>NC_058083.1:192617461-193217461 GCF_014858855.1 Bufo gargarizans
GAGTCCACCAACGCCTGGGTCGTCACCGAGCCCCCGACCCAGGAGAGGACAACAGTGATCAGTGGATTGTCAACACGGGAAACCGGGGACGAGGAGACTCCACCCAAGATCTGCCCCCGACAGGATCTCAGGTGCGAGCGTTTCCCGGACGGTTCGGACATGCCAACCGAAAATGCCCACCGAGACCACAGTACATGCATCGGCCCTCGTGTCTCCGGAGTACCCTCTCCCCCTCGGACAGGCGAGCAAACCCCAGCTGCATGGGTTCACCCCCAGACAAGTCATCCCCAGGAGGCGTGGGAGGAGAGGGAGGCACGGGTGGGACAGCAAACGTAGGCGCCAATCTGTTAGAAGACCTCCGCAGGCTCTCCTTAAAGGAAGGTCTCTCCCTGAGTCTGGTGTCAATCAAAATCAGGAAAGAAATAAGAGACTCGAGCTCCACTGGTAGGTCCTTAGCTGCAACCTCATCCTTCAAGGCATCCGAGAGACCATGAGAGAAAGCAGCGACCAGAGCCTCATTATTCCAGCCCACCTCTGCTGCCAGGGTACGAAACTCAATGGCGTATTCAGCTACGGATCGTGAACCCTGTCTGATGGACATAAGGAGCTTCGCAGCAGAGGCAGCATGAGCCGGCACATCGAATACCTTCCGAAGAGAAGCAACAAAACCGGAAAACTCGGCAACCACCGGATTGTTGTTCTCCCATAAAGGGCTGGCCCAGGCCAAGGCCTTGTCCGAGAGCAGCGAGATCAAGAAGCCCACCTTTGATCTCTCAGTAGGAAAGGCATGTGGCAGCAACTCGAAATAAATGCCCACCTGGTTAAGGAAACCTCGGCACTGAGTTGGCTCTCCCCCAAAGCGCTGTGGAAGGGGGGCAGAACCGGTCATACCCCGAGACACCGCAGGCGCAGCAACAGGTGTCAGGGTAGACTCTGGCGCAACAACCGGAGCGGCAGTAGGAGCGGGCCCAGGAGCGACAACCGACCCATCGGCAACGGAAGCGAAATGAGCCGTGCGTTCAAGCAGGGTTTGCAACGCCACAGCGAACCGACCCAACAGGTGATCCTGCTGATCAAGTCTGGCAACCAGCGTAGGTAGCGAGGATGGCCCTGTACCGTCAGAATTCATGGCTTGGTCCTAATGTCATGGAACCATGAACCAGACGTACAACAAGAGATAAGTGGAAATAGAAGGCTTTATTGAAAATCAAGCTGTAAGCAAAAGTCCAAACGGATGGCTAAACCGAAGCAGGGTCTTGCGTAGCCAGAGGTCAGGAACCAGAGGGGTAGTCAGACGAAGCCTGGATCAGGAACCAGCAGGGTAGTCAGACGAAGCCAGGATCAGGAACCAGCGGGGTAGTCAGACGAAGCCAGGATCAGGAACCAGCGGGGTAGTCAGACGAGGCCAGGATCAGGAACCAGAAGCAGCAGCAGTCTTAGAAGCATGTGAACACAGGAGGACCAAGCAAGGAACTGAAGCCACAGACCTCCTATATATATGAGCTAGGCATCCAGCTCCTCCCAGTGGGAAGGAGAAGCCGCAGGGTGGGAGGCTACAAGAAACCCAGAAACCAAGATGGCCGCCAGCACATGTCAAACGAAGGAGAACGGCAAGAAGGTAAGACCATGACATCTGTGGTCTCCTCATGCTGCTGACACCCTCAACACTATGTCACTGGGCCTCTTTGTGGTCTCCTCAAGCTGCTGCCGCCTCACCACTCTGTCACTGGGACACTTTGTGGTCTCCTCATGCTGCTGACACTTCACCACTCTGTGGTCTCCTCATGCTGCTGCCACATCATTACTTTGTGTTCTCCTCATGCTGCTGCCACATCATAACTCTGTGGTCTCATTCTGCTGCCCTATCACTACCCTGTAGTCTCCTCATGCTGCTGCCACATCACCACTCTGTGGTCTCCTCATGCTGCTGCCATCTCCCCACTATGTCACTGGGCCACTCTGTGATTTCCTCATGCTGCTTTCACATCACTACTCTGTAGTCTCCCCTCTACTGCTGCTGCCTCAACACTGTCACTGGGCCACTTTGTGGTCTCCTCATGCTGCTGCCACTTCAACACTATGTCACTGGGCCACTGTGTGGTATACTTATGCTGCCGCCACTTTACCACTCTGTGGTCTCCTAATGCTGCTGGCACATTACTACTCTGTGGACTCCTCATGCTGCTGCCATATCACCACTCTGTGGTCTCCTCATGCTGCTGCCACATCATTACTCTGTGGTCTCCTTATGCTGCTGCAACCTCCCCACTACGTCACTGGGCCACTTTGTGGTCTCCTCATGCTGCTGCCACTTCATCACTCTGTGGTCTTCTCATGCTGCTGCTACCTCAACACTATGTCACTGGGCCACTTTGTGATCTCCTCATGCTGCTGCTACTTCTCCACTCTGTGGTCTTCTCATGCTGCTGCCACCTCAACACTATGTCACTGGGCCACTTTGTGGTCTCCTGATTCTGCTGCTGCTTCACCACTCTGTGGTCTCCTCATGCTGCTGCCATCTCAACACTATCCAAGTGGGCCACTTTGTGGTCTCCTCATGCTGCTGCCACTTCACCACTCTGTGGTCTCCTCATGCTGCTACCACTTTTCTACTACTTTGTGGTCTCCTCATGCTGCTGCCACCTCAACACTATGTCACTGGGCCACTCTGTGGTCTCCTCATGCTGCTGCCACTTCACCACTCTGTGGTCTCCTCATGCTGCTACCACTTTTCTACTACTCTGTGGTCTCCTTATGCTGCTGCAACCTCCCCACTATGTAACTGGGCCACTTTGTGGTCTCCTCATGCTGCTGCCACTTCATCACTCTGTGGTCTTCTCATGCTGCTGCTACCTTAACACTATGTCACAGGGCCACTCTGTGATCTCCTCATGCTGCTGCCACTTCACAGCTCTGTGGTCTCCTTATGCTGCTGCTACCTCAACACTATGTCACTGGTCCACTCTGTGATCTCCTCATGCTGCCGCTACTTCACCACTCTGTGGTCTCCTCATTCTGCTGCCACCTCAACACTATGTCACTGGGCCAATTTGTGGTCGCCTCATGCTGCTGCCACTTCACCACTCTGTGGTCTCCTCATGCTGCTGCCACTTCACCACTCTGTGGTCTCCTCGTGCTGCTGCCACTTCACCACTCTGTGGTCTCCTCATGCTGCTGCCATCTCAACACTATGCCAGTGGGCCACTTTGTGGTCTCCTCATGCTGCTGCCACTTCACCACTCTGTGGTCTCCTCATGCTGCTACCACTTTTCTACTACTTTGTGGTCTCCTCATGCTGCTGCCACCTCAACACTATGTCACTGGGCCACTCTGTGGTCTCCTCATGCTGCTGCCACCTCACCACTCTGTAATTGGGCCACTTTGTGGACTTCGCATGCTGTTCCCACCCTCCCCACTCCATGACTGGGCCACTATTTTGCCTTTTTGGTATGCTTGACATCATCATTTGTTTGACCCTTCTTCTGATCTGTCAGAAGGAAGGAAAATGAGATGCACAGTGGATCCTGTCTATGTAGCAGCTGTACGGCCTGTATGACATGGTCCCTATTTTGCATCAGAATTGGCTAATGACTTGGTAGCCAAAAGCAGGAGTGGGTAGAAAACACAGAAGACATGCAAAGATTCCATTCACGTGTCATCTCTGTTTTGGATTCACTCCTGTTTTTTTTAATTTTGGCTTTAGCAATACTCATGCTGCTGCCACATCACTACTCTGTGGTCTCCTCATGCTGCTGCTAGCTCAACACTATGTCACTTGGCCACTCTGTGATATCCTTATGCTACTGCCACATCACCACTCTGTGGTCTCCTCATGCTGCTGCCCTATCACTACTCTGTGGACTCCTCATGCTGCTGCCATATCACCACTCTGTAGTCTCCTCATGCTGCTGCCACATCACCACTCTGTGGTCTCCTCATGCTGCTGCCACCTCCCCACTATGTCACTGGGTCACTTTGTGGTCTCCTCATGCTGCTGCCACTTCACCACTCTGTGGTCTCCTCATGTTGCTGCCACATCACTACTCCGTGGTCTGCTCATGCTGCTGCTACCTCAACACTATGTCACTGGGCCACTTTGTGATCTCCTCATGCTGATGCTACTTTACCACTCTGTGGTCTCCTCATGCTGCTGCTACCTCAATACTATGTCACTGGGCCAATTTGTGGTCTCCTCATGCTACTGCCACTTCACCACTCTGTGGTGCTGTTCCCACCCTCCCCACTCCAATACTGGGCCACTATTTTGCCTTTTTGGCCTGCTTGACATCATCATGTATTTGATCCTTCTTCTAATCTGTCAGAAGGAAGGAAAAATTATACGCACATTGGATCCTGTCTATGTAGCAGCTTTAAGACCTGTATGACACGGTCCCTATTTTGCATCAGAATTGGCTTATGATTTGGTAGCTAAAAGCAGGAGTGGGTACAAAACACAGAAGACATGCAAAGATTACATTCACATGTCATCTCTATTTTGAATTTACTCCTGTTTTTTTGTATTTTGGCATTAGCAATACTGATCAAATGCTGACTGAGTGAAGGCGGATGTTCAACAGACAGGATCCGTTTTTTGGGGGTTATTGTTCTGACGGATCAGAGGATGGGCAAAATAATTTGTGACGTCAACACGAACTTACTGCTGACACCCTCTCCACTCGGTCGGGGGGCTCTATTTGTATAAGCGTTTAATAGAACAGGTTCTATAGACATCTATGTAGAATCAGCTGACGACGGTGTAAAAGGAGTGCGCGTCTTCTTGGCGCTAGCATCGACCTGTAAGGCTGAGTTCACACTTGAGTTATTTGGTCAGTTTTGGTCCCATAACTGCCCAAATGAGTGAAGTGTGGAGTGCCTGTCATCTGCATGTCATATTGACTCACAGTATTGTTTCACTACCACAGCAGACTCCCTATGCGTGTTACTGCAAGGCACAGTGTTCTACACCACTATACAGTCTCTTTCTGCAGCCAGGAAATAGCTGTTTTTAACATGAATTCGGATCGAATCTTTTCGGAAAATTTGGATAACCGACTGAATCCAAATTTTGAGAAATTCGCTCATCTCCAACAATAACCTTTTGGGTTTCTGGCAAAGATATTCAAATTTCCTAAGCCTATCTGGTGCTAGCAGATGTAAGCTAATTTTCATTTATTTTTCCCAGAAACCCAGAGCAATGTTGACTGGCTTACAAAACTCCTCATGCATACTTGGCACCCTCAAATTTAAATTGTAGTGGAGCACTAGTGCGACATAGGCTTTCTCCGCCAGGTATTCCAAGGGTTACTTCAGGATCAGGTTATTAGCACAGGAAGCACAGCATCAGAAGTAAATAAAACCATCCACGAATATACCATCACTCTTCCCAATAACTGGACGACACACAGTATCAGGAGCAGGACACTATTTAATACCACATACCCTAATCTCCCATGCAAGGGAGACACCTACATAAAATTATCCATTCTTCAATCACAGACTGATTACAGCCCACACGTCCACTCCCCTCAGACTGAGAAGTAATTCAATCAACAGTCCAGTTAAGACATACATTGTAGCCATTGTGTTTCTACTGCACAACCAGACGAATGCTCAGCAGATTACTGATTACTTTTTGTCTTACAAGTAATGAACCATAGGGGATTAAACATCCAATCAACAGTCCAGTTGAAAAATCCATTGTAGCAAAATGCAATCCGCTACACTAAACATCCATTGTAGCCAAACGCAATCCGCTACATAAATAGTACCCCAACCAAAGCCTCTCAGGCAGCCAAGCAAAGTTTCTTTTCTTAGCTCTGTTAAAGGGTAGTTAAATAAAATGCTGGATTCCTTGTATGAGACAGTTTTCCTTTCAGAACGGAGACTATATACAATTTTCCAGAGAAGCATTGGAGATTCATGCACAGTAATAGATAAAAATCTTATTTAAAAAAAAGGACCGAGTAGACAGTTTGAGGCTTCCTCAAAAGTCTTTACAAAGTAGGGGAAATTTGATGTATGAAACACAAGGAGATGTGTATAAATATATATACTAGAGATGAGCAATTCAACTTTTCCCAAAAAACTTGATTGAAAAACACCTTTATTACAATCAAAATCGTCAAACATACATACTTAGTACTGCAATGCACCGCATGCCAAAAGGCAGCACTTAACCCCTTAAGGACTCGGCCCTATTTCACATTACGGACTTGGCCATTTTTTGCAAATCTGACCAGTGTCACTTTAAGTGCTGATAACTTTAAAACGCTTTGACTTATCCAGGCCATTCTGAGATTGTTTTTTCGTCACATATTGTACTTCATGACACTGGTAAAATTAAGTAAAAAAAAAAAACATTTTTATTTATAAAAAAAATACCAAATTTACCAAAAATTTGTAAAAAATAGCAAATTTCCAAATTTCAATTTCTCTACTTCTATAATACATAGTAATACCTCCAAAAATAGTTATTACTTTACATTCCCCAAATGTCTACCTTATGTTTGGGTCATTTTGGGAATGATATTTAATTTTTTGGGGATGTTACAAGGCTTAGAAGTTTAGATGCAAATCTTAAATTTTTTCAGAAATTTTCAAAAACCCAATGTTTAGGTTCCAGTTCAGGTCTGAAGTCACTTTGCGAGGCTTACGTAATAGAAACCACCAAAAAAGGACCCCATTCTATAAACTACACCCCTCAAGGTATTCAAAACTGGAAGGCAGATTTTGCTTGACAGGTTTTTTTGACACCATGTCCCATTTGAAGCCCCCCTGATGCACCCCTAGAGTAGAAACTCCATAAAAGTGACCCCATCTAAGAAACTACACCCCTCAAAGTATTCAAAACTGATTTTACAAACTTTGTTAACCCTTTAGGTGTTCCACAAGAATTCATGGAAAATAGAGATACAATTTAAAAATTTCACTTTTTAGACAGATTTTCCATTTTAATAATTTTTTTCCAGTTACAAAGCAAGGGTTAACATCCAAACCAAACTCAATATTTATTGCCCAGATTCTGTAGTTTACAGAAACACCCCATATGTGGTCGTAAACTACTGTACGGGCACACGGCAGGGCGCAGAAGGAAAGGAATGCCATACGGTTTTTGGAAGGCAGATTTTGCTGGACTGTTTTTTCTTTTACACCATGTCCCATTTGAAGCCCCCCTGATGCACCCCTAGAGTAGAAACTCCAAACTACAGGATAGGGTGGCAGTATTGTTGGTACTAGTTTAGGGTACATATGATTTTTGGTTGCTCTATATTAAGAGGCAAGATAACAAGAAATAGCTGTTTTGGCACCGTTTTTATTTTTTGTTATTTACAACATTCATCTGACAGGTTATATCATGTGATATTTTTATAGACCAGGTTGTCACAGATGTGGCGATACCTAATATGTATACTTTTTTTTATTTATGTAAGTTTTACACAATGATTTATTTTTTAAAGCGAAAAAAAAACATGTTTTAGTGTTTCCATAGTCTGAGAGCCATAATTTTTTCAGATTTTGGGCGATTACCTTGGGTAGGGTATGATTTTTGCGGGATGAGATGATGGTTTTATTGGCACTATTTTGGGGTGCGTGTGACTTTTTGATCGCTTGCTATTACACTTTTTGTGATGTAAGGTGACAAAAAATTGTTTCTTTATCAGTTTTTATTTTCCATTTTTTACAGTGTTAATCTAAGGGGTTAGGTCATGTGATATTTTTATAGAGCCGGTCGATATGGACGCGGCGATACCTAATATGTATACATTTTTTGTATGTAAGTTTTACACAATAATATCATTTTTGAAACAAAAAAAAAATTATGTTTTAGTGTCTCCATATTCTGAGAGCCTTAGTTTTTTTAATTTTTGGGCCTTTTTGGGGCTTTTGGGGCCTTGCAGGATGAGATGATGGTTTGATTGGCACTATTTTGGGGTGCATATGACTTTTTGATCGCTTGCTATTACACTTTTTGTGATGTAAGGTGACAATTTTTTTTTATTTAGCACAGTTTTAATTTTTTATTTTTTATGGTGTTCATCTGAGGTGTTAGGTCATGTGATGTTTTTATAGAGCCTGTCGATACGAACGCGGCGATACCAAATATGTTTGTACTTTTTTTCTTTTTATGTAAGTTTTACACAATAACAGCTCTTTTAAAACAAAAAAAAATGATATTTTAGTGTCTCCATAATCTGAGCAATTGTTTTTTTTATTTTTTGGGCGATTGTCTCAGGTAGGGGCTCATTTTTTGCAGGACGAGGTGACGGTTAGATTTGTACTATTTTGGTGGGCAAGCGCCTTTTTGATCGCTTGCTGTTGTAATTTTTGTGATGTAAGGTGACAAAAAAATTGTTTATTTAGCACAGTTTTAATTTTTTACGGTGTTCATCTGAGGGATTAGGTCATGTGATATGTTTATAGAGCTGGTCGATACGGACGCGGCGATACCCAATATGTATACTTTTTTTTTCCTCCTATTTTTTTCCAATTTTTTTTTCACTTTATTTGGGGAAAATGAATTTTTTTTTATTTTTACTTGAAACTTTAAATTTTTTGGGGGGAAAACGTTATTTTTTTAACTTTTTTTTCACTCAATGATTTGAGCAGGCACCATGTTCCGATCACCGCCCACCGGGCAGCGGTGATCGGAACTATAGATGACGTACCGGTACGTCATGGGTCCTTAAGGACTCGGGAACCATGCCGTACCGGTACATCATGGGTCCCTAAGGGGTTTATAAACACTTACAATCGTCTTCCATAGCATCTTATTGTTATGTCAGGCAGCTGCTGCCAAGGCCAATAAGATAATGGGTTGCATCAGAAGGGACATAGATGCCCGTGATAAGAACATAGTCCTACCACTTTACAAATCACTAGTCAGACCACACATGGAGTACTGTGTACAGTTCTGGGCTCCTGTAAACAAGGCATAGCAGAGCTGGAGAAGGTCCAGAGGAGGGCAACTAAAGTAATAACTGGAATGGGGCAACTACAGTACCCTGAAAGATTATCAAAATTAGGGTTATTCACTTTAGAAAAAAGACGACTGAGGGGAGATCTAATTAAGGCTACTTTCACACTAGCGTTCGGGGCTCCGCTTGTGAGTTCTGTTTGAAGGCTCTCACAAGCGGCCCCGAACGGATCCGTACGGCCCCAATGCATTCTGAGTGGATGTGTATCCACTCAGAATGCCTCAGTCTGGCACCATTTGGCCTCCGCTCCGCTCAGCAGGCGGACACCCGAACACTGCTTGCAGCGTTCAGGTGTCCGCCTGGCCGTGCGGAGCCAAAACGGACCCGTCCAGACTTACAATGTAAGTCAATGGGGACGGATCCGTTTGAAGTTGACACAATATGGCTCAATTTCAAACGGATCCGTCCCCCATTGACTTTCAATGTAAAGTCTGGACGGATCCGTCTGACTAACTTTCAGACTTAGAATTTTTTCAGAAATATAATGCAGACGGATCCGTTCTGAACGGATCCCATCGTCTGCATTATAGGAGCGGATCAGTCTGTGCAGATACCAGACGGATCCGCTCCGAACGCAAGTGTAAAAGTAGCCTAATATGTATAAATATATCAGGGGTCAGTACAGAGATCTATCCCATCATCTATTTATCCCCAGGACTGTGACGAGGGGACATCCTCTGCGTCTGGAGGAAAGAAGGTTTGTACACAAACATAGAAAAGGATTCCTTACGGTAAGAGCAGTGAGACTATGGAACTCTCTGCCTGAGGAGGTGGTGATGGTGAGTACAATAAAGGAATTCAAGAGGGGCCTGGATGTATTTCTGGAGCGTAATAATATTACAGGCTATAGCTACTAGAGAGGGGTCGTTGATGCAGGGAGTTATTCTGATTGCCTGATTGGAGTCGGGAAGGAATTTTTTATTTCCCTAAAGTGGGGAAAATTGGCTTCTACCTCACAGTTTTTTTTTTTGCCTTCCTCTGGATCAACTTGCAGGATAACAGGCCGAACTGGATGGACGAATGTCTTTTTTCGGCCTTATGTACTATGTTACTATGTAAAGCACAGGCTAACCTACACTATAAATCACAATGCATGCTACACTAGCATTCCTATTCAATCACAAATGAACGTAAACCTTCCAACAAAGCATTTAGACAGTGGTCAGGTGGGAGGGATGGGAAGGAAAGGAAATCACATGCCAGAGGCTTTATTGAAAGGACAGACACAAACGGGGGGAAAGGGGTTTAGTCCTCTTCTTCGTCGTCAACGTCCATGATGTAATCCTGCTACAGGCTGTGGATAAGCCTGTGGCAGTCTAGGACGGACATGCTCTCCCTCCTGAGGATAAGCTGGTTCCTGGCAAGCCATATAGCATCCTTAAAACAGTTTATAAGGCGCCAGGCCTCAACAGTATGAATCCCAGGAAATAGTCTGTACAACACGAAGGTCTGTTGCAGGCTGTTCCTAGGCATAGAGTCTTTAAGTTCATGTTTCAGGGCATCCAACAGGCCCTGCGCAAAGGGGCACTCCCAAAACAGGTGATTAGATATTTCCTCTGTGAAAGGGCACCTGGGGCAGTACAGTATTTTGAACAGGTTGCGGGCGTTCATGAATGACCGGATGGGTAAGCCTCCCTGAATGGTCATCCATGACAAGTCCTTGTGCCCATTGGTTAACCTGTCTGAAGACACATTAGTCCATACTGTCTCTGTGGTGTCATCACGGAGCCCTGGAATTTGCTCCACCAAGTCCTTTGCTCTGATTAGCTTGTGGATCGTCTTGGGTTTCCATAATTTGGGCTTGATGCCCTCTAGTTGATGTTCCCTCACAAACCTGAAGACATCAGGGAGCATGCCAGTTTTAAGGGATGGAGCTGTCCCACTTGTCCCAGCCTAGACCCCTCCACAGGGGCAGGAGGAAGAAGCTAGACATGGCCTTGCCCGCAGAGCCGTTTGTGGTGCTCAGAGTCCGGCGATTGCTGTCACAAACAAAGGCGATGTGCAGTCAGGTGAGCAGGTCCGGAATGGGATGTCCATTTTGGATCCCCAAATAAAGCAAAACACTGTCCTGGTGATGGCCCTAGAAACGGTGGCAAGAGGGAGCCATGCCTGTGCGGTGTACTTAAGCACAGGCAGAACTTCGTTACGCAGAATGAGTACTTTGCCCTCAATAGTGAGCTGTCTGAGGCTCCATAGTTAAATCCTTTTGTTAACCTTGGCCAAGCGTTCTTCCCAAGACTTAAGGGCTGAGCCTTCCAGGCTCCCAGGATCTGGATGAAGTCTGATTTGATGGTAAATGGGAAGGGGGCAGAGGAAGCCAGTTGCCAGTCCCCAAGAGCATACCTTCCGACTTCCCGCAGTTGACTTTGGCCCCTGAAGCTTTTTCGAACTCTTTGCTGGTCTAGACGAGTGCAGTCACTGAACGCATCAGCACAGAAAACGGTCACGTTGTCCATGTACAGCGAGCACTTGACCTTGTAGTGTCCGGGTGCGGTGATCCCTCTGATCTCTCCATTCTGCCGGATAGACTCCGCGAAGAGTACTATAACACAAACAAAAAGGAGAGGTGATAGAGGGCAGCCTTGTGCTGTAAATATCAAGGTACATCAGGTTAACAAACAAACAGAACCTCCTGCCCAGAACCAGCTTGCACAAAGACTCACCCATGAGTTCATGAGAGACTCGGTCAAAGGCCTTCTCCTGATTGAGGCTGACCAGGGGCGCGTGCACACAGAGGTCTTTGATGAACTGTACAGTGTCTCTCATGATTGCAAGACTGTCTGCGATCCTGGGGCTAGGAATGCCGCAGGTCTGATCCGGGTGGACGATCCTGCCGATGACAACTTTCAGCCAGTTGGCTAGTACCTTGGCGAGGATCTTGTAGTCCATGTTCAGGAGAGAGATGGGATGCCAGTTTTTCAGGTCACATCTCTCCTCCTTCCGCTTATACAAGATCATTATCATTCCTTCCCTCAACTATGGGGGGATTCTACCCTCCACCATCATCTCCTCATAGTGTCCCAGCAGGTCTGACAGATCAGATCCCCCAGTGCTACATAGAGCTCCGCTAGAAGACCGTCACTGCTCCGCTAGAAGATCGTCACATTCAGCGGCATAGAGCACCTCCCCCACCATCAGATGGTCATCCATTGCCACCGCACCTGCAGGGTCAAGATGGTTAGTGATACCTGATAGGAATTTAGTTAAACTGGACTTTAACATACTCCCACCAGTCATTAGTCCGTTCAAACAAGCATTTGTCGTTCCGCCAAGCTATGTAGATCTCTCTAAGCTCCGCAAGAACGTCCTTTCGATTCAACAGAGCGCAGTTCAGCTTCCAGGATCCAGGGCCGGGGAGAACCCGTCGCCAAGGACGCACTGGACCCGAATGGCTCTGTGATTGGAGAAGAAGCAAGGGATGATAGAGTGTCCACACCGTCTGACTGCCCGACAGTTAACACAAAGTCCATCCTAGAAAGGAGTGAGCCATCGGGTCGGCTCCACGTATAATTTACATAGCTGCGTCCGTCCTCCTCGATTGGGCATTTGAAGTCCCTGGCCATCACTACGGTCCTAGTGGTAGCGAGCTGCAGTTGCAGGGTCTGGAAGAGTTCCAGTCGCTAACCCTTGTCAGGGGAGGCATACACATGATGAGCCTAACCGGCTCTCCCGCCCAGGAGCCATCCACGACAAGAAGTCTGTCGCAGACAAGCTCCTGGACAGAGTCAAGTGTAAAAGCGTTTCCCCTGAGGAGGATGGCAACACCAACTGACACGGTCACCACCACCGGACCAGTAGGACGGGCCGTTGGACCACAGCCTGGCCAGATCGTTGTAAGTCCTAGAGGGGGCCAGTGCACACTCCTGCAATACGTTGGCTACCTGAGAAGCAAGAAAAGCTAGCACCGTCTGGCACCTAGACCTTTCCCTAATACTCCTAAAATTAATGGAAAAAAGGTTAAAATTTGCCATCATGAAGGAGAAAGAAACAGGTTAGTGGGAATGATACAGCTTATTAACCCCCCGGTCGTCCGGCGGCTTCTCTTCGTCTTGCCCGCTGTCTGTGGGTTGTCCCATCAACATCAGGCACTAGGCGTCGAGCTCATCAAGGAGTGCAGAGGTCTGGAGATCATGCAGCTCGGGGGCTTCACTGCCGGCTACCAGTTACTCCACAAGCTAGTCCATTTCCTCTGCACAGGGCAGGGGATCTTCCTCCACCTCGATCAGCTTCTTCTTAGAGTGGTCGGCAACAGGGCTGTCCCTTTCCATCCTCTTTCTTGGCTGGACACCTGGGGGCGGGAGAGTGGGAAAATCCTCCATAGTGGGGACTCCAGCAGCTGGAGGGGGGTTAGTGCAGGGAGGGGAGGACTTGGGAGCATGACCAGCGGCAGGTGTCCGCTTACCCTCCTTCTTAGATGGCTTTTCTTTAGGCTTCGTCACTACCGGAGCTGAGGCTGGGGGTTGGATTTCCCGCTGACCGGAGCCTTGGCGTCAACAGATGCCCAGGTGCGATCCCTCTTTGGACAGCCTTGTAGACATGGGAAGACAGTCCGCACAGGTTGCACACCATCTTCTTGGGGCAATCCTTGGTCTCATGACCTGTGACCAGGCAAATTTGGCAAGTATCCTCCTTGCAGTTCTTCATCTCATGGCCCTTCTTTCCACATTTCCGGCAGAACTGTGGCATATCCGAGTAGTAGATGAGACCGTGGGAGTTTCTGAGGGAAAAAGACTGAGGCAGTCTTCAGAGGTCGAGTCCTTATTCAACTTCACGATCACAGCTGATCGGCTGGGGTGCCGGGTGTCGGACCCCAGCCGATCTGATATTGATGACCTATCCTGAGGATATGTCATCAATAAATATAACTTGGACAACCCCTTTAATAATTTTGTATAAACATTTTCCTGCAGTTCTTCTTGTCCTGGTCTCATATGATATCTGTGGACATGGACCCATTCACTTGAATGGGGTCCGCGATCAACATCCAATGGTCTGCACCGCAAAAAAGTAGTGCATGCATTTCCGTGCCTCCATTCCATACCACACCTTCCGGATTGCGGACCCTTTTATGTTGCTGGCAGGGGCATTGCTAGAGTTTCAAAAGATCCGGGGCCCAAGCCCCAATGAATATGGCCCAGTTCTCTAAGTTGACTCCCCTCCCTTCCCCCACACACCGCATTTTGCTGTACTTGCTATGCTATACAGCAGCACACAACTTCTTTAAGCCGCGCCTCATCTCTGCAGAGTGTGACACACATACATCTTAGCTTCCTCACTTTTCTATCATCCCCCAAGCTATAGTCCCAACAGTGTTAGGCCTCATGCACATGACCGTTGTTCTGGTCCACATCCGAGCCGCAGTTTTTGTGGCTCGGGACCCATTCACTTCAATGGGGCTGCAAAAGATGCGGACAGCACACGGAGTTACGTAGACCCGCATAAAAAAATAACATGTCCTATTCTTGTCCGTTTTGAGGCCAAGAATAGGCATTTCTACAATCGGCCGTCCCATGTAAATAACATCACACCATCTCTCCAGCCCCCTCCAATATACAGTCTCATGAAAATAGCATCCCTCTATATCTACAGCCCCCTCCAAAATACAGTCCCATGTATCTGTATAATTATGATGATCTGGCAGAAGCAACAAGTATGGATTAGTGGAATTTCCACTGGACATGGGAGATTTTGGCCATATTTAAAGAGGACCTTTCATTGTTTTGTAGTAAGTGAGAGAAATATCTGTACCTGCGGGGTACCCCCCGCTGTGCCGCCATCCTGCCGTTTTTCTTTAAAAGCGCTCCTGCGCCCCGTTATGGCCCCCCACAAATTTCGCGCTCAGTATGCTAATACTGAGCATCGGAGCAATGGGGAGGAGACGCAGTCTTTCTCTGTGGGCATCCCCTTTTCCCCTGGCTGTAGCTCTGTCCAATCGCAGCGCAGAGCATCACAGCCAGGGAGAAAAGCCTGCCTGCCTGTGACGCTCTGCGCTTGCTGTTTGACAGCGCTACAGCCAGGGGAGAATGAGATGCCCACAGAGCCTCTCCTCCCGATTGCTCCGGTGCTCAGTATTAGCATACTGAGTGCGAAATTTGCGAGGTGCCATAACAGGGCGCAGGAGCGCTATTTTTAAAAAACAGGCAGGGTGGTAGCACAGCGGGGCGTACAGATATTTAGCTCACTTACTACAAACCAATGAAAGGTCCCCTTTAATGGCCAGGGCTTTCAGAAGTCCTTCATACATTATCCCCTTACCAGTTTGGATGCAAATTGTGGCCTTTTGGCCAATTCTGGTTTAAAAATGTATCCTTTTTGCCACACAGTAGCTTACTGTTAATTTCAGACCATTTGGTTTCTGATTAAAAATATTTTTTGTATGTGGTTCTGATGTTGTGTATGAATTCAGCTGCTGCAAGGATGAAAATTGTGCGGCCAATAGGGCCATATATTGCATGTGCAGAAAAAAAAAACCTAAAATACAAAAAGATTTCAAAGTAAAGTGTGAGGTAAACATAATGGGATTCATTATCAGCACTTACAACTACGCACGAGAAGATTATCGGAGAAGACAGCCTCTTATCTTATGCCCACATATGTTTTGCCATTAGAAGGTGAATGTGCAGACGTGTGAGGCTGTTTCAGCAGATCCTGTGAGTGTTCTGCACTAGACTTTCAGATCTGGTCACAGGAAAATGTATCATTTCCCACAAGAGAGGAATAGACCTTCATTTAAAGGTAAGTGCATCCTTAAATCTCAATTATCTCTAGACTACAGTGATTAAAACTGTGGCTAGCAATAATATTTTATGGAAAACTACTCTCATCATCTGTATAGCCTGGTGTCTTTCTAAAGTTTTCCGTCTCTATTTATTGTATCAGAGCTTTATGTAGACGTGAAGTGACTGCTGAGCTACTGTATATGTCATAGATCCTTACAAAACAAACTGATAGTTCTGATGGGCCCTGTATAATAATTTTTATAATTGATAACATTGTATTATAATAAATGACCTGATTAGGAGAGATGAAGCCTGTACACCAGTACAAGAGGTACTCAAACGGGTATTCTCATCTTAAAGGGGTTATCCACCTTCGGGGGCCTTTTCAGCCAGACCCACTGGCTGGGCCTTCAAAGGGAAGCATACTTACCTGCACCCTGCTGCTAAGGTCCAACTCCTTTAGTGCCCTGCCGCTGTTGTCTTGCTCCAGTCCCTGCTCATACACTTCCTGTTTGACAGGAGTCACAACATGCCCATTGCAGCTGAAGACAGCCAACAGCGGTGTCACTTGACCCCCAAAAGTGGATAAACCCTTTCAGTGGCGTTGCGGACTGCACCGGGTGACACCAGTGATGGGGTGACACCAGCAGGGCCGGCAACTTGCACACTTCTCATTTACGAATCCCAGGCATAGTCATCTCTGGAGAGGATGTGTCTGGGATTCGAACCCCCGACCTTCTGTATCTTTGTATTTCAAGGGCATTCCCTTCTAGAATGCCCTTATTAGTGATACTGCCCCCTATAGTGCCCCCAAGAGTGAGAACACTCCCCAAGAATGCCCCCATTAGAAGAGCCCTCCGGTATTAATAATACCCTCACAGAGCCCCCACACCAGGTGAGAAAATCCTCCCTACTGACCCCTCCGTTCAGCAAAATCTCAAAGTCCTAACTAATCCAGCTGACGGCTATCTGCCTTGATTAGCATGTGCATGCGCTCTGTCCATGCCCTAAACCTATGTTCAAGCTCAACGTTTCGCCTTGTAGAGGCTCATCAGGAGCTAGGTTAACTGTAGGACAAACAAACATGTAGGTGCCGTCTGCCTCTGATGGTGAGGCGACAGCTCTGGCGCTACAGTTAGCCTAGCTCCTGATGTGTGTATATATTTTAGTGTATATCTAATAAATCGTAAGTTTTAGCTTAATCACAACGTTTCTTCCAGCTGTGACTCCATCATTCTCTTTTATATGACCGCTGCAGGTAGCCACTGGCTTCAATGATCACGTATGCAAGAGCTGAATGGGAATGGCACATCATCGCTTCCATTCCAATGGATTTAGGAGACACGGTGGGGATTTCATAAGGTGAGTGGCTCTACACTTACTCTGTGCTACTTCTAGTACTGGTGTCTTTTTATGCAGCCGAGGGACCTTTAGGCCTCCTCAGGCACCAGGGCCTAGGTGCAAAAGCAACATGTGCTTCTCCTATAGCTATATCTCTGGTCACACCACCACCGCACTCCCAGTCATGCCATAATTACATTGTTTCTTAAAATTTACATTCTGGTAGCTACTAAACACTTTCACCTTCTTAAAGGGGCTGTGCGGTGTCATGATATCAGATTGGCGGGGGTCTGATCGCCGGCACCTCACATGATCAACTGCTGGAAGAGAGGCCCTGGTGCTCATGCAAGCGCTGCATCCTCTTTAATGTTTCCTTGCACGATGGTGGAGTGTAATAATACCTTCCTCTTCTGTTCACCTGAATGAGAGAGGTAGCTGTAATTATGTTGCATCGCCAGTACCAGCTAGACAGCTTACAGGTGCGCATCGCTCTCTAACAGCTGATCGGCAGATAGTGATGACACAGAGAAGTAAAGCTACAAATCGCTGTGCCCCACAGGATGAACAAATGAACTATATTATTGAACAGCCTCAATTTTATGGGCTTTCGTTGGGTAGCAAGCTGTTAAAGAGGATCCATCAGCAGAATCAACCTTATTAAACTAGATGCAATACCTAGTAGAGTTGAGCCTGCCAATTAAAACAATACCTGTGTAGCCAAAATCCATTGCTCCTCAGTTCCTCCACTTTTTAGCATTTGCTAAGCCCCCTCCCCTTGTCTGACAGGGCCAGGCATCATCATTCTCTTCTCGTGTGGCCCTGTAATCCAACGAATGTTCTATAGATTCTATAATCAGTGCCTCCCTAGTACATCATCTTTGGGTTTCCCTACTGCTGAGATGATTACTGTGCATGTGCCTGTCTTTGTATCTGTCTGATACTGTCATCAATATAATACAATTGCTAAGTAAAAATGACAAATCCTATGAAATTGTTATTCAGATCAGTGAAAAGAACTGTGGTGAAAACAAAAAAATTATCTTCCACCAGGCTCGGACTGGCCCACTGGGGAGGCGGGGGATTCCTCGGTACGCCATCAGTCTCCTGCGCTAAGAGATAAGACGGAGGAGTAATTATTTCTCTTGTTTCTCAGGAGAGATAATTATTGTAGCCACTAGGTGGAAGTATCGCACAGTGATGCAGCCTCCTACTGGTGTAAATTGTACAGGAGGCCCATCAGTATCTTCTAGACTTCTGGGGCTGCTGGCAGTGAAGGAGGAGAGAAGGTGTCTGGCCATCCTCCTGCCCTTCCTGCTGTCAGGAAACTATGGCTGCTGGAGAAAACAACTCCTCTGTGGTGCTGGGCTTATTTCTCAAGTGTGTGACAGTAGTGAGCTGTAGGAGACTGTAAGGGGGAAATAGGGGATTTGTTTATAGCAGACACAGATCTATGAATGTGTGCTGCTCTCTGCAGAGTTCAGAGTGGCATTGGGGGGCCTTTGATTTGGGTGCACTCCCAAAAGTGCCACAGCTCCAGATGCCCCCACTCTAAATGCACTGCTAATATTGCCTCTTCTCCAGTTACCCCTGCTCCAGGATCCCCATTACATTCTGGTAGCTATGACCCTAATGTCTTTGCTTCAGTTATGAAGTTATCCTCTCCACACCATAGGGCCTAACTATATGATTTGTGGGGTCTGATTCTGCGACCCCCACTGATCCCAGGAACGGGTCCTTTTCCCCCTTTTTATGGTGTGACAGGCCACACATACGCTCTTCTGCTCCATTCATTCTCTTTGGGGCCACTGGAATTAGCCAGCGCTGTACTCCGCCATCTCCAGTGACCCCATAGAGAATGGATGTACAAGCAGGGCATATGCTCGACCTGCCACTCAATCAAAAAGGGGATCAGTGGGGGCTCCAGTGTTCAGACCCCCACAGATCACTTAGTTATCTCCGATCCTGTGGATAGAGGATAACTAGAAAAGTGGACACAGGCCCTTTAAAAGGCGAGCATTACTATTTTAGTTTGACACATATTTTGGGCCAGATTTTTTATTTTAATTTTATTTTTTTACACCCAAAGAAAACCTTTAAGGATAGGGAATGTGAAAAGGTCCAACAGCTATGACACAACAGGTGATAAGTGTCTGATTGATGGGGGTCTGACTGCTGGGACCCCCATGATCAAGGGAACATAGTCTTAAAACCCTATATATTGGCGGTAATGTAATTGAATGTCTCAGGACCCCTTTTTTCATGATTAGTGGGTGTTCCCGCAGTCAGACCCCTAGCAATCTGATATTTATCACCTATCCTGTAGATAGGTGATAGATCACTATGGTAGGAAAACCCTTTTAAATATACTGTAGATTATGTGAATCTGAAGAGGTTAAGATTTAGTAAGCTTCATGCCAGACATTTATGCTTAAATTGGTTAAAGGGGTTGTCTCACTTTAGTAAATGGCATTTATCATACAGTTAATACAAGGCACTTACTAATGTATTGTGATTGTCCATATTGCCTCCTTTCCATCAGATTATACACATCACGTATCCGTGGTTATTACCACCGTCTAATCCAGCAGTGGTGGCCGTGCTTACACACAATAGGTAAAGGCTGGAAGTGCGCATAGGCCAACACCTTCACCTATAGTGTGCAAGCACAGCCACCGCTTCTGGATTGCAGAGTGGTCAAACCCATGGATACGAGCAGTTTATAATGTGATGGTAAAGAGCCAATATGGACAATCACAATTTATTAGTAAGTGCCTTGCATTAAAGAGGTTGTCCGGTCCCAAAATCTAAATTATTTGTATGTGCTCCTAACACCCCTCACCATGCATACATATGCCCCCAATACCTGTTTTTCATGTCCGAGCTTTACTTCCCCCCTGGAGGACATCAGATTATCCTGGCAGATCTGTTTACTTTCTCCCCTTCTTGTTTTGTTGAATACATAACTTTATTGATACACAAGCCTGGCTGCACTGCACAGAGATGAGTCACAGGCTGGACACACCCCCACACTGCTCTGCCTGCAGCAGATACTCCATCTATAACTTCTGTCTCTTTCTACACCCAGACATGAATCTACTTATCACTAGTGGCGTCACTAGAGGGGTGCGAGGGGGGACAATCGCCCCCCCTATGTTGTTCTTCCCCCCCCCCCCGGGTGCCCCCCGCTGATTCTCCCAGGTAAATACTAATGAGCGCTTCCATTATGGAAGCGCTCATTAGTACTGAAGGACCAGGAAGCGGTTAACACTCTGTACTTACCACTTCCTGGTCCTCGGCTGTCGGCTGTGCAGGGCTGCGCACAGGGTGAGGGCGCTCTGTGGCCTCACGCTGTGCGCGCCAGTTCAGAGCACAGTCGACTGAGGAGAGAGAAAATTGCAGGCGGTGTCCGTCCAGGAGCAGGAGAGGTAAGTGTTTTTTTATTTTATAAAAAATGTGGCTACGGGGGGCATTATGGGGGCTAATTGGAGGCATATGGGGGCTAATTGGAGGCATATGGGGGCTATAGGGGCTAATTGGAGGCATATGGGGCTAATTGGAGGCATATGGGGCTAATTGGAGGCATATGGTGGCTAATTGGAGGCTAATTGGAGGCACATGGGGCTAATTGGAGGCTAATTGGAGGCATATGGGTGCTAATTGGAGCATATGGGGCTAATTGGAGGCATATGGGGGCTATGGGGGCTAATTTGAGGCATATGGGGGCTGTAGGGGCTAATTGGAGGCATATGGGGGCTAATTGGAGGCATATGGGGGCTATAAGGGCTAATTAGAGGCATATGGGGGCTATGGGGGCTAATTGGAGGCATATGGGGGCTAATTGGAGGCATATGGGGGCTAATGAGAGGCATCATGGGGGCTATTTAGAGACACAATGGGGGCTAATTAGACTATTAGAGGCATATGGGGGCTAATGAGGCATATGGGGGCTAATGAGGCATATGGGGGCTATTGAGGCATAATGGGCGCTAATAAGAGACATAATGGGGGCTAATTAGGCATATGGGAGCTAATTAGGCATATGGGGGCTAATAAGAGGCATAATGTGGGCTAATGAGGCATAATGGGGGCTAATAAGAGGCATAGTGTGGGCTAATGAGGCATAATGGCTCATAATGGGGGCTAATGAGGCATAAGGGCTGATATGGGGGGTAATGAGAGGCATGGGGGCTGATATGGGGGTCATAAGAGGCATAATGGGGGCTAATAAGAGGAATAATGGGGGCTAATGAGGCATAAGGGCTTATAATGGGGGCTAACGAGAGGCATGGGGGCTGATATGGGAGTGATGAGAGGCATAATAAGGGCTAATGAGAGGCATAATGTGTCATCCACAGATGCCCCCATAACAGTGTGTCTGGCTATGGGGGCTGTGGGGGCTAATTGGAGGCATATGGGGGCTAATTGGAGGCATATGGGGGCTATTGGGGCTAATTGGAGGCCTATGGGGGCTATGGGGGCTAATTGGAGGCATATCGGGGCTAATTGGAGGCATATGGGGGCTAATGAGGCATATGGGGGCTAATGATGCATAATGGGGGCTAATGAGAGGCATCATGGGGGCTATTTAGAGACACAATGGGGGCTAATTAGAATATTAGAGTCATATGGGGGCTAATGAGGCATATGGGGGCTAATGAGGCATATGGGGGCTATTAAGGCATAATGGGCACTAATAAGAGACATAATGGGGGCTAATTAGGCATATGGGAGCTAATTAGGCATATGGGGCTAATAAGAGGCATAATGTGGGCTAATGAGGCATAATGGCTTATAATGGGGGCTAATAAGAGGCATAGTGTGGGCTAATGAGGCATAATGGCTTATAATGGAGGCTAATGAGGCATAAGGGCTGATATGGGGGCTAATGAGAGGCATGGGGGCTGATATGGGGGTGATAAGAGGCATAATGGGGGCTAATAAGAGGAATAATGGGGGCTAATGAGGCATAAGGGCTTATAATGGGGGCTAATGAGAGGCATGGGGGCTGATATGGGAGTGATGAGAGGCATAATGAGGGCTAATGAGAGGCATAATGTGTCATCCATAGATGCCCCCATAACAGTGTCTTCCACAGATCCACCATAACAGTGCGCCTGCGCACTGACGTGAGACAAAAAGAAGGGGAAAGAATCCGCGGAAGTAAGCAGAGGACGGCACAGCAGACGACTGAATGGCTTCTTTTGTAAGTAAATTGCTTTATTATAAAGGTATCCCTGCATACCGCAATTCTCTCGTATTTTGTAATCTTATTTATATATACTTATTTTGTTTTTGCCCCCCCATTTTTGACTGTGGGATCTTTGTGCTCCCCCCCCCCCCCCTATATATTGTTCCTAGAGTCGCCACTGCTTATCACCCAGTGTTTAAATCCCATCACTGACAGTCCACAGGTGAAAAACAGCTTGAATCAGCAAGCGTATCCAATCATATCTGTATCTAATCCTATCCTGTGTGATACAGCCTACTGAGCGGTCTATCTAATCCCATCACTGACTGTCCACAGGCTCTGCCCTCACATGTATCTAATCCTATCCTGTGTAATACAGCCTGCTGAGCTGTGTATCTAATCTGCCATAACAGTGTCATCCACAGTGCCCCCATAACAGTTACATCCACAGTGTCCCTATAACAGTGACATCTAAAGCACCCCCATAACAGTGACATCCACAGTGCTCCCATAACAGTGACATCCAGAGATCCCCCATAACAGTGACATCCACAGTGCCCCCATAACAGTTACATCCAGAGATCCCACATAACAGTGTCATTCACAGTGTCCCCATAACAGTGACATTCACAGTGTCCCCATAACAGTGACATCTAGAGCACCCCCATAACAGTGACATCCACAGTGCTCCCATAACAGTGACATCCACAGATCCCATCTAACAGTGTCATCCACAGTGTCCCCACAACAGTGACATCCACAGGCCTCCATAACAGTGACATCCACAGTGTCCCCATAACAGTGACATCTAAAGCACCCCCATAACAGTGACATCCACAATGCTCCCATAACAGTGACATCCAGAGATCCCACATAACAGTGTCATTCACAGTGTCCCCATAACAGTGACATTCACAGTGTCCCCATAACAGTGACATCTAGAGCACCCCCATAACAGTGACATCCACAGTGCTCCCATAACAGTGACATCCACAGATCCCACCTAACAGTGTCATCCACAGTGTCCCCACAACAGTGACATCCACAGGCCTCCAGAACAGTGACATCCACAGTGTCCCCATAACAGTGACATCCACAGATCCCCATAACAGTGACATCCATAGTGCCCCTATAACAGTGACATTCACAGATACCTCCCATAACAGTGACATCCATAGTGCCTCCATAAAAGTGACATCCACAGTATCCCCATAACAGTGACATCCACAGATCCCCATAACAGTGACATCCATAGTGCCCCCCATAACAGTGATATCCACAGTGCCTCCATAACAGTGACATCCACAAGCCTCTATAACAGAGGCATCTACAGTGTCCCCATAACAGTGAAATCCACAGGCCCCCATAACAGTGCCATCCACATTCCCCTATAACAGTGCCATCCACAGTGCCCCCATGTGCCATCCACAGTGCCCCTAATGACATCCACAGTGCCCCCAAAGTGCCCCTTGTGCCTTCCACAGTGTCACCAAAGTGCTCCCATGTGCCATCTACAGTGCCCATGTGCCATCAATAGTTCCCCTAATGACATCCACAGTGCCCCATGTGCCATACACAGTGCCCGTGTGTCATCCATAGTGCCCCTAATGACATCCACAGTGCCCCCCAAAATTTTCAAATAGGGGCCAGAGAACCCCTTTAACTTTCTCTTCATGATAAATGCAAATTGCTGAAGTGAGACAACCCCTTTAACCCCTTTAAGTGTGCTACACTTAATAGGGTTATGCATAAATGTCTTGGTTTGTGCATTGTGTGTTTCCTATGTGTGATTCATGTGTTCTATATATGGTCTATGTATCAGTGGTGTATGTGCAGTATGTGACATACCCTGTATGCATCATTGGCATGTGAGCCATGTATAAGTTTCTTGTGTATCCACGTGTCCAATGAGTGGTTGGTGTGCGCTGCATGTGTCTTGTTTCTGACTGACTTAAGTGCAGGATATTCATATACAGTCAGGTCCATAAATATTGGGACATCAACGCATTTCTAACATTTTTGGCTCTATACACCACCAGAATGGATTTAAAATGCAGACTGTCAGCTTTAATTTGAGGGTATTTACATCCAAATCAGGTGAATGGTGTAGGAATTACAACAGTTTGCATATGTGCCTCCCACTTCTTTAGGGACCAAAAGTAATGGGTCAATTGGCTTCTCAGCTGTTCCATGGTCAGGTGTGTCCCTCATTATCCCAATTACAATGAGCAGATAAAAGTTCCAGAGTTCATTTTAAGCATGCTATTTGCATTTGGAATCTGTTGCTGTCAACTCTCAAGATGAGATCCAAAGAGCTGTCACTATCAGTGAAGCAAGCCATCATTAGGCTGGAAAAACAAAACAAACCCATCAGAGAGATAGCAAAAACATTAGGCGTGGCCAAAACCACTTTTTGGAACATTCTTAAAAAGACCAAAAGACCCAGAAGACCACGGAAAACAACTGTGGTGAATGACCGAAGAATTCTTTCCCTAGTGAAGAAAACACCCTTCACAACAGTTCGCCAGATCAAGAACACTCTCCAGGAGGTAGGTGTATGTGTGTTAAAGTCAACAATCAAGAGAAGACTTCACCAGAGGGTTCACCACAAGATGTAAACCATTGGTGAGCCTCAAAAACAGGAAGGCCAGATTAGAGTTTGCCAAACGACATCTAAAAAAGCCTTCACATTCTGGAACAACATCCTATGGACAGATGAGACCAAGATCAACTTATACCAGAGTGATGGGAAGAGAAGAGTATGGAGAAGGAAAGGAACTGCTCATGATCCTAAGCATACCACCTCATCAGTGAAGCATGGTGGTGGTAGTGTCATGGCGTGGGCATGTATGGCTGCCAATGGAACTGGTTCTCTTAATTTTATTGATGATGTGACTGCTGACAAAAGCAGCAGGATGAATTCTGAAGTGTTTCGGGCAATATTATCTGCTCATAATCAGCCAAATGCTTCAGAACTCATTGGACGGCGCTTCACAGTGAAGATGGACAATGACCCAAAGCATACTGCAAAAGCAACCAAAGAGTTTTTTAAGAGAAAGAAGTGGAATGTTATGCAATGGCCAAGTCAATCACCTGACCTGAATCCGATTGAGCATGCATTTCACTTGCTGAAGACAAAACTGAAGGGAAAATGCCCCAAGAACAAGCAGGAACTGAAGACAGTTGCAGTAGAGGCCTGGCAGAGCATCACCAGGGATGAAACCCAGCGTCTGGTGATGATGTCTATGCGTTCCAGACCTCAGGCTGTAATTGACTGCAAAGGATTTGCAACCAAGTATTAAAAAGTGAAAGTTTGATTTATGATTATTATTATTATGTCCTATTACTTTTGGTCCCTTAACATGTAGGAGGCACATATGCAAACTGTTGTAATTTCTGCACCGTTCACCTGATTTGGATGTAAATACCCTCAAACTAAAGATGACAGTCTGCAGTTAAAGCACATCTTGTTTGTTTCATTTCAAATAATCCATTGTGGTGGTGTATAGAGGCAAAAATGTTACAATTGTGTTGTTGTCCCAATATTTATGGACCTGACTGTATGTGTAAATTCTGCCACATGTATGTTTGTGCATTTTGCTGTGAGTGTCTACCATCATACTTCATCTTTAATATTTCTGTTATCACTGTTGTTGGATATTCTGCAGTCCGCAAATTGCAGATCTGCAAAACATGGATACCGGGTGTGTGCATTCCACATTATGCGGAGCACAACAGCCGGCCTCTAATAGAACAGTCCTATCCTTGTCTGTAATGCCGACAATAATAGGACATGTTCTATTATTTTGCAGAACGGCCATGCGGAAATACAGACACGAAATGCACATGGAGTCATTTATTATTATTATTTTTGTGGCCCCATTAAAATAAATTGAACCGTACAGACATGGAAAAAAAGTAAGTTTGTGTGCAAGAGGCCTACGATGGGTTCCCAGAATCAGTTACACTGGTGGGCCCTAAGTACCCCAGTCCGACACTGTCTTCCACCATTTCACACTGGATACATCTTGTATTGACTGCTAGGTATCTCAGGCAGGAACATGGGCACAAATGTGACATACCACAGTAAATAACATTAATAATCCTTATTAATCCCTTAAGGACATAACCAATTCTTGTTTTGGCATTTTTGTGTTTTCTTTTTACCTTCTAAAAGCCACTAAATTGTTTTGTTCACATAGCTATATAATGGCTTATCTTTGTGGGGCATGTTGTATTTTTTTAATGCTATAATTTAATTTACCATATATTGTATTTGAAAATGGGAAAAAAATTATGTGTATGGATTATTAATTATTTGGATGAAATAGAAAAATAAAAACAATTCCGCTAAGGTTTTTTTTGCTGTGTTTGCTATGTACTAAAAATGACATGAGATCACTATTATGACAATACCTAATTGTATAGTTTTTATAGTGTTTTAATTTGAAAAAAAATTATATTTGCGTTGATATTTCCAGACACCCATAACTTATTTTCATATATCTCAGTCTACAGAGCTGTATGGGTACATACTGTATATTCCTGCGTATAAGACTACTTTTTAACACATGAAAATCTTCTCAAAAGTCGGGGGTCGTCTTATACGCCGGGTATGGCGGGCGCTGCAGTGCCGGGACGCCCGAATTATCAACAGAGAGAGCCCGGGCTATTGCCTTGTATCCCCAGCAGCTGAGAGCTGCGATATAACCCACGGCATATGCCCCCCCTGCTCTGTACCTTGTATGCCTCCCCCCTGCTCTGTACCTTGTATGCCTCCCCCCTGCTCTGTACCTTGTATGCTCCTTGTACCGCCATCCTCCCGGCTGCTCGCATCTCGCTCCTACGCATATGCGAGATTTCATGCGGCGAGCGTGGATACACGGGATCCTCACGGCCGCTCGCATCTTGCTCCTGCGCATGTGCGAGATCTCCGTGCGGCGTATCTAAGTGCGGCGCAGATGTGCATATGTGAATGTGAATATGAAGAATAACATAACAAAAACATGTTCAGGGTATAGGTGGCACATGTTTAGGGTCTGGGAGGCAGGGAGGGAGGACAAGGAAGGTGGTGGGATGCAGGGATGGTGGTGATACCATGGGATGGCGGTGGTACCTAGGGATGGTGGTGGGATGCAGGGATGGTGGTGGGATGCAGGGATGGTGGTGATACCATGGGATGGCGGTGGTACCTAGGGATGGTGGTGGGATGCAGGGATGGTGGTGGGATGCAGGGATGGCAGTGATACCCAAGGATGGTGGTGGGATTCAGGGATGGCAGAGGTACCCAGGGATGGTGGTGGGATGCAGTAATGTACTGCTGTGTGTTGAAAAAGGGGTAGTCTTATACGGCGAGTATATCCCAAACTCTATATTTTCAGTGTAAAAGTTGGGGGTCGTCTTATACGCACAGTCGTCTTATACGCCGGCATATACGGTACATCTTTTGATCACGTTTTAGTCATCCTTATAACAGTTACAACATGTACTAGAAATAAAAACATGTACTTTAGGTCAGTAATAAACACAATGAAGAATATATTTTTTTTAAACCCAGCAAAACGCCAATTTTGTTTGCTTGTTTCCCCCAAATTCAATTAATGTTAAATAAATAATATCTACATACCCCCAAATGGTACATATAGTGACTACACATTGCTCTGCATAAAACAAGACCCCATATGCATGTGCTGATGCAAAAATATACAAGATATTATTAGGCTTGCAATGTCAAGATCAAAAAATGGTCCTAAAACGTAAATACAATATCCATACCACAAAACACAGCAAAAGCCAAATGTTAATATATATAGGTTTTCTCCAGAGGCCCTGGAGTTTAACATGGCCCTGGAAAAAAATAAGTGGCAGGCAGGTTCAAATTGACAGAAGATGGGGTCTACATGAGTAGGTGGCACCAGCAATATCATAGAGGTGCAGCAGAACAAAGTGCAACCCAATATACTGTCCCAGCAGAAAATACTACAGTGCAGCACAATATATTGCCTCAGCAGAACCACATACCACAGTGCAGTACAATATGCTACCCCAGCAGAACCAAATACTACAGTGCAGCACATTATAATGTCTAGCAGAACCAAATATTATAGTGCGGCACAATATAACCAAATACCAAAGTGTAGTACAGTATATTGTGCTGCACTTTGGTTCTGCAGGAGAACCAAATACCACAGTGCAGCACAATGTACTGTCCGAGCAGAACCAAATACTACAATGCAGAATAAAATACTGTCCAAGCAGACGTGCTGCTGAGACAGTATATTGTGCTGCATTGTGGTGTTTTGTGCTGCACTTAGGCCTCTTGCACATGAACGTTATGCATCCGTTCCGTGCATTGTGGACTGCAATTTGTGGTCCCCAATGCATGGGCAACAACCGTGCGGCGGCCGGGACAGATCGAGACCCATCCGTTATCTGTCCGCACCGCTAAAAAATAAAACAAGTTGCGGAGGACGGACAGAAACACCACGGAAGTCTCTAATAAAAGAAGTACTCTATTTTTTTTATATTTTACATATATACATATATTACTAACTCACCGCCAGTATTCTAGTATTCTGTAATTTGTTACACCCTAACTCAGTTGCAGCCATACATTTTGAACCTTTTCATTATAATAACCTGGTCATGTGACCTAACTGCTTGCTGTAGTCCGACACCTTGCTCTAATGTGTAAACAGGAACTTGGTCTCTCCCCTGTGGTTGACTTCCTGTGAACTTCAGGATGACATCATCACCAATCAGATCCCTCCTGGCAGCTCTAAGGCCACATCCTTCTCCACACTCCTTTGTTTAGCTCTGTATTCTGATAAATATATAATGTCTCCCCTATCTAAAGGGCCAGGAGTGCACATATATAATAAGTGAGTGTATACCGTGATTAGCTGCGGTTATATAAAGCTTCTGACTCACTGTCTGTCTGTACTATCTGTGTGTACCTATTGCCACTCCCAATACAGTGCCAGCTGTTCTCCACAATGCCACCAAATACTGTACAGCAGAAAAATAGTGCCCCCACTAATAATAATGGCCCACTAATAATACTCCCCTATTGTTCCCCAGTAATAGTAATGCTCCTATAGTGCCTCCAGCAATAATAATACCTACTATTGTGCTCAATTAACAATAATGTCCCCTAAATACCCCTAGTAATAAGAATGCCCCTAGTTTAAAAAAAATCCCCAGTAATGCCCCTATAGTGCCCTTGTATTAAAAGTCCCCAGACAAGTAGTGCCCCCAATGACTAATACTCTCTACAGTGCCCGCAATAACTAATACCCACTATAGTGTCCCAATGACTAATGCCCCTATAGTGCACCATTAATGCCCCTATAGTGCCACAGCAATGCCTCCTATAGTGCTAACATCAATTTCCCTTATAGTGCTACCAAAAATGCCCCCCTATAGTGCCCCCACTGAGCAGTGTTTCCTATATTGCCCCAGTAATCAATGTCCCTTATAAGCCCCAGTAATGACTCCTTACAGTGTCCCAACACAACAGTACCCCCTATAAAGCCCCAATAATGCCTCCCTATAGAATCCCTAAAATGAAAACTAATATCTACATCCTGTTCCCCGCCATCTTCTGCAATGCAGCCTGTGGCCCGAGCCACCTGGGTTTGAGTGCTGGCAGCAGCAATTACGTCATCATGCCGTGTGCATCAAGACGTAGCAGTTGCAATTTCATGGTGATGCCTGGGACCAGGCACGGACATACTGATGTCTATAAAGGGTGAACTGCAGGGCAACGAGCTATTTGCTTGTGTACCCTTCTTCAGTTTAATTCAAGGGGGACCTGCAGCCGTGCGGGATGGTTGGGCAACCCACTGGTTATTGGCCTACCGGTAATTTTGCCGGTGTTGTCTATGGCCAGTGTGCCCCTTATTTTCTCTTCATTTTTGGTGCAGATTTCTAGAAGGATTCAACTGTGTAATATTTGTGCAACATGTGAAACCATCTAATGCTTTGTTTTACCTTTTTTGTTTGCTTTTCAGAAATAAAATGCATTTGATTTTGCTCCTCTTGGCGTTACTTGAAACCATTGACTCTACTTCTACAAGCTGTAAAAATGTGTATGACTGTCCCAAAGATTACCAGGAAGTCTTTATGAAGGAAACCATCAAAGAAATCCCTAAATCCGTAAGCCAAAAAATAACTGAGATCTTTTTGGTGCAAACTGGAATTTCGACAATCCGAAAAGATGCATTTAAATACATGACTCACTTGGGAAAAATATTCTTTATGAATAATAAACTTAGCGTAATAGAAGTTGGTGCCTTTGATAATCTAAAGAACCTTACTGAACTTGAGATTTCTGGAAATGCAGATTTGCATGAACTTAAGACTGGAGTTTTCAGCAATCTTAGCAATCTGAAGAAGCTGGTTCTTAAATATAACAACATTAGTTCCTTGGGTCAAGGAATTTTTGATGACCTTCAGAATTTAGAAGAGCTCTACATAAACCTCAATAAGTTATCTTCTTTTCCTCCAGGGATATTCAATTCACTTGGAAAACTCAGAATTCTTCATCTAGCAAAAAATAAATTAACTCAGTTGCCTGAGGACATATTTAGTAAATTACCTGAGCTAAAAATCCTTCGTCTCTATGAAAATGAGCTCACTGAGCTTCCTCAAGGATTGGTGCACAATAACCAAGAACTGACTGAATTCAATATAAATTCGAACCAAATAAAACTATGGCCCAAAAACATTTTGGCTAAATCAAAAATTCTTGAAAAATTGTTTTTAGAAGATAATCTATTAGAAGAACTTCCAGATCAAATGCTGTTTGGGCTTAATAAAATAAGGCAGCTGAAAATAAATGCAAATAAACTGAAGAAGCTTCCAGATGCGATAACTGATGGTAATGTTGTTACAGAACTTGATCTGAGCCAGAATGAACTAACTGATATTCCTGTTGCTGCATTTACTAATTTCAAGTCTTTGAGAAAGTTGATTATTTCTTCAAACCGGATCACTATGCTAAATAAGGAAATGTTTTCTGGTCTTGGTAAATTAACAGAGCTTAATTTAGAAAATAATTATCTTAGCAGCTTGCTAGATGATGTGTTCTCATTCCTCCCAGAGTTAAAGACTCTAAGACTTAATAACAACAAGTTCACCAACATCCCTCTTCAACCAATTGAGTCAATCCCCAAGCTAGCTATTATACATTTAAAAGATAATCCTTGGGCTTGTGACTGTAACCTTCAGGATTTTCACAAGTGGATAAATGACAACAATGCAAAAGTAAGAGACATTAATCAAATATTGTGTGAATTGCCAGATAACCTCAAGGGGCAAGTCATCTTCTCCCTGAAGCTTGATAAATTAATTTGCTTAACAACACCAGTAACAACACTGAAAGCAACCACCAAGGCAGCCATCATCACAACTCATCTAACTACCATGCACACAACTCAGCAGGTCACTACTGTAAAGTCTCAAACAACTATAATACCTACAACACTTAAAACAGTTCCTCCGACTACTCTTCCTCCAACTACAACTCAAAAAAAGACTTTTATGTCAACTACTGACTTTATACCAACCACACAATTTACAACAGAGCTTATAACTTCAGACTATACTACTTTAAAGATTTCAACGCTTAAAGAAACAACATTTTTGCCAACAACCACCTTAGTAGTCACAACTCCACAAATAACAACTAATATGCCAACCACAGAAAATACAACCCCACAATCTACTACAACTGTAGAGATCACAACACCAGAAGAAACAACCTTAATGCAAACCACAACCATAGCAGTCACAACTCCACAAGCTACAACAATCATGGCAACCACAAAACTTACAACCACCCAACCAACAACTACAATCATGGAATCTACAAGAAATCAAGCCACATCAACTGCCTATATTACACATCCTGAAACAACTTCTGAAGCATCTACAACAACTTTCAAGACCACAACACAGACTGTCAGCACCCTTATGTCAACTCCAACACCAAAAACAACTACATCTACAATTGCAAGCACTCCATTGGAACTAACAAGTTTATTTACTACACTGAAGATGACAGAAGTTATCTCTACTGAAATAACATCTACATCTATGCCAACAACAGAGACTTCTACAAAAGGAGCCACGTCACCTGCAACAGTCTATTTTATGCATACAACCACTGAGATTATTACTAAAGATGATGACTCCACACTACTTTCATCAGTTGCATCACAGATAAAAGATAGCAGTTTTGGCTTTGGATCTAGAGTTCATCACTGTCAGATTTTATTTGTCTCCTACCTAACATTACTGTGTATCGAAATCTGTACTACAATGTTTTTAGTAACATTTACTTACACGCTACACAAATCTATACGTAGTGTAAAGATATCAGTACGTCCTGTAAGACTGGTTTATGTGTATAGTAAAAAGGAGAAGACATAGCAACACTTAGCTTTCATTAAGTAATGTAATTAAAGTGTGATGAAAGGAACTATAACGCTCTCAATGGAAAGACCATTAAATGACACTGATGAAGACTAACAAGCCTAAAGATTGTGCAAGTTGGAACAGATATTTATGTGATTCTAGTTTGTATCTGTGCTCTATACCAAAAGGTTATTAATGCATGGTTTGTGGCTTCACCCACTATGGCCACAACCAGGCGATATGTATTGGCCAGATATTTACACGGGTAACAGCTATGTTTCCTTCACTCGCTATACTTTATTGGGGAGCACCTTATCTCCCAGTTGGACGAAAGGATCAGCATTTATAATGTTTCACTCTTGTGGAAAGACAAGTCAGGAGCCTCCTATACCCATTCTTCTGTCAGCAGAGCGTACTTACATTGTTGAGACTGGTCAACTTTATCCTATTAAGATGGACAGCTCACATTATACATTGCATAGTGTTGTAAATAATCATATTAAAAGGGGTAGTGCAACCTGTTTGTATTAATGAACTATCCTTGGGATAGGTCATGAATATCTGATTGGCAGGGGTCCAAAATCTGGCAAACAATCAGTTGTTTGAAGAGTGCTGCCTCCTCTTCATTACACTATGTGTCTTCTCCTCTCTAGCAGTGGTGTAGTGTAATTACAAGTACTCGCTCCATTCAAGTGAATGGAGTGAGTACTTGTAATTACACTGCACTTCTAAGATGACAGGTGGTGTAATGAAGAGGAAGTAGCGCTCACATGGAGTGATGTCTCCTCTTCAAACAACTGATTGGTGGGAGTGCAACCAGACTCTCGCCGATTAGGTATTGGTGACCTATCCTGGCTGCAAACCCCTTTAAGGTGAACAATAAATGCCTGGTGTACAAGGCTTGTAATGATAATATACAAAGGAAATTCAAAACACAGAAGGATTTTTTTAAATAACAGAAATAGACAAATTATGTGGCATGACCAATATTTCACAATAGCATAGGTAATAGTTTATGTAAAAATGAAATGTATAAAGCAAAATATAATATATATATATATATATATATACACTCACCTAGAGAATTATTAGGAACACCTGTCCTATTTCTCATTAATGTGATTATCTAGTCAACCAATCACATGGCAGTTGCTTCAATGCATGTAGGGTTGTGGTCCTGGTCAAGACAATCTCCTGAACTCCAAACTGAATGTCAGAATGGGAAAGAAAGGTGGGCTACAACAGAAGAAGACACCACCGAGTACCACTCATCTCCACTACAAATAGGAAAAAGAGGCTACAATTTGCACGAGCTCACCAAAATCTGACTGTTGAAGACTGGAAAAATGTTGCCTGGTCTGATGAGTCTCGATTTCTGTTGAGACATTCAAATGGTAGAGTCCGAATTTGGCGTAAACATAATGAAAACATGTATCCATCATGACTTGTTACCACTGCAGGTTGGTGGTGGTGGTGTAATGGTGTGGGGGATGTTTTCTGGGCACACTTTAGGCCCCTTAGTGCCAATTGGCCATTGTTTAAATGCCACGGGCTACCTGAGCATTGTTTCTGACCATGTCCATCCCTTCATGACCACCATGTACCCATCCTCTGATGGCTACTTCCAGCATGATAATGCACCATGTCACAAAGCTCGAATCATTTCAAATTGGTTTCTTGAACATGACAATGAGTTCACTGTACTAAAATGGCCCCCACAGTCACCAGATCTCAACCCAATAGAGCATCTTTGGGATGTGGTGGAACGGGAGCTTTGTGCCCTGGATGTGCATCCCTCAAATCTCCATCAACTGCAAGATGCTATCCTATCAATATGGGCCAACATTTCTAAAGAATGCTATCAGCACCTTGTTGAATCAATGCCACATAGAATTAAGGCAGTTCTGAAGGCAAAAGGGGGTCCAACACTGTATTAGTATGGTGTTCCTAATAATTCTTTAGGTGAGTGTATATTATCCAAAAATGAAGCAGCTCTCTTTACACTTTGTATAGGGTTGTAAATAATCTGGTTACTGAGGAAAGACTGATAAAATCTCCCCATCCCACTTTATTTGTTGGCATACAGGCATTTTACATTAGTTAGCATATATTTCTCTTGTATACAGAGCGATCAAAATAAGGTAGGGTACTTATTCCGAGGTCCCCTTTAATATCACAGTTGTATCAGATGTCTACTAAAATGAGTTAGTAAAGGGCTTTAAAGTTGTATTTTCTAATTAGAACAAGTTATCCCCATCCAATGGATTGGTGGCAATTGTTAGGTTGGTGGAGGTATGACGAGTGTTACCCGCACTGATCCTGAGAATGCAGGTGCTGAGCCCCTGTATAAATGGAGTGGAAAGTCCTGCATGCACACTACCACTATTCATCTTTATGGGACTGCCTGAAATATCTGAGTTTGAGCACAGGTTCAGTGCACATGCTCATCCATCGCTCTATTGAAACAGGGAACACAAGACCCATGTACTCATGATCGGTGAGAAATCAGGTGGTCAGACATCCACCAATCTACTTTTTATTAGATAGGGAATAACTTGTCCTAATTGAAATACCCTTTATATCTTAGACCTATTGCACTAGTAGCCTGTGACTGCCTCTGTCCTATTCTCTCGGGCAGACACAGGTGCCACATCACTTATCCTGCCTCATCTGTTGCTTTGCTAGCGGTCCAATTGCGTATGCAATCCTCTTCCCACCAGGAGCGCGGCCAACTGCCGACATCCCACATTGCTCATCCTGCTCCAGGCCATGGCCTATGCTTTCCTGCTATGCCTCCCTGCACTGGCCCTTTAAGAGTGGGGAAGCGTGTGCGTGCCCTAGTTTTCCCAAGTGGTCCAAATGGGTACTATTCCAAGAGGTAGGGGCCTGGTGGCTCCCCTGCAGTGAAGTCCAGATCCCTATTTAGGGTACTGCCAGGGTAACACCCTTAGGTCTACCTAAAGTCAAACTGTTCCACACCCACTGCCCATAACAAGGCCCATGTTTCTAAAAGACCATAGTTTTTTGTCTAGGAAAGTGTAGTTGTTGGAGCCCAGTGTAGTCTTCTGTAGATCGATTTCAGGGTAAAATTAAAGGCAACAATGATATGGAGCAGCTGTTTAGTAGGGACTCTCCAATATTTTCTATTATAACACATATCGGGTCTGATTTACTAATCGTATCGATGAAGTAAACTCAGATATGGTTTCTAGACCTGCATCAGTCTATCACAGTGGCTCAGGCAGGAAGATAAATCTCTTGCAAGGATAGACATTTTTCTTTAAAATGTATGCCAACTAGTTGACTTAAGCCTCATGCAGACGTCCGTGAAAAACGGTCCGTGAGATACCGGACTGGCATTGCAGGAACGCACGGCGTCATAGCAACCAATTATGCCGTGCGCTCCTGCAATGCCAGTCCGGTAGACGTCTGCATGAGGCTTTACTGTAAGACTGAATTTAACACTAGAATTTGGGGGATAGTAGACAATGCATCTTTACCGAGAAACAACAACAATTATTCAGGCCTGAATTCCTTGTCTGGTTAGGCACCAATAATTCCCCAAAATATATATATGTGCCAAATTTTGCTACAAAATATAGGTGTGCACAGTTCAGTAAATATGGGCCCTTGTCTACAGCATCATGCATAATAGGGAGGATTTAAAATCCTAATCATGTTGCTAAATACAGAGATTATAATCACTCACAATCTAATCTCACACATTAGGGCCAATTATTTAGTAAACCAGTTATTCTACTAGCAGAGATGAGCAAACCAATTCTGAACTAATCAGATTCATTAATAATTTCACTAAAATTCTGCTGCCAAATGAATCCGAAGTTTGGGTTCACATCAGAGTTATGGAATCAGTTTTTGTTTTTCGTTATAACATGGTTATAACGGAAAATAACGGAATCCATAAAACGGACGCCAAAACGGAAGTCTTTAAGAGGCATTCCGTTTTGATTCGTCATAATAGAAGTCTATATGGGCAGCATGACAAATCCTCCTGGTTTCCGTTATGCAAGACAGAAAACAGGACTTTTTTTTTCCGCTCTGCAAAAGCGGACAAGAATAGGCATTTCTATGGGGGTGCCGGCCGGGTGTATTGTGGATCCGCAATGCACTACGGACGTCTGAATGGAGCCTAAACTTCTCCCTTTAGCTACAGAGGGCTGGAAGGTACCAGAAGGTTACTGACCATGGAAGCTAATACTGCCAATGTTATTGCCGCCATCTGCTGGTGGACCAGGTTATTACACTTGAACATAATAGTTTCAGGAATAAATATGCACGTTATTAGGCTATGACATTAAATACATCAGAGATTATGCATTAGTACATAGTAAATGGTAGCAAGGTGTCAAAAGAAGTAGTAATGGCACTCCGGGTCATTACACAAGTCTCTTCCTCTCCCTGGTTGAGATGCTGCTACCGCAGCAGGCAACTCCGAAGATGACTGATGCCACCAGAGTTAAAAAAGGCCCTGAGAAGTGCCCTCTGCACTACAAAAGTTCTCAGCTTCCTAAGCAGGTAAAGCTTGTTGTGATCATGTTATCTGTTCAGTCCTGCTTATTTTTGAGCAGTACAGCCAGGTACTTATAAGTGTTGACTACCTCAATGTCCATGTTCTGGATGTCCACCGGTTTAGGAGGATGTCTGTGCTTGCCGAAGTCCACAACCATCTCCTTAGTCTTCCTGGCATTCATCCTAAGGTGGTTATGCTGGCACCACTCTAAAAATTCCCAGGTCAGTTCTCTGTACTCCATGTCATCCTCATCAATTCTGTAAGTAGCAGCTAGATGAGTTGTTCCTGAAGTCTGCAGTGTACAGTGTGAAGAGAAAAGGAACGAGTGCTTTACCCTGAGGTGCCCCTGTACTACAGATCACTGTGTCTGACACACAGTCCTGGGCTCTCACATAATGAGGTCAGTTTGTCAGGTAGTCTAGGATCCAATTGAAGAGGTGGTGGTCCACTCCCACAAGATCCAGCTTGTCTTGTAGTAGCCCTGGCTGTATGGTGTTAAAAGCACTGGAGAAATCAAAGAACACTATTTTCACAGAGTTCGCTGGTTTCTCCAGGTGAGAAAGAGCTTAGTGTAGACGGTGGACGATGGTATCCTCCAACCCAATGCCAGACTGATAAGCAGACTGTAGGGGGTCCATGGATAAGCTCACTAGAGGACAGAGATGTGTGAGAACCAACCTCTCCAAGACCTTCATCAAGTGGGATGTCAATGCCACTGGTCTGTAGCTGTTGAGGTCTATCAGACACAAATACACAGCGTAGCGCACAAAATTATTTGTGAGTGATAATGAATTTAGGTCTAAATCCGTTGGAGGAGCAAGATGATGATGACTTCGGCCATGTCACCCAATCGCCTCAATGGCGCGCGGAGCTGGGAAGAACTGGCTCCTCTGGCATGCTGACCAGAATGGCAAACTGTAGACTCACTTGCTTATGCGGTGTCAGGTAGATTACCGACATCAAGCAGTCTGATAATTACTGGATAGCCATACTTTTAGACCCTCGCTATCAAAGCAAAATGGGGGAATAGTTTCCTGCCGAAGGAAGGGAGAACAAATTATGTTATTACCAAGACTTTGGGCTTCCTTGAGCGTCACGCCGTTCATGTGACCAGTTTTGGTCACATGCCCGCTCTTGTGACTGCTCACATGATACAAGAGGTGGGTCTACACTATACCCACGCGGGCTTAAAACCAGCCAGCACGGATGCTTGGGCTGGCACTGCCACACACAGGATGGGATGCAGGCTTTTGTCCCATGAGCAACGACTGCTTCATGCTGAGATAAGTATCTTACATTACAGCGACTGACCATCGCTGATTCTGGACCTATAAACTGTTTATATAAGAATTTCTTAATGCATTGTGGCTATTGGGCACTCTGGTGCCAATGATGTTGTATCAGTCCCCTGATGATTTGGCAGTTTGCCATTGTAACGAGTAGGGCCATTTTGTAGAGCTGCCATGAGTGTACCCCTTAATCTTTGCTTCCCTGACGAATGCTGGGCAGTCAGGGGCATGCAGAGAGGTGGAAATTGGAGGAAACTATAGGGTCACATAAGGTCACATGACCCCTTTTTATTTGCAGTTTGTACTGGAGTTGTGGCTGACTCCATTTAGTCTTGCACCCCTGACCAGTCTGTCTGCCCCATAGGCTGATTTTAATTAGTATAAGTATAAAGCTGTAGCCTGCACTTACTGGAAGCATTTTGTCACCAGGAGAGGTATAGAGTGGGCTCAGCATGCATGTTGGTACCTGCATCCCCTGAATTTAATGGAGGCCATTTTGGCACCAAAAATGATAAAAAGCAGCATGCATGTGGAACCTGCACTCCCTGAATTTTATGGTGGTCGTTATGGCACATAACTGGTAGCATTTAGTGTTACGTTCCCGTCTTACAGAGATCGCCTTGACATGTGGCAGACGGGCCCAAATAATTTTGTACAAAATGTATTTGCAAAGAATCTTAAATTTACAAAATAAGCGCAGCATTAGCACCAGAATATTTTCTATTACTATGGCATTATTGTACTTTATTTGGTTTGCAGAGTGCTGTTGCATTGTGTTTTTTTCTTTGTGTTTCTAGCCATGGCAGCGCGCACCTGCGCATTGGGATGTGCTGACTGACCCCCTTTTTCTTTGCTGACATAAAAACGGCATGTCTATAGGCATTCAGCACTGACTGGACAGTGACAGACAGTTCTGGGATATCTAGTTGTCAGTTCATTTATAAATTTCTAGAATGAATAAAAGCGGAATTGCAGAATAAGTAAAGATTCTCCAGAATTGTTATATCATGGGGAATGCTAGCATGTATTACAAAAGCCACAAAAGCATGTATTATTTCTTGTTTTTATGGTATTGAATGGGATGATTCAAAATAAATCCCCTAGATAACAAACCTCTAAAACAAATTCTAATTCAAACTTTCTGTATACCCAGCACATAAAATTTCGTTGTGTTATTCTTCAGTATTGCCACAAGATGGTGCTATTGTATATTTAAAACAATTGTCCTTCAACAAGTGAGCTTGGCAAGATACTGCAGTAAGTCCAGCTGTCCTCAGTCTGTGTGATATGTAGGATTTGAAGAATTATTTGTACCTTTAAATGAAAGCGTAGCAAAATGCTATTTTTTTAATATACTTATATAGAAGTATACTTAATGTATAATACCTTGTGATTTTGTTAGTAAATTATGTTTTTTCCTTCCCACCTTCCAAGAGCGATTACTTTTTCAGTTAACATAGCCATATGATGTATTTTTATTAGTGGGACAAGTTGTATTTTTTAATGACACTATTTAATTTACAATAGCTTATATTTAAAAACAGATTTTTGGGGGGGGTGGAATTAAGGGTGATGCCCTCAGTTCCTCAAACTGCCTGCCTCTGCTGTCTTCCAGTTCAACTGAGGGCATCAGCCTCAAATGTTTCACTGGGCATGCACCGAGGGGGGTGCAATGGAGCTACTGGGGGCGTAGTGTATGAGCCAAGCAGAGGATTGCTTGGGCTCTGCTGGAGGGCAGGCTTGGGCACTTGATGGGTGTGTTCCAGAGCACCTTTGAACGAAAATAATGCCCCTCTGGGCACCTTACTTGCTAATTTGCATAATTGTGCCACAATTCTGGCTTAAAATTGTATTGCCAAGAGAATTCACATCTCTGTTTCATGTTTCGTTCTTCTGATCCATCAAGAAAAACAAAAGACAGGATCCTGTAAAAATAAAAAAACGGACCCTGTGCATCAGTTATGCACATTTGGCATCCGTTTAAGCCATTTCCGTCAGAGATCCGTTATTTTAGATGGAAACAGTCCTGCGTGCAGTACTTTTTTCCCTATAAATAAGCAAATCTCACATGGAAATGGCTCAATGGATGCCAAATGACAACAGGATCCATTTCTCTTAAAGGATCATGATGCATAGGATAAAAAAATTTCACAGCATCCTGTTTTTTTTCCTGTTCTTCTAACGGATCAGAAGAATGGAAAATAAAATGGAGGTGTGAACTCTCCCTCAGCCAGTAGTTAGTATAGAGTCAGAGAAAAGTGTCTATCCCTGCACTACATCTCTTATCCAGCCTGAGCCCCTGTGATAAATCCGGTCTAGACAGCCGGTCTAAGCTTACACCATCTACAGAAATAATAAATTAGATCCAGTGTTTCATCTAAACAATGACCCCCAACTAAATGTATCAGCTCCACTCAATGCCATCAAGCAGTATTTGAAAAATGGAAAAAATGGAAATTACATTGCTGAAACCACCAGTGTTGTGGGTGCAACCAGGCGTAGCTTACGCCCTTCCCAACTGCCTCATGTAAATTTACGTACGGTGATTTGTTCAGGTATTAAAATATGGCACTTGATCGTGAGCGCAATGGGTGCCATTGCCACCAGGTACCTGCTGTTTTAGGATACGGACACATTATCATGTTTCTGCATGCAGTTTTAGAAGCCTAAACCAGGAGTGATTTCAAAAAAGAGGAGAAACCATATCTGCCCTTTATAGTTTCTCTCCTTTTATGAACTTCTGACTTTGGCTTCCAAAACTACATGCAGAAACCTGGCCATGTGGCCGTACCCTAAAACAACAGGTGCCTGGGACTAATGGACTACTATATGAGATCAAGTTATCGTTGATCACACACATTTAACTCCTCAGATAGGAGGTCAACCAGGATTGTGCACCAGGAATCTCCTAGCAAGGATTGGAGGAGCCAGATGGTGTGTGATGCAACCTCTGTCCTGCAGAATGATCCGAGTCTACCTCACATGAGTTCCTATGGAGAGCCTGACTATGGCAGAGCTCGATAAGAACACTATAATTCTCATAGACTCTAATGCTAATGATAGCTTGTTATAGTTCCTTATGGGAACTATTAAAAAGTGTAAAAAAATAAAAATAAATAATATAAAAATCCAATAACCTCTGGGGAGTGGGGACCCGGCTTTCACATGAGAGCTGCAGCCCTGCTCTAACAGCCCTAGACTGGCAGGAGTGCCGATCCGGGCTGTTTAACACTTTACATACTGCGGACAATGGCGCCAGCCCGATGTAAAATGCTGACAGAGGGAGTGGACTCCCTCTGTCTCCCATTGGCACCCCTCTCTGGCGCACCTGCTGGTCAATGTTAGAATAGCATTGCCATTAAAATACACTGCACTATAGGGATAGTGCATTGCATTGAAAAAAACACAAAAAAAATAAAAATAAAAGAGAATTGCTGATTTATTCATAGTTGCCACCGAAAAAAACGTAATAACAAGTGATCAAAAAGCGCCATTTACTCCAAAATGATACCAATGGAAAATACAAGTTGTCCTACAAAAATCAAGACCTCACACAACTCCATAGAAAGAAAAAGAAAACAGTTATGGGTCTTGGGAAGTGGCAATGCAAAAACATTTTTTCCTTTTTAAAAAAGGGGTTTTATTGCAAAAAGTACTAAAACGTAAACGTAAAACAATATGTATTTGGTATCACTGTAATTGTACTGACCCAGAGAACAAAGATATTATGTTATTTATACCGAAAAATGAAGGCCGTAAAATTTATAACTGTAAAAACGCAGTGGCAGTGTTGCTGTTTTTCCAATCTCCCTCCCAGAAAGAGTTAATAAAAGTTCATCTGAAAGTTATGTGTACTCCAAAATAGCGGCATTAAAATCTACAACTTGTCCCGCAAAAAACAAGCCCTCATAAAGCTACATAGACGGAAAAATACAAAAGTTATAGCTCTTGGAACGCTACGATGAAAAAAGGAAGAAGAGCGCTTGGTCTGTAAGGCCCAAAACAGGCTGGTCACTATGGGGTTAATATTGTAACTTGAGGGACCACTGTCTATATTTTGCTACAGCTACACCTTTTTTTCCCCAAAGACTTGTTGCAAAGTTTCTACAGTTAACAAGAAGACAATAAGCATACTTTCCAGGACCGCTGACAGTGTATATTTTGCTGCAGATGTTCACAATTGCATGTTTCTTTTCTAAAAACCTATGCACATTCCCACAGTCCTGGTCATCAAAATGGCAGACACCGTTTCCTAAGTGCCTTGTATTAACTTTGTATTAACTTTGGCTACATGATAAATGCCATTTGCTGATGTGGGACAACCTCTTTAAAGGATAATTTTTGAACCACTTGTTCAGAACAAGACACATGTTTTTTCTGATACTACTTTGTCTGTATGAACATGGACTGGCATCTGCCCCCATGAAGAGATCATTTTTGGACCACTTGTTCAAAACAAGATATAGCTTTTTCTGATACTACTCTTTGTATGAACAACGGGAAAGCATATTCCTCCAATAAAGAACTATTTTTGAAATGGATTTTAATTTTCAAAAATTATAAAAATCTGACTCTGACATTAATAATGCTGTCTTTGTATTACAGAGCTTAAAAGGTTTGAGAGAGCTATATTAAAAAAAATAAAGACAAGAGAGAAGAAATATTAGTCCTAGGAGACCTTAGAGTATCACACACGACTTTTCAGGGCAATCTGTTCTTTATTGATTCAGGTCAGATTTATTCGTTAGAACTGGACCTAAAACGAATTTCAAGAAATTTGCTCATCTCCACTTGTTAGGAGTTAGACATGGATGCTAGTTCTGGAACAGGCACTGTAACCTGTTAAGCAAGTTGAAGGGGTTGCACAGGATTAGGAAAACATGGCTGATTCTTTCCAGAAACTGTGCCACACTGGTTCATGAGTCTGGTATTGCATCTCAGCTGCAATGAAGTGAATGCAGTCAAATGATGTAGAAGACATCAGAGATCAGAGGTTGTATATTTTGAATGAAGTACAGGCTCATAAGTAGACAATTGCAGTTTTATATAATATGTAACAATGTGTCCCTTCTCCTCTAAAAATAGTAGACAATGCAGCTTTCTTTCGTATTGTTTACAGCACGTTCAGTTATATATAGGGGAGCTGGACAATCAGTCACTAGATAAATATGATTAAATATGGTACATATCGTTTCACCATTTTCTGCACCAAAATGTTCCACTTTATTGGACACAATACAGAATTTTTCAGCACTTACCACTTCTACAAATTAAATATACAGATGTAAATATATCGGCGTCACTTGCTTTTCAGTAAGGAGCCTTGATATTTTTGTACATCTTAGACTGGGAGGGCTTCACATCATGCTAATGTATTATATCACTTGTGTATTCTTAAGGAAAGGAAACAATTTAATTGCTCTTAAATAAATAAGCACCAGATGTTGCCCATGACCAAGACAGACTCAGCCTCCAGGATGTATGCAAACAGGGAGGTGATGACTGGCGACAGCACATGGGCAGCAGGGTACTGGAGGATACAGGGAAGTTACAAGCACTGTATTTATGTGGCCGACCTCCAAATAATACTGAAAACTCCTTGTCTATGCCAGAGGGGCCAGCGTATTCACGTACCATGCCAGGGTGTTCAAACAAGTCATAAAAAGCTGAGCAAGCAAGCGAGAAAGAAGAAAAATGGTAAATGCGGTTTGATCTTGTTTACTTCCTGACCTCCTCCTTGCCTTGCAGCTCTTGTGCTGTTCAGAGCAGGATTCCCCTCTGTGCACACATCCTGGAGGAATTGTACGGTTCAACTGCTGCTACACACGTGCGCTCCGAACGCCACACCGAGAGCAAAGGAATCAGATGACTGGAGAAATGTTACCTCGTGTTAACTCTGTACTTTAAACATACGTTCTGAATATCAACGTAAGGTTTTACATTCTGATATTAAAAATACTGGATAAAAACTGACATGGGAAAGGACTACATTCACATAGGTATTGTTCTTTCCGGTCTAGGAACAGAAATAAAATCAGCAGTGACGTAATCAAAGCAAAACATTTTTTTTTAGTATTAGGTTAGATTTTTTGAACCTACGCATGAGCCGTCTGCGTACGTGGGTCTTGAGTGGTGGTCAGTACTGTTAACTACTGACAGCGTCTGCTTAGGTTTCAGTGTTTTTTAGCCTTTTTTTTCAAAATTTTTATCTTATTCTTTCACTTATCTTTTTCTCTTTTCTTTCTTTCTCTTTTTTTTTTTCTTCATCATAAATTTTATTTGGAATTCATTACAAGCCCCTCACGTGTTAAATAACTACATACACCCCCCTGACACTTTTCATTTAAGGCTACTTTCCCACTTGCGGCAGAGGATTCCGGCAGGCAGTTCCGCCTGCCGGATCTGTCAAAACGTATGCAAACTGATGGCATTTGTCAGATGGATCAGGATCCTGTATTACAAATGCATTGAACTGCAGGTGTCATCTAGGAAAAACGGATCCGACATAAAAAAAATTCAAATTTTTTGACAGATTTCAATTAAACAATGGCATCCCGTTAACTATAGTTGGGAGAATTATTGAAAGATTTGTGCCACTTTTCTAGCATTAAAATGTTGCAAATTTGCATAAAATCGTTGCATAAAAATAATTGCATTATTGCATAAATATTGAAGTCTGTTAAGTTTGTTAACCCCAGTTGCTAGTTTCAAGGCAAGTTACTTTTCTAATAGGGTACAACATATTTAAAGGGGTTTTTCGGGAGTAGAATATCCTCAGGATAGGTCATCAACATCTGATTGGTGGAGGTCTGACACCCAAGCCAGCGCACCCATCGATCAGCTGTTTGAAGGATCTGCAGCCCTCCACTGAGCACTGAGATGTCTTCTTCTCTGAGATGTTACGTTCATTGTTCACACGGCTTATGGGCTGCAATACCTGAAAGGGTTCTGCTTATTTAACCCTTCAATACCAAGCACAACCACTGTCCTGAGCATAGTGTACTCCTGGAAAACCCTTAAAGAGGTTATCTGAGACTAACAAATGCTCCTCCATATGCCGGGCCCCTCACACTAAATCTACTTACCTGGCTCCCTGCACCGTTCCTGGTCCCCGCACCGTTGCAGCTGCTTCTCCCTGTGCACGGATGAAAACATCCGGTGTCGGGGGGAGCAGCCAATGGCAGGTGGGGACGGGGACGAGCCTCCCTAGCTAAGTAAGCAGTGCATACAATAATAAATATACCTTTAAATACACAAATTAGCTTTAAGAGCCAGACTGTCGCAGTATTTGTTCATTTTGTAATTCATTAGTTTTTTTTTAATGATGTTGTTGTACCCGACTCTTTGCATTGTATTGTGCCACAGGTGAAACAGCCACATTGGTTATACATAGAAAAGAGATAAAAAAGCCAGAGAGGGTGTGGGCAAACGCTTGCAGCACGTCGATTCCTAAAGTTAGAAAATGGCACAAATCTTAGCACAAATCATAGCAGACATACATTTTATTTTCAGTCTTTAGGAGAGCTGTCACGACCATGGTCATGGTCGTGACTCAGGATCCGCATGCAGTTGCCTGTGGTTTGGTTTTATTCTCAACCACATGGTGAGGGCTGCTGGTATGTTGCCTCACGTGTGGTTGCCGCTGGTAACATGATTTGGTACTTGGCAGTATAGCAGCCTGAGCTGTTGCTAGGCAGCTTGCTGTACTTGACATGCGGTTACACCTGAGTGGTGTGTGTGTATGTATGCACTTTGTATGTCTGGTGTGCACAAGGTTTATGTAGGTGTGCACTGTGACACTTCCCTTCACTGTGGCTGCCCGTGGCAACGTTTGGTATTGTGTACATGTGGTGGCAGTGTCTCGGCCTTCTGGCTGACTCCCAGGACATGGTTGCCACGCATGTCGTTGCCTGCGGTAACAGCTGCAGTGTGATGTTTTTTTGGACACTTCCCCTTTAAGTGGCTTCCATCCCTTGCCTGGTGTAGGAAGGGTTAACTCCCTCTTTGTGTGAACACTGGGTGTGTCTGTGTGTGGGTGTGGCTACAGTTAGCCAGTTAAGACCCTATGTCTCAGGGGTACTCCAGCCTTGTACTAAGCTGGAGGCACTCTCCTGGTCCCATATACCATCTGCCAGTGAGGGCCACCCTTGTGGTCATAAATTGTGATACAATATGTTTATGTGATGTTAAGTTTATGTCTATGTGGTGTCAGTTATTATTGCAGCTATGGTTCTGGGTCCCTGTGTGTTTATGTGTGCTGTGTCCTTTTATGTTTGTGTGTGGACAGCCAGCACTTGTGTCCAGGGATCCAGTCAGTGTGTCTGTGGCAGGTAGAGGTGGAAGTCTTTCACTCTCCTGCCATATCCATAGTCTGTTTATGGTTATATCCCATTGCAGCTCGGCCAGTTTAGACTCCTGTTTCTCTGCATCCAGGAGGAACAGGTGGTCTACCCAGCTCCTAGTTCAGGGATCGGCGGAGGGCGAGTAGGGATCCGAGGTTCCTGAGCATGGGCCCTCCTACCTTCAAGGTCGGCTCATGTAGCTAGGAGTTAGGGTCGGATTAGGGATGCGTTAGGAGGTGACCTGCTCCCTAATTCTGTCGTCCTGGCCGAGCAGCCACTAACATCTCATGGCATCACACGGCTGAGGGTTTTCCCCATCCTCAGCCGTGACAAGAGCCCGGGATGTGTCAAATTTATTATGTGTGCGCAGTTTATTAAAATTTAAGTGTTTACAATCAGACATACAATAATAATATCAAAAACAATTATAAAAACATTGCAGGTAGGTGCTATGATAGATGATACACTCCACCAAGCTCCCCAGAAGAAGCGCGGCAAAATGTACGTTGGAATTTTTCTACCCCCCTCCAGCTCCGTATTGGTATCTGTTTATTTATTATTAAGTGCTTTCTTTGTACTTTTTGGGTCCGATGATGGTCTTGTAGACTCAATTTAACAGGGATGATTCCTTTTTATGCCAAATTGATTGTGCTGATGTCTGTGTCTGATCAATTGTCCATACTATATTGAGATCACTGTTACACTATTATTGTTGGTAGATGTTTGGCCTCTGACATCATTTACTTTATGTACAGATTATTGAGGACATGCTCAGGGATTTAGTCTCTTTATATTTTGTACATTTAATACTGCACAGTGTTTTACAATAATATTACAATGTAGATCTGGAGCTTGGTGTGGTGTATAATCTATCATAGCACCTACCTGCAATGTTTTTATGATTGTTTGTGATATTAATATTGTATGTCTGATTGTAGACACTTAATAAAGATGTTTTTTGTATTATATGTGTGGTGTTTCTGAATAAGTCTTCAATTATGTTTCCACACAGATTTTTTTGTTATCTAATTTATTTTTGGGTATTTCGTTAAAAGATATCCACAGTGTTCTCCATCACAGTGACCTCTACACCATCCCGCCCCTTTAACAGTGACTTCCACAGTACCCTGCTCCTTAACAGTGACCTCCACAGTACCCTGCTCACTTAACAGTGAATTCCACAGCCCCCCACCTCTTAACACTGCCCCCCACAATGCCCTGCCTCCTTAAAATGGGACCTCCACAGCAGCTCACCCCTTAACTTTGACCTTCACAGCAGCTCACCCCTTTGACAGTAACTTCCAAAGCACCCCACCCTCTTGACAGTGACCTCTACAGCACCCCGCCCCTTAACACTGACCTCCATAGCAGACCATTCCCTTAACTGTGAACTCCACCATTCCCTGCCCCCTTAACAGAGACCTCCACAGCGCCTCCTCCTTTAACAGTGACTGCCACAATACCCGGCTCCCTTAAAAGTGACCTCCACAGTTCCCTGCCCCCTTAACAGTGACCGCCACAGTGCCCGTCCCTTTACCAGTGACACCCACAGCGACCTGCCCTCTTAACAGTAACATCCACAGTGAATGCCCCTTTAACAGTGACCTCCACAGTGCCCGCCCCTTTACCAGTGACACCCACAGCGACCTGCCCTCTTAACAGTAACATCCACAGCGAATGCCCCTTTAACAGTGACCTCCACAGTGGCCACCCCTTTATTAGTGACCTCCACAGTACCCCATCTCCTTAACCGTGATTTCCACTATAACAAGTCCCTTTAAGAGTGAACTCCACAGCGGCCCGCCATGACATGTGTCTCACTGCTGCAGCGGGCCAGAGGAGAGAAGGAGCGCAGGGAGATGAGCTGCGGTTAGTGAATGACAGGACCGCTGGCACCCCTGCGCTCAAACAATGATAGGTATGTGAGGGGGCCACGGGGGGGGGGGGGGGGTCATTACACTGTGACTAATAACCCCCAGTGCCCCTATTTAGTATAATGATCCCCAATGACCCTCCTTTCAGTATAATGACCCCCCAGAGCCCCCATTCAATATAATGACCCCCCAGTGACCACCATACAGTATAATGACCCCCAGTTCCCCCTCCATACAGTATAACCCCCAGTGTGGGAGCCACTGGGGATCATTATTCTGACTGGCGGGGCGACTGGGGGTCATTATTCTGAATAGAGGGCCACTGTGGGGTCATTATACTGTATGTGGGGTCACTGGGGGTCATTATACGGTGTGGGGGGCATTGGAGGGGTAATTATACTGTGTGAAGGGCCACTAGTGGTCATTATACTGTATATGGGCCAGTGGGGGTCATTGTACCGTGTGGCAGCTGACCCTTTAATAGTGACCTCCACAGTCCCCTGCCCCCTTATCAGTAACCTCCACAGAACCCGCCCATTTAACAGTGACCTTCACAGTGACCACCTCTTTATTAGTGACCTCCACACTACCCCATCTCCTTAACAGTGATTTCCACAATAGCCCGCCCCCTTAACAGTGACCTCTACAGCACTCTGCCCCTTAACAATGACCTCCATAGCGGACCATCCCCTTAACTGTGACCTCCACAGCACTCCGCTATCTTAACAGTGTCATCCACAGCGCCCTGCCCATTTAAAGGTGACCTACAGCAGTGAAAAAAAATGGCTGGGTTGTTATTGAAACCTGGTGTAAATCTGTGTGCTTGTCGAAACTGAAGGACCTGCGACCTTCTGTTTGGCTGATAAGGATCATGTGACCGTGAGTGTGTGGCAGTTGGGATATAAGGAGAAAGACCTGCAGACTTCTATTGGCTAATGCAGGGCATGTAATGGTTCCATATTTGCATTGTTTGGGAATATCTCAGGAACGGTACATCCTAAAGAGCTGAGACCAGGTCTTAAACCTTCCCGGACACCTGATGTACCTGTGTGCGAAATGTGGGGCAGATTGGTCCAGATGTTTGGTCGCACATAAAGAACAGACAGACATAAGCTCATTTTTATATATATAAGAGACTAGCAGAAGTACCCAGCTTCGCATGGGTATATTTTATCTTCATATTTCATTTAATGTTTCTGTGTGTTGTTAAAAGATATCGACAGTATCCCCCGTAACAGTGACCTCTACAGTACTCTGCCCCCTTAAGAGTGAACTCCACAGCCCCTCACCCCTTAACACTGACCTCCCCCACAGTGCCCGCCTCCTTAAAATGGGACCTCCACAGCAGCCCATCCCCTTAACTTTGAACTTCACAGCAGCCCGCCCCTTTAACAGTGAATTCCACAGCACCCCACTTCCTTGACATTAACCTCCTCAGGGGCCCGATCCATTAACAGTGACCTATACAGTACCAAACCCCTTAACAATGACCTCCATAGGGGACTGTCCCCTTATCTGTGACCTCCACTGTTCACTGCCACCTTAACAGAGACCTCTACAGCACCCGTTCCTTTAACAGTGACTGCCACAGTTTCATGTTCCCTTAACAGTGACCTCCACAGTACCCTGCTCCCTTAACAGTGACTTACAGTACCCTGATGACTTAACAGTGACCTCCACAGCAGCTGCCCCTTTAATAGTGGCCCCTGCACCCTTAACAGTGACATCCACGGTGCCCTGCCTCTTTAAGGCTAGGGCTACATGACGACATGTGTCGCGCGACATTTTGTCGTACCAATGTCGTGCAACAATTTATATATTGATAGGCCTTGGTGTCGCACTGCAACATGACAGTTGCAAAGAATCCATCCAAGATGGATGCATGTAGCAGTGTAGTTGTGCCCTATGTGTTATGCGAATATTGTCGTCGTGTAGCCCTAGCCTAAAGCTGACCTACAGTAGTGAAGAAAAATGGCTGGGTTGTTATGGAAACCTGGAGTAAAACTGTGTTTATGTGGAGACTAAGGACCTGCGAGCTTCTATTGGCTGATACGGGTCATGTCACCATGTGTATGGCAGTTGGGATATGAAGAGAAAGACTTGCAGGCTTCTATTGGTTAATGCAGGTAATTTCTGGGGAATATCTCAGGAACAGTACATCCTAGACAGCTGAGACCTGGTCTAAAACCTTCCCGGACACCTGATGTACCTGTGTGCCAAATTTGTTGAAGATCGGTCCAGTCGTTTGGTCGCGCATAAAGAACAGACAGACCGACAGAAACGTATTTTTATCTATATATATAAGAGAAGAGATAAGAAATTATATATTATGTAGGAGTTCGGCAACTTCCATTCAAATGAATGGAACAGTCACAGTAATGTCACACAAATCTGCTGCGTGTGAATTTATCCGGACTTTCCCTCTGCTATAATATGGAGATCTTTGTCAGGGTAAATTTTCAATAAAGAAGATGAGTGTTGGTACTCCATTATGGGTGCACATAACATTTATGATGGACAATTGAGGCATTTTATGTTTATTTATTATTATAGGGCCCTCAGAGCCTCAAAGCCTTTTTAATATTGCTAGACAGGGAAAGACTCCCGAAAGTGTTCCGGGTGCAGCACTGTACTCCCCTCTCCTCTGCTTCTGGTCCCCGCTGGACCGGAAATGTGACATGTCATCTACACGCATGCCTGCACATTTCAGTCCTGAGGCCAATCATTGGCTGGCAACAGTGAGTGCATGTAGATGGCACGTCACACTTCTAGTCCAGCAGAGACCTGAAGTGGAAGAGAGGGGAGCTTGGCGCTGGAAAGCAGATTGCGGGTGTGCAACGGGCCACCTCCCAGGGCCCATCTAGATGTGGAACAGGGGTACCGAAATGTAGGAATGGCCAAGTGGTACAGGATGGCCTATAATGTCCCTTAATGTTGAGTGTGCTCCTACCTGGATACGACTGGACCCCAGGAGTTGGCTCAGAAGCAGACAAAGGGGGTAGTTAAATTGTGGGATAAAGAATAAATTGAGTCCAGACCTTGTGATGAAGTTGAAAAGTAGCTTTATTTTGGTAAATGTTTTTCCAAAACGGTTTATAGACTTTATCTTGGTTCCAGCAGGCAAACTCATCCCTGCTACATCTGTTGCTCTCTGTCACTACTGTATGCACAGGCTGGCTATATAACTCTGCTTTTGCTGTATGCTGCACTTTCCTTCTGTAGTCTGTCTCTCAAGTTATACCAGGGAACTTTCTTCCTCAGGGGCGTTGTCACGGAATGTGTACAGGTAACAAGGCAAAACAACATGCATAAATGTCTCGCTGGATCCAAAAGCTAAGGAACGAAAGGGAGACCCCTGTAGAAGACCTGGCACTTTCCCTGGCTGCTCAGCCTATGCATAGATCCAAATGGTGGAGGTATGCATATCCACGAACCTTGACTATAAAGCCCTGAGCACCCTACAATAGTGAGGGGACACGACCACCGGCTCCCTACACCAGACACGGAGGGAGTCAGGGTCACCTGGGATCCAGCAAACAGAAAATAACAGAAAACAGTGTAACACTTAACTTTGTGGAGGAGAGGAGAACCAGATGGGCAAGCACACATACTCCAGGAAGAAATATAAGCCGCCCAGAAAAGCATTCTGGGGAAGAATTTAAAGGGAAACAATTAGTCCAACACATAACAGCTGAGAGATGCTAATGAGAGGAGGAGCTGAATACCACAACACAGAACTCAAGGGGGAGGTTCTGAAAGGCCTCTGTCAGAGCTTCTCAGCTGTCTGGTTGTGACAGTACCCCTCCCTCTACGAGTGGACTCCGGACACTCAGAACCCACCTTCTCAGGATGGGACCTATGGAAAGCCTTGATGAGACGAGAGGCTTTAATGTCCGTCACTGAGACCCACATCCTCTCCTCAGGACCATACCCCTCCCTGTGAACAAGGTACTGAAGAGAACCGCGGACAAGACGAGAATCCACAATCCTAGAGACCTGAAATTCAAGATTCCCATCAACCATAATCGGAGGAGGAGGCAAAGGCGAGGGTACAATGGGTTGAACATAAGGTTTCAATAAGGACTTATGAAAAACATTATGGATCTTCCAAGTCTGAGGAAGATCAAGACGGTATGCAACAGGATTGATGACAGACAGGATTTTGTAAGGCCCAATAAACCTAGGACCCAACTTCCAGGAAGGAACCTTCAATTTGATATTCTTGGTAGACAACCACACCAGATCACCAACATTCAGGTCCGGACCAAGCACACGTCTCTTATCAGCCACACGCTTATATCTCTCAGTCATGCTCTTTAGATTATCTTGAATCTTTTGCCAAATAGATGACAAAGACGAGGAGAATCTGTCCTCATCAGGTAAACCAGAAGACCCCTCTCCCGAGAAAGTCCCAAACTGTGGATGAAACCCATATGCACCAAAAAATGGTGACTTATCAGAGGACTCCTGACGACGGTTATTTAAAGCAAACTCAGCAAGGGACAAAAAAGAACACCAATCCTCTTGATTCTCCGCCACAAAACAGCGCAGATATGTCTCCAGATTCTGATTGACGCGCTCTGTCTGGCCATTCGACTGCGGGTGGAAAGCAGAAGAGAATGACAACCGAACCCCCAAGCGAGAACAGAAAGCCTTCCAGAATCTGGAAACAAACTGCGTGCCCCTATCAGAGACTATGTCTGAAGGAATACCGTGCAATTTGACAATGTGATCAACAAATGCCTGCGCCAGCGTCTTAGCATTGGGCAAACCAGGAAAAGGGATGAAATGCACCATTTTGCTAAAACGGTCCACCACCACCAGAATCACAGTCTTCCCCGAGGAACGAGGCAGGTCCGTGATAAAGTCCATGGACAGATGTGTCCAAGGACGGGAAGGAATGGGTAAGGGAAGGAGAGGACCTGATGGCCGTGAATGAGGGACTTTGGCACGAGCGCAAGTCTCGCAGGCTGCCACAAAACCCTCAACCGACTTACGAAGCGCAGGCCACCAGAATCTCCGAGCGATGAGATCCAGTGTGGCTCTTACCCCCGGGTGCCCAGCAAGGACCGTATCGTGGTGTTCTTTAAAAATCTTGTGTCTTAAAGCGAGAGGCACAAACAACCTCCCAGGAGGACAAAGATCAGGAGCCTCTGACTGGGCTGCCTGCACCTCTGCCTCCAATTCAGGAAAAAGAGCAGAGACCACCACACCTTCAGCCAAAATGGGACCCGGGTCTTCAAAATTCCCGCCTCCCGGAAAACAACGTGACAGGGCATCTGCCTTCACATTCTTAACTCCAGGGCGGAACGTGACAACAAAATTAAACCTAGAAAAGAACAACGACCATCTGGCCTGTCTCGGGTTCAGATGCTTGGCTGACTCCAAGTAGGCCAGATTTTTATGGTCAGTAAATACGGTAATAGGGTGTCTGGCTCCCTCTAGCCAATGGCGCCATTCCTCAAAAGCCAACTTGATGGCCAACAATTCCCTATCTCCCACATCGTAATTTCTCTCTGCGGAGGAGAGTTTTCTTGAGAAAAAGGCACACGGTCGCCAATTGGCAGGAGAGGAACCCTGAGACAAGACCGCCCCCACACCCACCTCAGAAGCATCAACCTCAACTATGAAGGGTAACGAAACATCAGGTTGCACCAAGATGGGAGCGGAAGCAAAACTCTCCTTGATATCAGAAAAAGCCTTACGCGCCTCTACTGACCAAGAAGAAAAATCTACCCCCTTTCTGGTCATATCAGTGAGTGGTTTAACAATAGAAGAATAATTCAAGATGAACTTCCTGTAATAATTGGCAAAGCCCAAAAAACGCATCAGCGCCTTTTGATTCTCAGGAAGCTCCCACTCAAGCACAGCGCGGACCTTCTCTGGGTCCATGCGAAAACCAGAAGCGGAGAGAAGAAACCCCAGAAATTGAATTTCTGGAACCGCAAACACACATTTTTCCAGTTTCGCATATAATTTATTCTCCCGCAGGATGAGCAAGACCTGACGTAAATGTTCCTTATGAGTTTTGAAATCGGGAGAAAAAAATCAAAATGTCATCCAAATACACCAATACAAATTTTCCCATCAAATGATAAAAAATGCTGTTCACGAAATGCTGGAAAACGGCTGGGGCATTCATCAAACCAAAAGGCATAACCAAGTTTTCAAAATGGCCCTCAGGGGTATTGAAGGCCGTCTTCCATTCGTCCCCTTCTCTGACCCTGACCAGGTTGTATGCCCCTCTTAAATCTAATTTGGAAAAGAGTTTAGCCCCAACAACCTGGTTAAATAGGTCCGGGATCAGAGGAAGCGGATAAGGGTCACGAATTGTGATATTGTTCAGCTCCCTGAAATCCAGACAAGGTCTTAAAGAACCATCTTTTTTCTTAACAAAGAAAAAACCAGCGGCAACAGGTGACTTCGAGGGTCGTATGTGTCCCTTTCTCAGACTCTCAGAGATATAAGCACGCATAGCGATCCTCTCAGGTTGGGAAAGATTGTATAAACGAGATTTAGGCAGCTTGGCGTCTGGGATGAGATTAATAGGGCAATCGTACTCCCTGTGCGGGGGCAAATCCTGAACTCCACTCTCAGAGAAGACATCCGAAAATTCAGAGAGAAAAGATGGTATAGTCTTAGTAGCAACCTCAGAAACAGATGTCATGAGGCAATTCTCTCTGCAAAAGTCACTCCAACCATTTATTTGCTTCGCTTGCCAATCAATGGTGGGGTTATGCTTAGTGAGCCAGGGCAGCCCCAACACCAGCGGGGTGGGCAAACCGCTAAGGACGAAACATGACACATCCTCAACATGAGCATCACTCACAATTAAACGGATATTGTGAACTATGCCCTTTAATGATTTCTGAGAAAGTGGAGCGGAATCGATAGCAAATACAGGAATATCCTTTCTCAAAGTGCACACCTGGAAACCATGAGTTATCGCAAAGTGATTATCAATGAGATTGACCGCTGCTCCACTATCCACAAAAATCTCACAAAAAATGTTCTTGCTCTCTAGCGCCACCCTAGCCGGCAGGACAAAACGGGAACTACAAGCAAACGGAAAATCTTCAATCTCCGCCTCAATCCTGCCAATAGTAACAGACGGAACATTTTTCAAAGATTTTTTCCTCTTTGTTTCTTTATTATACCCAGAGAACTGCCTGAATCTCCTAGAGGGACAAATATTTGCCAAATGATTAATACCTCCACAACAAAAACAAACCCTCCCATGCGGGCTGAATCTTCTATTGTCAGAAGCAATCAACCCCAGCTGCATGGGCTCCTGCTCAGAAGGGGCTGACAGCGACTGAGACCCCTGCGCAGAGAATGGGACCGCTGCACAGTCCTGGGACCGAGTATGACAGGAAGGAGAGATCTCTCCTCTCTCTCTAAGACGCCTGTCAATACGAACGGCCTGAGACATAGCAGAGTCCAAAGAAATAGGCCTTTCATGAAAGGCAAATGCATCTTTCAATCCCTCTGAAAGACCATGGCAAAATTGACTTCGGAGTGCAGCATCATTCCAACCAGTATCAGCTGCCCAACTCCGAAATTCTGAGCAGTATATTTCTGCGGATTGTTTACCCTGGCATAGCAGACGTAGTCTAGACTCCGCCAGAGCAATACGATCCGGATCATCATATATCTGACCCAGGGCTAAAAAGAATTCATCCACTGAACGGAGGGGCCGTGCCCCCTCCGGCAGCGAAAAGGCCCAGGACTGAGCGTTACCCCTGAGCAGCGATATAATGATCCCCACCCTCCGTTCCTCATCACCAGAAGAATGGGGAAGAAGGCGAAAATGGAGTTTGCAAGCCTCTCTAAAACGCACAAAATTCTCACTACCCCCGGAGAACGTATCCGGGAGCGAGATCTTAGGCTCAGAACAAGCTCCATGAACGCAAGCTGAACCGGTCACTTGAAGCTGAGAAAAAGTCTTACGGAGGTCAGCTACCTCCAATGAAAGACCCTGGAAGCGTTCAGCCAAAAGTGAAACCGGATCCATGCTTAAGACGGTTTTGGCGGCTTATAATGTCACGGAATGTGTACAGGTAACAAGGCAAAACAACATGCATAAATGTCTCGCTGGATCCAAAAGCTAAGGAACGAAAGGGAGACCCCTGTAGAAGACCTGGCACTTTCCCTGGCTGCTCAGCCTATGCATAGATCCAAATGGTGGAGGTATGCATATCCACGAACCTTGACTATAAAGCCCTGAGCACCCTACAATAGTGAGGGGACACGACCACCGGCTCCCTACACCAGACACGGAGGGAGTCAGGGTCACCTGGGATCCAGCAAACAGAAAATAACAGAAAACAGTGTAACACTTAACTTTGTGGAGGAGAGGAGAACCAGATGGGCAAGCACACATACTCCAGGAAGAAATATAAGCCGCCCAGAAAAGCATTCTGGGGAAGAATTTAAAGGGAAACAATTAGTCCAACACATAACAGCTGAGAGATGCTAATGAGAGGAGGAGCTGAATACCACAACACAGAACTCAAGGGGGAGGTTCTGAAAGGCCTCTGTCAGAGCTTCTCAGCTGTCTGGTTGTGACAGGCGTCATTAGGTCAAAACATTCGGGGCTTGAGCCCCGGATGTTTTGTCCAGTGCCCCAAATGTTATGCTGGCCTGGTAGCATTTTTTTTTATTTTATTTGGCTATTCAGGGCCCTTTAATATTGATTAGACCTGGGCAACCCACCACAGATCATCCCTTAACCCCCCTTGTACTTGTTCCGCTGATCCGCTACTTGCGGGATGCACGGGCATGAGTTCAGTCACTTCGGTGCACAATCCCGTCCTGTGGTGCGTGATCCCGCAGGCGCAAGTAGGGTATCAGCGCAACAAGTACAAGGGGGGGTCAGGGGATGATCTGTGGGGTTGCCCAAGGTCCACTCCCATCAATATTAAAGGGCCCAAGCAAAGATTTCTGCAGTGGTGAGGAAATGAAACATAACATATATTGGAAAGTTACCGTATGTTGTATTATATAATGACTGCAGTCTGCAGTACTGCGCTTCATTTCGTAAAACGGAACACCCCTTTAAGCATGCCTTTAATGTGCAATTCCAACACAGTGGACTTGTGCCCCAGATGTTTTCAGACCCTAGCAATGCCCCGTTCTTCCTGGCTTCTGAAGCTTCAAGCTTCTGTCTCCATGTCCAGCTGAGCTTAGGGTGGCCTGGCTGGCTTGGTTTGGGCTTGGGTACATCCCGAAGAGACATGGCCCTGCACACCTTCACCTAGCTTGGAGTAAGATAGGACTGATCTCTAACTAACTAGTCTCCACCCTTCCTTAGAGAGAGGGTTAGAATGGAAAAAAGGGTTCCATTCTCTTTAACTGTAGCTCTGCCATGCTTGCTGTCACCTACTGGTGAACCAGGAACATTACATTTGAACATATACAGTTGCATAGAAATAAGAAATGCACTATGTGGAGGACTTGGAATAAATGCATAGATGAAATGATATGAGCATACACAGATAGAAGCAGGGCGTAGGAGTGGCAATGCCACTCGGGGGCGTTACAGGTGACAGGGGAGTTTTTTTTTCTTAAATCCCTGCACCCTACCTGGTCATATGAAAAGGGGTTCCCAGCTTTAAAGAAATGGGAAAAAAAAGTGCTGTAGAAAGGATGAAGTTGCATTTCAACTGTATATTAGTTTGATGATCAGTCAAATAGCATATAGTCAAATAGTATATAGCTGGTGTATACCGTGGTTACATACTGTACTACGTTTCTTCTGCCTTTTTATAGCCAAAGGTTTACTGTCCATATGCATGTTGTCTACCACTGACTTCCTTGATAAAAAATATATCTGTACGAGTTCTGTCATCTGACAGGAGACTATGTTATAGCAGTCTGTGCCATTGAATACGGCAATACAGGATGCAGATGTTTGAGCGTCAAACACATACCGAAAGCGCACTCTATCGGAATATGGTTGGACCACAGAAGGCTACAGACTTGCTGAGTTGCATATTTTTATTAACCTACAACAACCACCAATGGTCCAAAATGAAATATACAAGAATAATATAAAAATCAATATTTTATTAAACATAAAAATACAAAATAAACTGGTGAAGATGAGGGCAAGATGAAATAGCCACATGTTACTGCTACAAAATAGAAAGCAAACCAATTAGACATAGGACTATATAAATAATAATCTATACCGGAACAATAAAATACCACTCAAGTTCTATAATAGAATTGAGATGCCACCTAAATGAGAGCCCAGAGAAACTCCTACTGAGATCAAACTGTAGATAAGATATACGTTAGTGCCAATTGGCATATATCGCAATGATGGGGTTTTTTGTGGGCCCTCAAAAACCAGTGACAATCTTACTGGGTTATAAAGAACCAGTAAAAAATATGATAATGTGGCAAAGGTACAAATAAATATAAACCAATATACCGTATTTTTCGCTCTATAAGACGCACTGGCCCATAAGACGCACCTAGGTTTTTGGGGAGGAAAATATGAAAAACTTTATTTTTTAACCAAAAGGTGTGCTTTTGGTGGGTTTGGAACTAATGGTGGTCTGTGGATGGCACTATTACTGGGGATCTGTGGATGGCACTATTATGGGGGATCTGTGAAGGACACTGTTATGGGGGGATCTGTGAAGGACACTGCTATGGGGGGGATCTGTAAAGGACACTGTTATGGGGGGATCTGGGGATGGCACTGTTATGGGGGATCTGTGGATGACGCACTGTTATGGGGGATCTGTGGATGACGCACTGTTATGGTGGGATCTGTGGATGACACTGTTATGGGGGGGATCTGTGAAAGATACTGTTACAGGGGGATCTGTGGCTGAGACTGTTATGGGGGATCTGTGGATGGCACTGTTATGGGGGATCTGTGGATGGCACTTTTATGGGGGATCTGTGGATGGCATTGATATGGGGGATCTGTGGATGGCACTGTTATATATGTGCCATCCACAGACCCCCCACCCCATAACAGTGCCATCCACAGACCCCCCCACCCCTTAACAGTGCCATCCACAGATGTCCCCCATAAAACTGTCATCCACAGATTCCCCCCACCGCTCCAGTGCTGCAGTATACAAATATAAAATGTCTCATTCAATTAAAAGTGATTAAACATGCCCCCTCACTCCTAATATTACCGTACACCCTAACAGCTTCTGTACAACGCAGGCAGGCAGGCCTGGTGGCCAGCGTGTCACTCACTGACGTCACGTGCCTGCGCCGCCTGCTTCATTCATAAAGTAGGCGGCGCAGGCACGTGACATCAGGGAATTACGCTGCCGCCCGCCCGGCCTGCCTGCATTCTACAGAAGCTGTTAGGCTGTACGGTAATATTAGGAGTGAGGGGGCATGTTTAATCACTTTTAATTGAATGAGACATTTTATATTTGAATAGTGCAGCACTGGAGCGGCGGGGCCGGAGTACAGTGACTGCACCGCCCCGCCACAATTGCCGGCCCCAAGCTCCTCCTCTCAGTCCCTCCCAGCTCGCTTATACATCTCAGCTTGCGATGTAAAAATGTCAGCATTCGCCCCATAAGACGCAGGGGCATTTCCCCCCCCATTTTCTGGGGGGAAAAAGTACGTCTTATGGGGCTAAAAATACAGTAGATAGAAAAATTCTAATTATACCCATGTTAAAATATGTCCGGTCCAATTGGTACAGACACCGAAAACCTCAGCGCGCTTTTCGCCACCGAGCTTGCATCATATTTTGAAGCAGTAACGTGTGGCTATTCCATCTTAACCTCGTCTTTACCAGTTTATTTTGTATCTCTATGTTTAATAAAATATAGATTTTTATATTATTCTTGTATATTTCACTGGGGACAATTGGTGGTTGTTGTAGGTTAATACAAGTGATCCCTCAAGATACGATGGCCTCAGGATACAATATTTTCAACAGACAATGGTCGTTTCTGTATTCAGAATTTTAAGTAGAGGTGGCTCACTCCCTGAACAATGAGTAGGATGGGTGCACCTACAGAAAAAGATTTCACCCAATCTTCAAAAATGGTAACAGTATAGAAAAAAGTAGTAGGGCACACCTACAGTTGGGTACACATGGAAGATTTATTAGACATTTATTCGTACAACGATATATATTATCACATAAAAACAAATTAAACAATTATTGGCATGCGGTTACTGCGTATATAAAATAATAAAAAAATAATAAAAAATAAAAAAATCACTTGAAAATTGTGCAAAATGTCACTGGGTAAAATAATCCTAAAATAGAGTCTTTTTACTGAGTATTTCTCCAAGTTATGGATATTAATATTGCAGGTTTAATTCCTCAGTCCATATGGAGTGAAGTTCCCAGAGCAGTTTTCAATACAATGGAAGAGTAATTTTGCTACTTATATTTCCTTTACTTGATTCACTTTCTGTGTGTATATCGGTTAAACATTTACTTGTCTACTCACACTTGTGCTGGCTATATTGCGGTTTATCGTGGCGTCCCACGTATAGTCTGCTTGTAGTCAGCGGTATTATTTCCAAAGTGTGAATCCAGGGATCCTCGGTAGTGAATTGCAGGGGTGCCGTGGATAAGGATCTGTATGTGAGAAACACTGCCAGGTGCTTGGATCAAGCTGCAGGTTTGTACTCACTCCGGCAATCAAGCTTTGCTTACTCCTTCCAATTCTTTTTAGTACCGATCCCTCTCCTGGTAGTTGGTTTAAAGCGCTTCAATGTTCAGAGCTGCATATCCAGTCTTATGGGATCCTCTCTCACCAAACGCGTTTCGGAGTTATCTGTGACTCCTTCATCAGTGGTCGTTTCTGACCCATCGTAAGTTGAAACTATACTCAACATACAATGCCTCAGACTCAGATCCAACCAATCAAGGTCACTTCTCTGGTACAATATCTGTATTAGTTGGTAGTTACCCGCTATTCCTGGCTGTTATATGTAAGGACTTCTTTTATCTGTCTTAATTATCTGCCTATTTTTCTTAAATCTTCATTTTCTCTTATCTTGGATGACATTTTGGGGCATTGGAACAAAGTACTCAACTTACAATGGTTTCAGCATACAATGGTCGTCCTGGAACCACTTAATATTGTAACTTGAGGGACCACTGTAATTCTGTGTTGCTAGGCCCCTGTATAGCTTAGGTTCTATTTGGTAACAGATTTGTGCTGAGTTGTGTATACAGCAATTCCCAATATTGCACCCTGTATAACATAGTAAGGGATCAGGCACACATGGATCTGTTTTGTATGAAGACGTAATAGGGCTGCCATGTGAAGCCCCTACTGTGCCTCCATAGGCCTCTGATTTCATAGGGGAAATGCAGATATTTTTCTGTCACATTCTAAACAAATTCAACATTAAGACCGCCGTCTAAAGCGCTTGTCTTAATAAATGACCCCCATAGTGTTTTTTTTCGGTGGACTTATAAATTCATCTGTAACCAGACTGTGATAGAAGGTAGGATTTTGCAGCGCCGTGTACACCTGGCATAACAGTAAAAATGCAGGTACAAACAATTGACTTTAACAATGGAGAGATGATGTAGCCAGGATTTAGTTTCATAGATGTGGTTGAGTTCACATTAACCGAGCTGCAGATCACTAACTATGAGCAATGGGTAATGTCTCCGAGAGATGTCCGCTAATAATGGGTGATAGACAGTGTGACAATGTGTTTTCACAACACCTGCATCCTGCCGCCATCAGACATCCAAACCACACTGTGCGCTCCATCTTCTATTGTGGTCAGCCTCGGAGACAGGAACACCTGCATACAGGGACATACAGGCCCCCACAGGATTACTCAAAACAGCGTCTGCAAGTGAGACTTTTATCATTTACAAAGCACGTGGGAATCTTTATTAAAGAGAAAAACCAAAGAAAACCTATAGTAACCTATCATAGGTCACTAGAATAGAGCCAAAATAATCTGTCCTTAAGGCCTCATGCACAGGACCGTGCCGTTTTTTGCGGTCCGCAAAAAAACGGAAGCTGCCCGTGTGCCTTCCGCAATCTGTGGAACGGAACGGGCGGTCCATTGTAGAAATGACTATTCTTGTCTGCAAAACGGACAAGAATAGGACAGGTTATATTTTTTTGTGGGGCCACGGAACAGTGCAACGGATGCGGACAGCACACGGAGTGCTGTCCGCATCTTTTGTGGCCCCATTGAAGTGAATGGGTCTGCACCAGAGCCGCAAAAAATGCGGCTCGGATGCGGACCACAAAAATGGTCATGTGCACAAGGCCTAACCCCTTTTTAATTTCCATTGCACGTGTGCAGAGTATGTTATGAGTTTAACCCCTTCCCTATATCCGCTTTACAGTGAATGTCGGGTCTTTACAGATGGTGTCCACTCAGGAGCTAAGCGGGTGCAATAGCCACCAAGTGCCTGCTGTTTTATACAGCAAACACCCAGTGGCAGAGTCCTTGGTCGGAGATGGACTTTTAACCCTTCAGATGCCATGGGGGGGCACTATTAAATAATGAGCGCTTCCATTGTGGAAGCGCTCATCTCTCCTTATTTAACTGTATCACCATCCTCAGGATGGCGATTCAGTTAAATGCCGCTAATGGCCACAGGAGTGATATCTCCCTGCCCCACAGTTCCCTCTGATAAGCATTTTTGTACTGGCACACATTATAAGGAGGCATTTTTTTTTAGTTTGGTACACTACATATTACATGGGGACATTTTGGGCACTGGCACACATTATAAGGAGGCATTTTTTATATTGGTACACTACATATTACAAGGGGACATTTTGGGCACTGGCACACATTAGAAGCGGCCATGTTTTTGTACTGGCGCAAATAATAAGGGAGCATGTCTTGTACTGGCACACATTATAAGGGGGTACTTTTTGTACGGGCACAAATAATAAGGTAGCATTTTTTGTACTGGCACACATACTAAGTAGGCATTTTTGTACTGGCATAAATTATAACGAAGTATATTTTTGTTGCACATATAAGGGGATATTTTTTGTACGTCCACACATAATAAGGTGGCATAAGGATATATTTTTGTACTGGCACATATAAGGTGGCATTTTTGTACTAGCACACATTAGAAGTAAATTTTGTAGTGGCACACAATACAAGAAGGCATTTTTTGTACTGGAATAAATTATAAGGGGGCATTTTTTGTACTGCCATACATTACAAGGAGGTATTTTTTGTACTGTCATGCATTATAAAGGGTGTTTTCTGTACTGTCAAGAATTATAAGTATGGATTTTTGTACTGGCCCGCATTATAAAGAGGATTTTTGTACTGGCACACATTTTTGTCTGCTGGTGCACATTATAAGGGGAATTATTTCTACTGGGAGTACTATGGGGGGAAATGTTTTACTTGTAGGGCACAATGGAGGACATTATTACTAGTAGGGGCACTGTTACCACTAAGTGAACTCTGCTCTAAAGGAACAACTTTTAGCAAATGAGGCAGTGGAAAAATGGCCCAAGGGTCATTGAACGGGGTTTAGGCAGAAACCCTTCTGTCCTGTGTGGGGGAGGGAGGGGGGTCCTGGTTTGATCCTTGCTATGGGGCCCTTACTTCTCTATGTACGCCACTGACACAGATCCCCCATAACAGTGTGACATCCACAGGTGCCCCATAACAGTGTGACATCCACAGGTGCCCCATAACAGTGTGACATCCACAGGTGCCCCATAACAGTGTGACATCCACAGGTCCCCTATAACAGTGTGACACACACAGGTCCCCCATAACAGTGTGTCATTAACAGATCCTCCATAACAGTGTGTCCTCCTCCATAGATCCTTCATAACAGTGTGTCCTCCACAGATCCCCCAGTGTGCATGCGCAGCATTATCTCCATTTACTGCTATGGAATTTCGAAAAATTAGAAAGCCAGTGATCAGATATTATCAGAACACTCATAGCATAAGGCTAGGTCTACACGACAACATTTGTCGCGTGACATTTTGTTGCACTAATGTCGCGTGACAATATTCATAATGGCAGTCTATGGTGTCGCACTGCAACATGCTGCAACTGCGATGCAACAGCCGCAGAAAATCCATTCGAGATGGATTTTTCTGCGACTGTTGCGTCACAGTCGCAGCATGTTGCATGTTGCAGTGCGACACCATAGACTGCCATTATAAAAATTGTTGCACGACATTGGTGCAACAAAATGTTGCGCTACAAATGTTGCAGTGTAGTTGTGCCCTATTTGTCGCGCAACTTATTGTCGCGGACAAATGTCGTCGTGTAGACCTAGCCTAATTGTGTGGCGGTGGGACCTCATCCTTGCATTGAGTTTCTGTCCTGTTTCTCCAACGTAGAGGCCTCCAACATTTAGTGCAGAGAATCAGATAAACAACATTAGATGTAGAACATGTGAATGTCCCAGGGATCTTATAGTCCTGCTGTGTGTTGGGGATCCGGACCTTATCTGTTGTCATTATATGGGAACAGGTTTTGCATCTTCTTATATTACAGGGATGGGTTCCTTTTTATGTGGTACATGGCCTTGAACTTGATCTGATCAGAATATTCCTTAGATTTGGAGGTTGTCGGTAAACTAGTAAGGGGGATCTGAAAGATTGTTTTTAGTCGATCATCCCTATGTAGGACATGGTGTAATTTTTTGGACGTTTTCCTCAGTACCTCTAGTTGTAGGTTGTAGGTCACAACCAGAGGTATGCACTGGTTCTGATTCTTTTCATTGTATTGGAGAAGTTGACTTCTGGGGATCTTGGTGGCTCTTGTGATCTGATCTTCAGTTGAAGCAGGATTATAGCCCTGCTATAAAAATGTCCTTTTCATATATTGTAAATGCTCATCCCTGTCTGATGGGCTGGAACAGATTCAGTTATATCTAACGGCTTGACTATAGATGATGGACTTTTTAATATGTTTGGGGTGGAAGCTGTGCCATTTGAGGTATGTAGGCAGATCAATAGGTTTTCGATACAGGGATCTCTGTATTAAGCCGTCTTGAAGTTTTATAGTAGTGTCCAGAAAGCTGACTTCTGTGTGTGGAGATGAGAAGCATACACAGTGCCCCTATAAGAGAGGAGAAAACACAATGTGGGACATATAGAGTATCAGGCACATGAGGGTACATTTAACCTATGTGCCACTAGTTAAGAGCACTGTTTTAGGGGGCATTGTAATGGTACGGCCACACATTCTGTTTTTTTATGCAGTGGATTCAAAATAGAGAAGTTGTATCTGTCTTTTATACTTTCTCTACTTTCATGATCCACTCTTGATTTTGGCTTCCAAAACTGCGCTAAAACCCAGTAAATGGTCAATGACGTATAGACCACATGTTTGTACTAATGCTTTGACTCTCCCAAAGCTGAAAAATGAAAATTATTTCACAACCCTTGTTCCTCACATTTTTTTATGGAGTCAAATTTACCTTAAAGTCTATAGTGGATTATGAAAGTCACTACACATAAAGTGTTTTAGCATGACGTTTGTGCCTGGTGGCACCCTCTGTGACCACGATCGTTACACCCTGGGTCTCTGTTAATATTAATTTCCCCCCGCCACTAATGTATCTATAGCCCCCACAGTAATATCCCTATAGTGCCCCCAGTAGTGCCCTTCCACTGCCCCCAGTAATGTCCCCTACTGCCCCCAGTAATTTCCCTCACTGCTCCCAGTAATGTCCTTCCACTGCCCCGGTACTGTCCCTCCTGCCCCCATTAATGCCCCCCACTGCCCCCAGTACCCAGTAATGTCCCTCACTGACCCCAGTAATGTTCCACACTGCCCACAGTAATGTTCCCTACTGCCCCTAGTAATGTTCCCCACTACCGCGAGTAATGTTCCCCTCTGACCCCAGTAATGTCCCCCACTCCCCACAGTATCCAGTAATGTCCCCCACTGCCCCCAGTAATATTCCCCACTGGCACCAGTAATGTTCCCCACTGCCCCTAGTAATGTCTCCCACTGACCCCAGTACCCAGTAATGTTCCCCACTGCCCCCAGTAATGTTCCCCACTGCCCCCAGTAGTGTTCCCTACTGCCCCTAGTAATGTTCCCCACTACCCCCAGTAATGTTCCCCTCTGACCCCAGTAATGTCCCCCACTCCCCACAGTATCCAGTAATGTCCCCCACTGCCCCAGTAATATTTCCCACTGACACCAGTGATGTCTCCCACTGACCCTAGTAATGTCTCCCACTGACCCTAGTAATGTCTCCCACTGACCCCAGTCTTAGATCAAATGTTACAGGGCCCAGCACTGTCACTGTACTTCATGCTGGGTCCCATCAGAGCGCGCACCTCACCTGCATTACATGCGCTCCAGCATTAATCAGGCCCTGGCGCTGCCCTACTAGAATTATTCACAAATGAAGCGGGTGGGCGAGGCCTAATCAATGTTAATCAGGCTCCACCCACCTGTTTAATTTGTGAATAATTCTAGTAGGGCAGCGCTAGGGCCTGATAGATGCTGTACCGCATGTGATGGAGCTGAGTTGAGAGCTTAGACGGGGCTTGGCATGAAGTACAGTGACAGTGCCGGGCCCCGTTACATGTGAGTGCAGCGGGCCCCCTCCCCTCTGCTGGGCTTGGCCATGGTCTCACCCTCTGCAACCGGGATCCTTACGCCCCTGACAGTATATGCACTCAATATTTGGTTGGGACTCCTTTTGCATGAATTGCTGCATCAATCTGGCGTGGCATGGAGGTGATCAGTCTGTGGCACTGCTGAGGTATTATGGAAGTCCAGGTTGCTTTGTTAGCAGCCTTCAGTCTGCATTGTTGGGTCTGGTGTCTCTCATCTTCCTCTTGACAATACTTCATAGATTCTCTATGGGGTTTAGGTCAGGTGAGTTTCCCGGCCAATCAAGCACAATGATACCATAGTTATTAATCCAGGTATTAGTACTTTGGGCAGTGTGGGCAAGTGCAAAGTCCTGCTGGAAAATGAAATAAGCATCTAAATAAAGCTTCTCAGTAGAGAGAAGCATGAAGTGCTCTAACATTTCTATTACACAGTAGACCAACACCAGCAGATGACATGGCTCCCCAAACTTCACACTGGACCTCAAGCAACTTGGATTGTGTGCCTCTCCACTCTCTCTCCAGACTCTGGGACCTTGATTTTCCAGTCTCAGTACACTCGTTGTGAATCTACCCTAAATTCTTGAATGGTCTTTTCTTGACAATCCTTTAAAGGCAACAGTATTCCTGTTGCTAGTGCACCAGTTTGTAACACAATTTTTCCCTTCCACTCAACTTTCTATTAATTGGATACAGTACTCTGAGCAGCCAGCTTCTTTAGCATTACCTTCTGTGGTGTATCCACCTTGAAGAATGACTGTCTTCTGGACAACTGGCAAGTAAGCATTCTTTCCCATGATAATGTAGCCTACTGAACCAGATGGAGGGACCATTTAAAGGCTTAGGAAACCTTGTAAGATTGTGAGCCAGCTCTCTTTGTTCAAAGTTTGTATATAATTGTTATTTGGCATTTCTGCCACTAGATGCCACTGTTTCGCAGTTACAACCAGTACACTCTGGGATTTGAATATGTAAAATAGATGATGACTTATGGAGGCTGTTTTTGTGAGGAGAATCAGGAAGTGAAGGTGCTGACATCTTGAGAGGATTGTGTGTGAAGGAGGTCATCCGGTTACATCCTGGCTGCAGGGAGTCTAAAAGTGATCACGGAAGTAGTCACGGAAAGGAGAGACTGATCGCTGCTTACTATTTGATCCTGCTTGTTGAAGAAAGGATTGCTTCCAGGAAGGCTGCTGTGAGCTGTGTAGTGAAACATCATCTACCTCAGCAAGGCTGCATTGGTGTAAAGGGACTTGTGGCCATCTTGGTCAAAGCCACCCTCTGATACAGAAGGGACTCAGGTCCATGAACCCGTTTATGTTGCATTAGTGACTCCAGTACCAGAAACCAAGTTTAGGCCTTCAAGTAGTTAGATAGATAGGGTTCTATTTTTTCTAGACTGCACCGAATTGTTCTGTGGCGCGGTAACAACTTGCAGGCTCTTCTGTGTCTGCCACCAGCTAGGTTTCTCCCCTTTTGCGGCACAGCACGACTTGTAGGCTCTGTTGTGTGCACCACCATTCTAGGCCTGTCCAGCGGAGACGGACACTGACTGGGGGAGGGAGTCTGGAATACGAGATATTCTGGTTGTTTTTATATTGTTGTGCTATTACTACTGTTAAAGTAAAGTTTCTGTTCTTGCATAAAAAGCTGGTGTCGGTGTCGCTTTTCTTGTCTGTGACTTCGCTGTATCCTGGGGAGCCCACCCTGGTACACGTCTTACAACCTTTGCAGGTGTTTTGTGTTGATAGCTGATTAGAGGGTGACACCGTGAGTCTACAACTTTTTTACAATATTCACTAATATTTCTGAGATACTGACTTTTGGAGTTTCATTAGCTGGAAGACATAATCATCAACATTAAAAGAAATAAACGCTTGAAATAGATCACTCTGTATGTAATGAATCTATTTAATATATGAGTTTCCCTTTTTGAATTGAATAACTGAAATAAATAAACTTTTCGATGATATCCTAATTTAGGCTACATGCACACGAACATTGTTTGTTTCCGTATCCGTTAGGTTTTTTTTTGCGGATAGGATGCGGACCCACTCATTTAGGATGCGGATCCATTCACCGTGTGCTGTCCGCATCAGTATGTTCGTTCCGTAGACCAGCAACATGTCCTATTCTTGTCCGTTTTAAGCATTGTTACAATAGATCCACAAAAAAAGACAAAATATTTTAATACCGCCATTTTTCTCCTGTCAGCTCTCTGTATCTGTATCAAAACTACAGACAGAAAAAAACATAGGCTCTGATTTATCAAGACTGGTGTGTGCTACACTGGTCTTCATAGGGCTGGTGCCCTGGAGTGACATTTAATCTATGATGTGGTACAGACCTCATCATAAATTAAATTCCTTCTACAACAGTCCATGTACCAGACTGGGACTTGCTGCAGTTGGTGGCAGTTTCTGGCGTAAGTGATGATAAATGTGCCCAGGCTTATGACCTCATCCAAACTCTGCCCTCGCCATGCCCCCTTTTCAGAAACTGGCGAGAGTGGCATAAAAACACCAGTTGCGACTAGAATTAGTCGCAATGGTGTTTGAAAAGTTACATATTTGGGTTTTGCCACCTTTTTACTCCAAAAACACGAAGTAGGGGAATGATAGACTTTTTGCTGATGACCATACACTGCGTACATTATCATGGGTGACAATGGAGAAGTCTGATAGTAAAAATATAATTGCCTAGTGTTATGTTCACAGGATGGTGGAGGACCTCCTATGGACTATTTTACCAAGTCACCACCACTGCTCTGATATTCTACATTTTATAGGCCATTTAGCTATGAAGTACTCTGAGGGTGGCACAAAGAAGTTTAATGTACACACTGTCATAAGGATGAAACAGGTGCTGCACGTGTGGGTGGCCAGAAGAAGGGGCAAACTCACTATGCTGTCAATTATCAGCATTAGCCTTGAAGTCCTCATTAGCTATGTTTGTGCAGCGTCTCGGTTACTTCCAGTTCTGCTCTTGGCTGTCACAATACGTTTCTGGACCACTTCTGGCAGGAGCATGGGCTTTAATGCACACTGATAAAGCCTTGAGTTCTTAATGACTAATATCTTTCTCATTGGACTCCAGTTCACTCACTTGGGAATCCTATCATTTGGGGATTCCTGCTGTTCACTTTTCCTGCCTTTTAAGATCAAATAGAAAAGTTATCTTCCGGCTCTACTTGTTCATAAAGTGCTAGGAAATAAAGCCACCGGGTCCATTAGTGTTAACTCTTTAGCATCATCTATTTCTTTCTATACTTGACAATGGTTGGTGCTCAGTAACTGAGAGCCCAGGAACTGAAATCTGTATCCCGTTGTGTGTACGTGTATATGTATGTGCATGTATCTATGTATGTGTATATAAATGTGCGTATCTGTGCATGTATGGGTGTATGTATGTTTGTGTGTGCATGTTTGTATGTGTAAGGGCTCATGCACACGACTGTATGTATTTTATGGTCCGCAAAAAAAGGATCCGCAAAAAATAAGGATGACGTCCTATCCTTAATGCGAAATGCGGACAATAATAGGACATGTTCTATATTTTTGCGGAACGGACATACGGATCTACGGAAACGGAATGCACACGGAGTAACTTCAGTTTTTTTTGCGGACCCATTGAAATTAATGGTTTCGTATATAGTCTGAAACAAATGCATGAGCCCTAAGTATGTTTGTGTGTGTGTGTGCATGTGTGTGAATATATGTGTGCATGTGTCTGTGCATGTATGTGTGTATGTATGTTTGTGTGTGCATGTGTGTATGTATGTGTGTTTGCATGTATGTGTGTATGTACGTACATGTATGTATGTGTATATGCAGGTGTGTATGTATGTATGTGTTGGTGTGCATGTTTGTGTAAGTACTGTATGTGTGTACATGCATGTGTATGTGTGTATGTAGTAAGGATAGTACTTTAGCCCTTTAAAACCAAACATAAGTTAACAGATATTGCATGCCCCCATAGCCATCAGAAATTGGCACCCATACCATCTACGCTCACTATTACTGCATTTATAGTTTATAAAAGGAGCTTCTCAGAGGAAGATCCAGCAGTTCTGTTAGGCTCTCTCTTTACATCACATCTATGGGCTATATTCTACCTTTAGGTGGGGAAGGTGACCCCCGCTTACAGAATGGGGATATCCAGCGGATTTGTGTAAATTGTGCATAGTTAATCTGTGCAATTTGCCTGATTTGAATACAAAGACCATAGAAACATTTACAGAGGGCGCTGATGCCTAGAGCATGGCATGTAGAGAGAGTCACTACAAGGAAATAATGACACTAATGACTACCAGCGGCACACGCGGGCACCGTTCTCTGTATAGAAGCAGGTCCCAGAGGACACACCTACTGGACAATGATGGCATATCCTGTGGCAATATGATGGCAATACCCCTTAAAGGGAACCTGTCACGTGGATTTTGTGTATAGAGCTGAGGACATGGGTTGCTAGATGGCCGCTAGCACATCCGCAATGCCCAGTCCCCATAGCTCTGTGTGCTTTTATTGTGTATAAAACCGATTTGATACATATGCAAATTAACCTGAGATGAGTCAGAGCTTGAAAATATGACTCTTCTCTGGTCACACAAGTGAGATATGACTCTTGTTAATGTTAATTTGCATATGTATCAAATCGTTTTTTTTTTTTACACAATAAAAGCACACAGAGCTATGGGTACTGGGTATTGCGGATGTGCTAATGGCGATCTAGCAACCCATGTCCTCAGCTCTATACACAAAATCCTGATGACAGGTTCCCTTTAAACCATATAGAAATGTTCAGGATGACAAATCAATTTGTATATATAGCAATAATAAAAAATGTACATGAATTTGATAGTAGATTTAACTTCAATTGGGATAAAAGAATATGACACAAATAACTGATATTTCAGGGATGCTGCTAATACAATTACAATGAGGACAAGAGGTAGCAGTATACATAACGCTTCTTTTGAGAAAATCACATTTTATGCACTTGATTTGCCACATTTCTTTCAGGATCTGTATTTTATGATACATAAAGGACATATAAATTCTTAACTGAGCAAAATTAAACGATAATGTGCCACAATGACGTATGCAGAACGATGTGGCTTTGAACCATATGGCTTCCCTTCTGCAGAATGGATGAATTGCCTCTTTAAGACATGAAGCGATATAATACTGGCCCCGTGAGTCGAAAGTAGTGTTTGTTTAAGGTGCAAGCCGGTTATGTTAATCCTCGCCCTGTTTGTGTTCCTTATAGAAGCGCACACTATATAAACTTCTTATATTGTGCAAGGGGAGGATCCTGCCTTTGGACGTTCGGGTAGGGAGACATCGAGGACAGATGGAACCTGCTTTGGGAATGAAAGATTCGCTTCTGCTATTTATGATAATTAGCGAGAAGTCACTTTAAGAAGCTTTGGATGACATTGTGTAATGAAGCTACATTAAATGCATTGTCCCTGGCAGTTCATGAAAATCTGATTTGGGGTTGGCCCCTTTGAGTAACAATTCCCATTCACATGAATAGAGACAATTCACTTCAGATTGTGTGGGTAAAAGGGAACGCCTTTCTCCATTTTCTATACACATCTTTTCAGTGACGATTTTCTGGGCTGTAAAGCTCAATGATTAGTCTAATAGTTAATGAGGACCCTGTGTAATCTGACCCACAGATCCTGACCTGAATATCTGCCATTCTGGTTCCTAATCTGGAGAAGAATGCTCCTTGAAGGGTAAAGATCCTTACCTGGAGAAAGAGCCTTATGCTGTTATTTTGAATCCGTCTTTTATGAACCATTCATGTTCAATAAAGAAGAAGAAGTTTTATGGGACTCCCGGACGTTCTTCTTTCGACAGACCACATTACATGTTAAAGAGGATTTAGAGGAGCAGATAATCGTTACGATTCAAGCACAATCGAAGATGGATGAGAATCGTGGCATGTAGATGTTTCTAACGATTGAGCGATCTGACCAAAAAATGCTCATCCAACGTCTCTGAAATCGTTAATGCGAACAAGTATAATCATCGTTTGTCGTAAATGAATTGCATTATGTAAATGTGCATCATGTACTGTATATTCTTGATGATAGAGAGCCCTGTGTAGGAAGGCGTATCAACGATTAATTTTTACACGGTAATTTGTTCATTTAAATGTTAGTTGTCTTCTACAAGAACATTCGGTCGGTAGTCGCTTGTGTCAGCAACCTCCAGCACTCCAGCAGTTCTGAAACTACAACTCCCAGCGTGCTCCAATTACTTCGGCCTCTTGTACACGAACGAGTGTGCCCCGTGGCCGTGCTGTGGCGAACACCCACCGCGGGGCAGCCGCAGCGGAACACAGACCCATTCACTTTAATGGGTTCGCGATCCGACCGTTCCGCAAAAAGATAGGACATGTTCTATCTTCTTGCGGAACGGAAGTACGGGACAAAACCCCATGGAAGCACTTCGTAGTGCTTCCGTAAGGTTCCGTTCCGTGCTTCTGTTCCGCACCATTCCGCATCTCCAGATTTGCGGACCCAAGTGAATGGGTCCACATCCGTGTTGCGGAATGCACATGGAACGGTGCCCGTGTATTGCAGATCTGCAAATGTGGTCCGCAGTACGGCCACAGAGTGCACACGTTCGTGTGCAATAAGCCTTCCATGGGAGATACAAGAACAGCCAAGCAAGTGTGCATGCCTCCCAAGTGTCCCTCTTTTGGAGGGACAGTCCCTCTTTTTAACCCATTTAAAGTCCCTCTTTGCTCCTTAAATGTCCCTCTTTTTGATCTGAGGTATAGATTTGCATTATTACATTCACAATATTGACCCAGAAAGTGTTTGTCTGTTTCCTCTCTGTATATTAGAGCCCGTCTTATACATTTTTTAATTATTTTTATGCAGTTGGGATTTTAGAAATTTCTATATTCAGATTATTTTTGTGCTATTTCACAAGAGAAAACCATTGAAGTGTATAGGTCTATGTACAGGAAAATGAGTTCTTCACACAATAAACAATAAGTGCCCCTCTTTGAATGTCCAAATAGTTGGGAGGCATGAGTGTGCATGATGGGAGTTGTAGTTTCACCGCAGCTGGAGTGCCAAAGGTTGCTGACCCCTGGATTAAACGATTATCTGCACGTCTAAATCCGCCTTTAATCTTCACACAAGCATGAAATAGGCCGATTTTATGTTAAAGGGATTATCCAATTTCTCAACATAAAAACACATGTGCCGGGCCCCTCACAGATAATATACTTACCTGGATCCCCGCTCCCGGCGCCACTCCTGGTCCCCGCACTGCCGCTGCTGCTTCTCCCTGTACACGGATGAAAACATCCGTGTTGGGGGGAGCAGCCAATGGCGGATGGGGACGAGCCTCCCTAGCATCGCAGGTGATGCTAGGGAGGCTTGTCCTTGTCCCCGCCTGCCATTGGCTGCTCCCCCCTGACACCGGATGTTTTCATCTGTGTACAGGGAGAAGCACCAGGAGCGGCACCGGGAGCGGGGACCCAGGTAAGTATATTACCTGTGAGGGGCCCGGCACATGTGGGGGGGTTTTTTGAGAAATTGGATAACCCCTTTAATGAGAAACCAGCCTTAAAGGGTCACTGTGCTTTCAGAAAACTTTTGATATATTATTGGGATATATCAAAAGTTTTTATCGGTGTAGTGGGTGCAATGACAGGGAATGGTGATTGTGCTACTCCCTGGCATTGTACCGTAATCTGTGATCACGGCATCTGACATTGTATATATAAAATCATACTTACCGTACCTCATCCATTTGATCGCGAAGAGTCTGCCACTGCCCATCTTAATTGAAGATCCAACGCAAAATCTTGTCCGATGCGTGATGACGTAATCACATCAGCCAGAGTGGATTTCACACGGGATCTTCAATCAAGATGGCAGTGACGGGGTCTTCGTGCTCAAATGGAGTATGATTTTTTTTTTGCCTCATTTTAGGGAAAATCAAGTCGTTACCACGGAGCACAAGGAAATTCGGCTTTTGTGCCAAATTGAATTTTCCCTGAAATTCAGATCGAAGTCCACTTTGGACACTAGTAGCATTATAACAGGAATGGTGGGAGATTTTGAGGTGAGTATCACTTCTTCTGTTTCAAGGTTTGCTGGACAATCCTTTAAAAGATTTTTCTCAGATTTTTGAACAGATGACTTATGCATAGGTTATCAGTATCTGATCGTTGGGGGTCTGACAACCAGGACCCCCACCGACCAGCTGTTTGAGAAGACACTGATGCTCACTTCCCCCACAGGTCACATTGCCTAGGCGCAGCTCAGTCCCATTTAAGTAAATGGGGATGAGCAGCGATATCAAGCACAGCCTCTATCAAATGGACAACGCTGTGCTTGCGGGCTCACAGGAGAGTCGGTGCCTTCTCAAACAGCTGATTGGCGGTGTCAGACACCCACAATCAGATACTGATGACCTATCTGGAGAATGGGTCATCAGTTTAAAAATCCTGGAAAGCCCCTTTAATGTGATGAACTGCTCACAAAATGTGCACATCCAATAAAGTGAATATATAAAATAAATACTACGACATTTTTATGATAAAGTTTTGTTAGATTTGCACATAACATTATGCTGATTACTGGAAAGTCTATTCATTTCCCTGTTGTTTTAATACAAAGGTGCTTTAAAAGGTGAAGCAAATGATTTTTTTTTTATTTGTATGGGATCTAAAAGTGGTAATAAATATATCCATTTTCATCTGTTCCATCCAGAGGAGCCATAAAGCCCAGCACATTATGTTTATGCATCCTATTAATATAGCCCTATACATAAACTGATTGACAAACCAATAGGGTGCCATATAGGCAATTCACTTAACCATAACAAATATTTTAACAACACTTAACTAAAATAAAGAAAACAAAACAAAATTGTGGTGAAAATGGCCGTGGTCCTTTATTAAGGGTTACATAATAAATAATAATGATAATAATAACCATAAATAATTAAATGACCAATCAATAAATACTCATTAAATATTCATTAAGTCCACAATTGTCCCCCCAGCAAAGCTGGGTGTCTAACCCCCCTCTAATCAAGGACGACGACTTCTTAACAGGGGAAGGAGGGCGGGACGACGTCTTCTTCTTCCAGGCTCCGCGGCGGACAAGCTCCGGACCTGATGAGACCGTCTATAAATACTTGAATTTCCCGCCCCAGAACTTCAACCACCAATCAAATACTGGCAGAAAACAGGTGCCTCAGTAACAGGTAGGTAACCAGGAACCAATCAAAATCATTTCTCAAATTACCTCAGAAACACTGTAAAAAGAACACACGTTAATATGGAAAAAAGGGGGGGAAGGAGACAATGGAAAGAATAATAAACTGACTACTACTCCCATTATGCTCAATGCCACCATGGTGGGCCTTCAGCATACACTTCCGTGCCCACTATCATAATATTGGATATTACTTGTCCCATTAATTTATGGAAACATAAAAAGATGCTAGTGGAAGCCTAATAGTAAAATATACTGTACATGTACTTTGTAGTGCATGTGCAATGAAGTAAATGTACCGTACACTGTAGATCGGATTGTGCTGGTCTGTGATGTGCTTATATGCATATGTCTGATACGAGTCTGTGTAACTGGTATCAAAATGGACTCCAGATTTGATTTACCACATATAGAAAACTGTCTCCTAAATAGAGGTCAGTGATCCTGTAGGATGTGTGTGCTGTCCTGTCTGCCCTAATCAAGTGATCATATCAACCCATCTTTCAGTGGCCCAGTCACTTTTCTCAATGAGGAAAATTTGCAGACAAATTTCTAGCAGCAGGACATTAGAGCTTTCCGGCCATGCTGGATAAAGGATACCTGTAACCCCTCTCCAACCTCCCATCTCTCTCATGCTGAGAGATCACTGCAGTCCCGCACCATGCTGCGTCCGTACACTGCCACAAGCCTGCTGGCCGACTCTCTGAATAGGGAGTCAACTATTTGTCTGCAGATAAATCATGAAATGTATGAGGACAATGTAGCTATCTGTCTTGAATTGATACTGTTGCTTCTGAACTGACAGCCTCCCCGGTAGCTGCAGACAATAGATTGTGGCATTTGTCACCAAGCCGTCAAGTGACCACACTAAAACAAATGCCAAGATCAGCTCATGGATGGCTACCGAGAAGACAATACTCCATGCACGCTGGTACTTTTTCTTGATTAAAGCTTTTAGTATAGATCATCTAATTTTCTGACTTTCTCTTTGGAGTTTAAATGAATCTCCTCTATGTATCACACATATGTGAATCAAACACTTTTAGGCAATATGCACTGTATGAAAATGGCCTCGGCATAATATATATCCCATTAAATAGGTGATATGAAGAAAAATAAAATCATGTCAGCTACAAGGTGGCACTCCTGAAAAAAAGAATATGGCGGTCATCTATCAAACTGGTATATAGTAGAACTGGCTTAGTTGCCCATAGCAACCAATCAGATTCCTCCTTTCACTTTTCAAAGGAGCTTTCCAAAATGAAAGGTGGAATCTGATTGGTTGTTATGGGCAACTAAGCCAGTTCTACTATATACCAGTTATGTCATGACAAATGACCCCTTATGTTCTTTCTATGGAGGCTTTGCTACTACAGGGAGCACATTTGTGACACTTACTAAAGCTATATCAGCCTTTTGGGTAACCAAAGTGTTTAGGGTGATGCTATACATAGTCTATAGTCTTTTTTTGTTCTTATTTTTTTTTTTTTGTAGAGGTGGTTTTTAACACTCGAGTTGTGGTTTGTTTTTTCCTCATTTGACATTTTTGTTCCATAGATATTGCCTAGAAGAGAAAAGGCAGCTCTCACCTGCTCCTCTTTGCCGTGAGCAGGGAACCAGCTCCTGGACGCGATAAAAACTTCATGAGTAAGGACCGAAAATCAAAGGTCTGGAATGCGCAGACGAGACTGTCCTGTACAGGAAGTTTTTATCGCTTCAATATTGAGCTGGACTCTACGTTTTGTTTTTGAATAGATATTGCCTGGCTTCAAAAAAACGCAAGTGACAATGTGTGTTGCATCTTTGCATAGCTTTTGTTCGCAATGAATAATGAATATTTTTTGTGATATGCTACAGAGGAAGTGACATACTTTCCTATAAAAATGCAAGGCATTCAAAACACCATAAAAATGCATGTGCTCAACTACTATTTGGCCAAAAACACCATTAACAAATGGCCAAGAAGGGTTAAAAAAAAGTCGTGCATTCTTAGACGCTTTTTTTGCAAAAAGCAAAACAAAAAACTATCTGTCAGCAGCATCCTTATAGAGTCTTCTTAATACAGAAGATACTTAAATGTCATCACTTTTGTTACAATTATTATACTTAATTTTTAGATAGTGGACAGAACTATTTCCACACTTGCAGCAGAGGATCCGTAAATCCGCATGCAAACTGATGGCACTTGTCAGACGGATCCATATGACAAATGCATTGAAATTTATTTATTTATTTCAAATTTTTTGCGGTCTGAGCATGCGCAGACCACAATGCCAGATCCGTTTTGCCAGAACACTCGGGGCCGGCATTAATGCATGTCAATGGGAAAAAATGCCGGATCCAGCATTTCGGTAAGTGTTCCGGAATTGTGGACGGAGATATAAGCGCAGCATGCTGCGGTATTATCTCCGTCTTGAAAAGTCAAAAAGACTAAACTGAAGACATCCTGATGCATCCTGAACAGATTGCTCTCCATTCAAAATGCATGGGGATAAAACTGATCAGTTCTTTTCCGGTATAGAGCACCTGTGACGGAACTCAATGCCGGAAAAGAAAACCGCTAGTGTGAAAGTACCCTTAGCTATACTTCTTTTTCACCGCTGTGGACTAGTTACCTGGTCCTGTCTACAATTCTGTAACCATTTATTCCAATCGATTCCAATAGTAAAGTGTTCTCATGTTCTATCATAAAATCCCCAAAAAAGGGATTCCTCCGCTGAGGATAGTAAAAAGAACTATGTTCAGCTAAAATAAGAAAATTGAAGATGGTACAATTGATTTGCCAGGTTCAGTTTGCCTGGAACATACAAATCTATCTCAAGCCGGATGTTACACGTCAGACAATGGGGAATAATGCATTTCTCTCCCAATCCTGTATTTTCAAATTCAAGTTTTTTTACGTAGTTTTTGAAGTCAAAACCAGGAGTGATTCAGAAAGAGAAGGCACTGGCCAGATTAATTAATGTGTCTGTGCCTAAGATCTTCAGAAAAGTGGCACAAATTGGCGCAGCTAGGCTTTTTGCACTTTTTTCTGACTTGCTTGGAACCTCTTTCCAAGCAAGTCAGAAAAAAGTGCAGGGCATAGCAGAAAGCGGTGAAGCTTTATGGGAAATGGCCGGTCCTACACTTATTTTTCAGCTAATATATTCCACAATTCTGGTGTAAAATTTTGTCTCAAAGTAAGCCAACTAAAGCTGGCGTAGAGTCAGTAAAAAGTGTCTACCCCTGCACCCCATTTCTCCTCCAGCCTGAGCCCCTCTGGTGCAGGTCTAGACAGCTTGTGTAAGTTTAGGCCATCTATAGGGTTAGTAAATCTGGGATTCTGTTTTTGCTTTATACATGGCCTTCATTTATATTCCACTAGCTGAAGGACCCGGCTTCGCTCGGGTATATTTCATCTATTTCATTTAATGTTTGTGAGTGTCATTAAAAGATATCAACAGTATCCCCCATAACAGTGAAATCTACAGTACTCGCCGGCTTAACAATGACCTCCACAGCAGCCCACCCCCTTCACTTTGACCTCCACAGCAGCCCACCCCCTTCACTTTGACCTTCACAGCAGCCTGCCCCTATAACAGTGAGTTTCACAGCATACCACCCCCTTGACAGTGACCTCCACAGGGACTCGCCCCTTAACAGTGGCCTTTACAGCAATCTGCCCCTTAACACTGACCTCCATAGCGGACCATCCCCTTAACTGTGACCTCCACAGCAGCCTGCCCCTAGGGTGGCCAGAGGTCCACTTTTAGGCCGGACAGTCCAGCTTTTGAGACTACCTGTTCTCCACCTGGCGCAGGGATTGGACAGACACTGGGATGTTACCATCACTCCCACCTCTGCAGCTGACAGAAGTTGATTTTTAACTTTATTTTTTCAATCCCTGTCGGTTGAGGAGTGGGAGGGGGCATGGCCTAACTGGATAGGGGGCGTGTCCTTTTGAACAGCTCACTCTAAGACAGCAGCACTGTTCTGTCTGAGTGTGAGCTGCAGGGAGTAAGTCACCATCCCTCCCACCTCTGCAGCTGACAGAAGTTGTTTTTTAACTTCATTTTTTCGATCCCTGTTGGCTGAGGAGGGGGCGTGGCCTAACTGGATTGGGGGTGCAGTTTAGCAGGACCTAGAAGTTGATTAACTTCATTTTTTCAATCCCTGTCAGCTGAGGAGTGGGAGGGGGCATGGCCTAACCAGATCGGGAGCATGTCCTTTTGAACAGAACAGAGCACTGTGCTTTCTGAGTGTGAGCTGCAGGGAGAAAGTCACCATCCCTCCCACTTCTGCAGCTGACAGAAGTAGATTTTTAACTTCATTTTTTCAATCCCTGTTAGATAAGGAGTGGAAGGGGCGTGGCCTAACCGTATCAGGGCGTGGCTTAGAGGGACCTAGAAGTTGATTTTTTTACTTCATTTTTTTCAATCCCTGTCAGCTGAGGAGTGGGAGGAGGTGTGACCTGACCATATCAGGGGCGTGTCCTTTTGAACAGCTCACTCTAAGACAGCAGCACTGTGCTCTCTGAGTGTGAGCTCCAGGGAGAAAGTCACTGTCCATCCCACCTCTGCAGCTAACAGAAGTTGATTTTTAACTTTTTTTTTCAATGGCTGTTGGCTGAGGAGTGGGAGGGGCATGGCCTAACAGGATCAGAGGCGTGGCTTAGTGGAATCTAGGGGTGGGGTTTTGAGTCCGTCTTTTCAGGGTGGCCTGAATGGCCACCCTACCTGCCCCCTGAACTGTGACCTCCACAGCACTCTGCTCCCTTAACCTCTTCCGGACACAGGGCGTACAGGTACACCCTGATGTCCCGGTACTTAAGGACACAGGGCGTACCGCGCGCGGGCGGTGATCGGAACAAGGTGCCTGCTCAAATCATTGAGCAGGCACCTTGGCTAAATGCGCGGGGGGGGGGTCCTGTGAGCCCCCATGTGTCGGCGATCGCCAGAAACCGCAGGTCAATTCAGACCTGCGGTTTGCGGCTTTTTATGGTGCGGCGGCGGAGCCATCGGGTCCCGGTGGGGCTGTAGGGGGTACCCGATGCACACAACAGTATTTTTTCACTGTCAGCAAAACAGGGTTCCGTTGGTCCGTGATCAGTGACCGTTTTTTCATCCGTGGGTCTTCCTTGATTTTTGGAGGATCCACGGACATGAAAAAAAAGTTGTTTTGGTGTCCGCCTGGCCGCGTGGAGCCAAACGGATCCGTCTTGAATTACAATGCAAGTCAATGGGGACGGATCCGTTTGACGTTGACACAATATGGTGCAATTGCAAACTGATCCGTCCCCATTGACTTTCAATGTAAAGTCTGGAGTCCCTTTTATACCATCGGATCGGAGTTTTCTCCAATCTGATGGTATATTTTAACTTGAAGCGTCCCCATCACCATGGGAACGCCTCTATGTTAGAATATACTGTCGGATATGAGTTACATCGTGAAAACTCATATCCAATAGTATATTCTAACAGAGGCGTTCCCATGGTGATGGGGACGCTTCTAGTTAGAATATACTACAAACTGTGTACATGACTGCCCCCTGCTGCCTTGCAGCACCCGATCTCTTACAGGGGGCCGTGATCAGCACAATTAACCCCTCAGGTGCTGCACCTGAAGGGGTTAATTGTGCGTATCATAGCCCCCTGTAAGAGATCAGGGTTGCCAGGCAGCAGGGGGCAGACCCCCCCCTTCCCACTTTGAATATCATTGGTGGCCAGTGCGGCCCCCCCCTCCCTCCCTCCCTCTATTGTAATAAGAACATTGGTGGCCAGTGTGCGGCCTCCCCCGGCCCCCCCTCCCTCCTTCTATTGTAATAAGAACATTGGTGGCCAGTGTGCGGCCTCCCCCGGCCCCCCCTCCCTCCCTCTATTGTAATAAGAACATTGGTGGCCAGTGTGCTGCCTCCCCCGGCCCCCCCTCCCTCCCTCTATTGTAATAAGAACATTGGTGGCCAGTGTGCAGCCTCCCCTGGCCCCCCCTCCCTCCCTCTATTGTAATAAGAACATTGGTGGCCAGTGTGTGGCCTCCCCCAGCCCCCCCTCCCTCTATTGTAATAAGAACATTGGTGGCCAGTGTGTGGCCTCCCCCGGCCCCCCTCCCTCCCTCTATTGCATTAATAACATTGGTGGCCAGTGTGAGGCCTCCCCTCTCCCTCCCCCTCCGATAATTGGTGGCAGCGGAGTTCCGATCGGAGTCCCAGTTTATCATACTTACCTGCTGGCTGCTGCGATGTCTGTGTCCGGCCGGGAGCTCCTCCTACTGGTAAGTGACAGGTCTGTGCGTCGCATTGCTAAATGAACTGTCACTTACCAGTAGGAGGAGCTCCCGGCCGGACACAGACATCGCAGCAGCCAGCAGGTAAGTATGATGCTTCTACTATTGCTAAGTAACCATGGCAACCAGGACTGCAGTAGCGTCCTGGATGCCATGGTTACCGATCGGAGCCCCAGCGATTAAACTGGGACTCTGATTGGAACGCCGCTGCCACCAATGATCGGGGGGGGGGGGGGGGGGGGCCGCACACTGGCCACCAATGTTATTAATGCAATAGAGGGAGGGTGGGCCGGGGGAGGCCGCACACTGGCCACCAATGTTCTTATTACAATAGAGGGAGGGAGGGGGGCGCACACTGTGCCACAAATGTTATTATTACAATAGAGGGAGGGAGGGGGGCCGGGGGGTGGGGCGCACACTGGCCACCAATGTTATTTATACAATAGAGGGAGGGAGGGGGGGGCCGCACTAGCCACCAATGAAATTTAAACTGGGGAGGGAGGGGGGTCTGCCCCCTGCTGCCTGGCAGCCCCGGATCTTTTACAGGGGGCTATGATATGCACAATTAACTCCTTCAGGTGCAGCACCTGAGGGGTTAATTGTGCTGATCACAGCCCCCTGTAAGAGATCGGGTGCTGCCAGGCAGCAGGGGGCAGTCATGTACACAGTTCGTTGTATATTCTAACTAGAAGCGTCCCCATCACTATGGGAACGCCTCTGTGTTAGAATATACTGTCGGATCTGAGTTTTCACAAAGTGAAAACTCAGCTCTGAAAAAGCTTTTATGCAGACGGATCTTCGGATCCGTCTGTATGAAAGTAACCTACGGCCATGGATCACGGACACGGATGCCAATCTTGTGTGCATCAGTGTTCTTTCACGGACCCATTGACTTTAATGGGTCCATGAACCGTTGTCCGTCAAAAAAATAGGACAGGTCATATTTTTGGGACGGACAGGATACACGGATCACGGTCTCGGCTGCAAAACGGTGCATTTTCCGATTTTTCCACGGACCCATTGAAAGTCAATGGGTCAGCGAAAAAAAACTGAAAATGGCACAACGGCCACGGATGCACACAACGGTCATGTGCATGAGGCCTAATACTCACTAAATTACTCATACAGCCAATGCATTCCAATACAGAAGCATTGGAATGCATTGTAAAGGATTAGCCCCCCAAAAGTTGAAGTCCTAAAGTGGGACAAATAAAAGTGAAAACAAAAGTTTTTCCCCAAAAAAATTAAAAGTTTCAAGTAAAAATAAACAAAAACGTCATTTTTCCCAAATAAAGTTAAGCGATCAAAAAGGTGTTTGCCCACCGAAATAGTCCCAATCTAACCGTCGACTCATCCCGCAAAAAATGAGCCCCTACCTCAGACTATCACCCAAAAAATAAGAAAACTATGGCTCAGAATATGGAGACACTAAAACATCTTTTTATTTTTGTTTTAAAAAAGCTGTTATTGTGTAAAACATTAATAAAATAAAAGTATACATATTAGGTATCGCTGCATCCGTATCGACCGGCTCTATAAAAATATCACATGACCTAACCCCTCAGATGAACACCGCAAAAAAATTTAAATTGTGCTAAATAAAAAAAAATTGTCACCTTACATCAAAAAAAGTGTAATAGCAAGCGATCAAAAAGCCATATGCACCCCAAAATAGTGCCAATCAAACCGTCATCTCATCCCGCAAAAATCATTCCCTACCCAAGATAATCGCCCAAAAACTGAAAAAACTATGGCTCTCAGACTATGGAAACACTAAAACCAGATTTTTTATTTGTTTCAAAAATGAAATCATTGTGTAAAACTTACATAAATAAAAAAAAGTATACATATTAGGTATCGCCGTGTCCGTGACAACCTGGTCTATAAAAATAAAAACCGTGCCAAAACAGCTATTTCTTGTTACCTTGCCTCACAAAAAGTGTAATATAGAGCAACCAAAAATCATATGTACCCTAAAATAGTACCAACAAAACTGCCACCCTATCCTGTAGTTTCTAAAATGAGGTCACTTTTTTGGAGTTTCTACTCTAGGGGTGCATCAGGGGGGCTTCAAATGGGACATGGTGTCAAAAAACCATTCCAGCAAAATCTGCCTTCCAAAAACTGTATGGCATTCCTTTCCTTCTGCTCCCTGCCGTGTGCCTGTACAGCTGTTTACGACCACATATGGGGTGTTTCTGTAAACTACAGAATCAGAGCCATAAATATTGAGTTTGGTTTGGCTGTTAACCCTTGTTTTGTAACTGGAAAAAAATTATTAAAATGGAAAATCTGCCAAAAAAGTGAAATTTTTAAATTGTATCTCTATTTTCCATTAATTCTTGTGGAACACATAAAGGGTTAACAACGTTTGTAAAATCAGTTTTGAATACCTTGAGGGGTGTAGTTTCTAGAATGGGTTACTTTTTTGGAGTTTCTACTCTAGGGGTGCATCAGGGGGGCTTCAAATGGGACATGGTGTAAAAAAAACTGTTCAGCAAAATCTGCCTTCCAAAAACCGCATGGCATTCCTTTCCTTCTGCGCCCTGCCGTGTGCCCGTACAGCGGTTTACGAGCACATATAGGGTGTTTCTGTAAACTACAGAATCAGAGCCATAAATATTGAGTTTGGTTTGGCTGTTAACCCTTGCTTTGTAACTGGAAAAAAATTATTAAAAAGGAAAATCTGCCAAAAAAGTGAAATTTTGAACTTGTATCTCTATTTTCCATTAAATTCTCGTGGAACACCTAAAGGGTTAAAAAACTTTGTAAAATCAGTTTTAAATACCTTGAGGGATGTAGTTTCTAGAATGGGTTCATTTTTCGGTGGTTTCTATTATGTAAGCCTCGCAAAGTGACTTCAGATCTGAACTGGTCCTTGAAAAGTGGATTTTTGAAAATTTCTGAAAAATTTAAAGATTTGCTTCTAAACTTCTAAGCCTTGTAATATCCCCAAAAAATAAAATGTCATTCCCAAAATGATCCAAACATGAAGTAGACATATGGGGAATGTAAAGTAATAACTATTTTTGTAGGTATTACTATGTATTATAGAAGTAGAGAAATTGAAATTTGGAAATTTGCGAATTTCTTATTTTTTGGGGGCAAATTTGTTATTTTTTTAACTAAGCTGTTTAATAGCTGTATATGCAGTCTAAAGGCAATGGTATAATGTCAGTTCCAGATAAGTAAAGGTGTAATCCTATTGAATGAAGAATGTGAAAACAAAATAGTAGCAACAGCAATAACTGAATTGGAGAAAATGAATAGATTACTTTGCTAGCACCTGAATGTGGCTTTGGCACTAACCCCATCCTTTTCTCGAGTGCACAAATGATTTGTATATGAGTTTGGCAGCAGATAGAAACAAAAGCTCAGGTAGGGTACTCAGCGTGAGCGTGACCTTTCACACAAGCGGACGCACATGCCGTCTGCAGTGGATAAAGCACAATGAAGGCTGAACTGGTCAGTGCAGTGACCCTGCCAGCAACAGCTACCTGCTGCTTTCCACAAAGAGATGGCGTTCCACAGTCTGCTTTCTGAGATAAAAAAAAGGACCAGTATAATAATGGGATCTCTACTGCTGCTCTCTTCATACAGCTGACTCAACCCCTTCCTTCAGAATAAAAAGCTCTTGGATAATAAAGAAATAACAGACTAGGAAGAAAAGCTTTAGAAGACATCTTAACCTAGTGATGAAAAAAAATGTCAACATCTGTGAAGCTTTCTACACAAACAAATGAAACCTCTAATGAATACATCCTCCCATCAGCATTGAAAGAAGGGGTGCTTTTTATTTAAGTGGAGGGCTTGGTGATGAGCGTGCCCCTTCTCTTTAAACACCCTTGAACCAAACACTAATGTTCACCCAGTGCTCTATTAAGGATTCAAGGGTAGGATGAATGGCTTATTAGGGTATCTCACTAGAAAAGTCCAGAAACACAGAGGGTTTAGCATACATGTCGGCCCACTGATGTCGAGAGAAAGAGCTATTTGAAGAAAAACGAACTACATTGTAACAAGACTTCCTTGTTCCACTTCCTGGTGAGGCTCAAATGGATGTAATCCTCTTAACACCAACATTAACATGTTTGTACAAAACAGGGAAAAATAACACAAATGGAACAGTCACTTCCCTGAAATTGTCGACGGAGAGACCAAGGTTCTTTACGTGGGAGCACAGAAAGAACCAGATGTTCTGTAGAGGCGTTGTGTAATGACAACCTTATCTGAAAAGCTCTGTGAAAGCAAATGAATGAAAAACTGCGTATTTCAATGTAATCCCGCTATTTGTGGGGCTATCAGATAGGCAATCATACGCTGCCGACTTTGTTCAACAGAACCATTCAGAAATGGCATTCCCCTGAGAGTCTATTAAACCTTAAAAGATGACTGCAGTTCGGCATTTTATGCCAATCCAAAAAAAGGACAAAACGTAACAACTTGTAAATGCGACCTGTGAACAATGACCAGCGTACATCATGGCACATGCCAGTGAAACCCTGGATGCGGTAGGACGAATTGCTTCTTTCATTTATTGTGAGGTGTACTGGTACTGCCGTGTACCCTATGATAGATTTTATTAGGTAAGTGGGACTGGATGAGTACAGTCATGCATTGGACGGAGATGGAGGAGTGGCTTAGTGTAAAAATGGTTTGCTGCGCTGCTAAACTTTTCCCTCTTTAGGAAAATTTGAGTGGCAAGTGGGGTGGGGGCGCGGGGGACATGCTGAATCCTTGTCCTGGGTGCTGTAAAGCCTAGCCACACTTCTGTGTGTAGCAATGAATTCGGAAATATATCAGCAAATTATAAAGCAAAATGTCAACATCTGTCTGTGAGCTGAATCTCAAGAGAACATGGGTCATCAAGACAAAGACCGTAAGCACACAGGTTGTTCTACTAAAGAATGGTTAAAGAAGTTAATGGCAAAGTCAAAGCCCTGAATGTAATCCAATAGAAATGCTGTAGAAGGACCTGAAGAGAGCAGTTCATGGGAAGAAACTGAAAAAAGTTTTTTTTTAACGGAGCAATTGGCTAAAATTCCTCCAAGCCAATGAGCAGGAGTAAGCAACAATTATTGGAAAGCGGACCACAACAGATACTGAACACAAAGGTTCACAAACTGTTTCCACTCACGGACGTGATATTGGATAATTTTCCTCAATAAATAAATAACCAAGTATAATATTTTTTACTGATTTGTTTGATTTGGTAATCCTTAGCTACTTTTAAATTGAAGTTACACAGGATCAGGTTGGACATACCGTAGTTCTGAAAAGTTCTAGAGCAGAGCTAATAGAGTCACTCTGTCCAATCACAACAACCCCTGTCTATAAAGGAGAATAGACTGGATGCCCTCTATTAGCCAAATCCGTCAAAATTTTAAAATAATAAAATTCTCAATATAATTATCTTTAAGGGGAGTCTGTCATCAGTGACCTCCCTATGCAACTAAGGACACTGACACGTAGGTCTAGTTCACCTGAGTAAAATGTGGTTTTCCTTTTCTTGATCTGTGGCTCTGTTCACAAGAGATCTGACTTTTTCTTCATATGCCAACTAGCTGTATGACACAGGGGCGCCACCATTACTCCCGTTGTACCCAAGCTCCTTTCTGTGGCCGGCCGCTGCCTCAATGCTTTTAGTGACAGAGCCAGGTAGTAGCCACATAACCTCACCTGGCCCTGAACTCTTACATATGTACAACTGGTTCACATATTGGTGGATGTGCCATACACCAATGAGTCTTGCCTGGGTTGAACACAAATACTAAACCTATATGTCACTGCTGCCCTTATTGGCATAGGGAGATTGCCAGTAACAGACTCGCTTTAAAATTCAATACTGTTCCTTTGCTATATTGTTTGTGTCCCCTGATACATCTTTGCTGCCATTTCTGCATAATGATATGCCGCCTACAGGGGGGACATGCCACTTGAGCGGGCTAGCCAATAACAACCCAGAGTAGTGGCCATTATGGTTGGTGCATTTCTGAAGCTCCCACATGACTGGCATGCCCTCTCATGTTATGGCATAAGTGTAAACAGATGTATATAATAATAATCTTCATTTCTATAGCGCCACCATATTCCGCAGCGCTTTACAATCCAGAGGGTTCAAGTACACAACAAAAGACATCACTATTGATACACTAGTGAGGGCCCTGCTCGCAAGAGATTATAATCTATGAGGAAATATGGTGACACAAAAGTTAAAGTAGATAATTATATGAGGTGGTCCAGCCATTTCTGTACTAAAAGGAGCGCGTGCTAGTGCTTTGGGTGTGGGGATTACTGTTGGATGATGGCACTCAATTCTGAAGAATGGGGGAGTTCCTAGGGGAAGAGTCAGTTTAGGGAACATGATAAGCCTGCCTAAAAAGATGTGTTTTCAAAGCATATTTGAAGGTAAGGAAGTTGGGAATTAACCTGATTGCCTGGGGCAGTGCATTCCAGACAGTAGGCGCAGCTAGAGAAAAGGCTTGAAGAGAGGAGTGAGAGGTTAGAATTATGCAGGAGGTTAATCTTAGATCATTGGCAGAATACAGAGCACGAGTAGGGTGGTAGACGATAATGAGGGTGGATATGGACAGAGGTCCAGCACCGTGGTGGGCTTTGTAGGTGAGTGTGAGGAGTTTGAACTGTATTGACCCGTAGACATATACAACTGTAGTGGCATACCATTGAGAATATGTTTATTAAGGTGGCCCTGTCACTTCCCCTGACATGTCTGTTTTAGTAACTACTTGCATTCTCCATGTAATTCCAAAGCATCAATTCTTATGATTCTGTGCTGTGTCACTCCTATGTGTCATTCCATATGTACTGCTTTTACACGTTAAGGGGTTTATAATAAGTTTCAAACTTTAGGAGAAAGAAAAAAAAACACAAAAAAACCTGCACTAAAAACTGAGCACAGATACGATCAGTAAATATGCATTGTAAAAACGAATATAAAAATTTACTACAGTAAAAATATCTGAACAGTAGCTAAAAAATAATATCTATATAACATGAGTGACATGCACACTGGTCAGCACTCGGCGGTGACCTGTCACAGAAAATCTGGTGCAGCGCTGGAAAAAATAAAAAGACAAAAAGGGCTCATGCAGACAAACGTGTGTGGCCCATGCCGTATAGCAGCCCGCAAACAGTGGGACCGCAATATACGGGCACCGGTTGGATGCGCTCCATAGCACTGAGCGGTGCAGCATAGAGTCAAAGAGCAGAAACCCATTCAAATGAACCGCGGCCACATGGCCGGTATCCGTGCATTGCAGGCCGCTAATTGTGGTTCACAGCATGGGGCGCACACTTTTGTGTGCATGAGCCCAAAAGGTGACAAAAAACAGGCGGCCTGACGTCCACTGAAAGTCGACAGGGAGGGGAAGGGGGGGAGGGATAGGGACCGGCATTGGGACTTAGGGATCAGGGATCTGGAACTCCTGCAATTGTACAATTAGATCATTGAAGAAGGCAGCAGTTCCAGGGACCGTTTTTTTTTTTTTTACAGTAAATCACAGTGGAGCACAGGTCCACCAAAAGTCCCATCAAGTCAACAAAGAGAACAAAGGGGCACAGAACCTTTCAACACACCATCACCAACTAGAATGATGGCGTACTGAGAGGATCTCCGTATTCATTCTGCTCCTCTTGTGCTGCGATTGGCTGGCATAAAATACCACCCAACCACAATGCGTAGAGCCGACACCAAACACCGGTAGTTGGTGATGTCTATTTCAGTACCAATGACCCCCATCAGAGCCCAAGAGCAGCACCCTCACTGGCTTATACAGTGAGGGAAATGCATTTACCTGGTCAGGAATGACTGGCCATTCACAGCTATCAGGGCTTCATGGATACTTACAACCTCACTATCCTCTTAGCTAACATGGCTAGCTGTCAAGGACTTTTTCATTGCACGCTTCATGTACGGCTCAGGCCAGGTAGTCACTTCCTGCAAGGTTAATGTCACAGCAAAGTTAATGTCACAGTGCAGGACTAATGCATATAGTGATGTCACAGTACAGAAATAATAAACACAGTGATGTCACAGTGCAGGAATAATTGTGATGTTATAGTGCAGGACTAATGCATATAGCGACGTCACAGTACAAATATAATAAACACAGTGATGTCACTTACAGGAATTAATAAACATGGTGATATCACAGTACAGGGCTGTGAACTGCACAGTGATTTGTCTGGATTTGGTACCTGACCACTGCAGCCAATCAGTGTCCTCAGCTGTTGACCACTGAGGACAGTGATTGGATGCAGCCGACAAGTGCCATACGCAGGCATGTCACTGCAGCTGTCTGAAAACAAAGAGCGGTGGGAGTACTGGAACCAGCGCCACACAGAACGGTGGTGAAGAAACCCACAAGTACATATGCAGCAAGCCGCAGGGGAGGCGCAGGACAGAGAGGATGGGAGGTAGTAGCTATTAGGGTGATAGTAGTACACACAGTTGACAGTGTAAGTTTTGACTATGACACTCTCTGGGCTTTGCACAGTAAATGGAGGGTGCAGCATTTCTTCCATCGGGCACTCCCTACTTTCTGGGGCTCCTGCCTGATGGCAGTTGGTTTGCTCTTATTGTTAGGTGGTTGGAAGAGTGCAGAACAGGCAGAGGCATGATCGAGTCAATAATTAGGCCCATTGGTTGCAATAATTAAAGTCTTTCTTTAAAAAATTGATGATGGAAGTAGTAGTACATATAAGAGCAAAAGTCACAGTTCCAAAGTATATCATCTGTGCATGGGCAGCAACAATGACGGTAATATTGTCCTTAGACTCTCCTTCTGGACACTTTGCAGTCTCACCAAACAACCATAGGCATGCTATTCTGTTCTTGTTAACCCTTTCTGCGGTTCCCAGGCTGAGAGGTGCAGAATTTAGATCGGAATAGCTTGTCCGTCTCAAAGTGTGGTGGGTGCTGGAGGCACTGATCCCTTTCCAGCAGCAGCAAAGTCTTCATGCCAAAAAATAGAAAATATATTACTGACGCTATCTTGCATGGCCTTTATGGTTCTGGACTTCCCATGATGAAGATGGTTGTCTCTTTCCTTCATAGGTACTCCAATGGCAAAATTGCTTCTTTTGCAGCTGTAGTCTCAGAGAGAAAGGTTCTCTGGGCTTGGGCACATGTAGTCTTGTCTACAGCTCTTCTCTAGCTCATTAAAGGGAACCTGTCACCAGTTTTATGGTGTCCTAACTAAGGGCAACATAAATAAGTGACTGATTCTCTTAGCAAAATGATGGGTCACTTTCTTTGATTGACCCAGTCAATCTGCCAACATCTTGTATTGAAAAGCTCCAGCTCATAATGATGAGTCCTGAATATTCATGAGCTCCTGACTCTCCCCACCCACCTGCTGCTGATTGACAGTTATTTTCCATATGAATCAGCAGCAGGTGGGCAGGGGAGTGGCTATATCTCTGAATTAAAAAACGCCGGACTCACTGACATCACGCTGGACTCAAATCAGCTCATTAGCATGCGGCATCTTTGTGTGTATATTATGAAGTAACCATCTGTCACACCAGTAAGTGAATACATCTAAGGCACTTTTTGATGATTGTATATAATTAGATTATAATCAAATATCCACATGACAGGTTCCCTTTAACTAACTATGAGGTGGACCAAGTCCATCACTCTAGCAACCTAACCAGTCTGTCAGAATTAACCATATATTGTCCATACATTTCTATTAGGTATACACAGTGCATGAAGAAATAAGTGCTTTAACAGGAAATCATAACATTTAACATTAAATGAACCATCATGACATTTAACATTAAATGAACCCTTTTAGTAATAATTAACCATTTGAAGTAGTCCTCTGGGCCACTGCACTTAATTTTTATTTATTTTTTATTTTAAGAAAATGTATGGGTTTTCCAAGATTTTTTATTATCTCAGACAATCCTTTCAAATGTCCCAAATTTACCTTGAAGTAAAAAAAATCCAATCATTCGCACTTCAATATACACATTATAATCTGTATTGTAGGTATATGCATTTCACATTGCTCTTGAAGAACACACGCTGAGAATTTATGAAGCACAAACCTGTCACTATTTCCATCCTTATGGTGACATTTATATTTCTATAACAACATTCAGGAACTTGGTTCCATGCAGGGAAATCTGTTGGAAATCTTCCTTTTCAAGAGGAAATTATTTTCTTTCATAGGAACACACGGGTAGTTTTTGTCCATGCCAAGTAGAAGAAAGTTATGGATTGCTACTGAATGGCATTCTTGCCCCGAGGGATTCTAACACATTCCCTCTGTACATCTGCAGGTGTGCAGTGCTCCCAGAGTTGGTACTTAGCCCTGCTGATGTTATAGGTTGTCAGAGTCAGCTTCAGACATGCTCTTTCCTCATTGTTTCATAGATATGGTTATTACATACTGTAGATAAAGAAGAGTCTCCATTTATATTAACTAGTGCTTATATCTTGAAATTTTCCAATTTTTTAAATCTATTTGTAGTAACCTTACATTCCTTCTTTGGCCATTTACATTAGACAGAATTAAGCTGACAATTGACCAGTTGTTGAATGAACGATCATCATCGGGTGAATAAGCATTTCACAAATGCAACCAGAACACTGTAGTAGTCCATATTGTCTCTTACAGTTGTTGAGACTGGTCATACATGTTCGGTAACATTGGGTGAAAAAATTTAGATCTTTCTGGTAATTTTCTAGCAGGGACCTGCAAGGGGAGGTGGAGAGTGGTACTTGTGGCTATCCTCACTCTGATGCTCCCTGGGGCAGTGCAGTAAATGAAGGGTGCAACCTTTCTTCCCTTGGGTCACACCTTGGACTTTCTGGAGATTCTGCCTGATGTCAGCTGGGGTGCCCTTGATGTTGTGAGGTTTAGAGGTGCAAGGCGGGACTCCATTGTGATGTAGGCCATGCAAAGGTGGGGTAGTTAAGGTTAGGTGCAAGGCAATAATGAGGCAAACAGTCCCTTTACTGACGTAGTTTAGGCAATTATTAACAAAGTTCAGTCTCTCCAAGCTATACTTCCAAAGCTGAACATGGGATAACCAGCAGAGAGATGGCTGTCTCTGAGTCTCTCTATCAACCCCAAACAACTTTCCAGGTAGACAAAATATTTTAGTTTGGTGGCTCACATCCCATCTTTACTGTGGATAAGGTGCTCTGACCTTGTGACTCAACCTGTCAACTAGATAAAATCAGATTAATTATAACTATGGACAGCACACTTCATTTGGAGAAATCCAGGGAGATCTTATTTATACCATTCAAACTCTCATTTTTTAGTTAACAGACAAATAAAAATATTCTAAAATACACAAAATCTAAAAAAATATTAAAATTATATAAATGAATTGCAATTCATTACTAATACCATACAAATGCTCCTCTGTCTATTGTGCGGCGACCCGCTTATTTCTTTTCACTTTTTACCTAGTGAGCCAGGGACAATTCATATATTCTCTATCTACCAGGGGCATAACTACCATAGCGGCAGACTAGGCGACTGCGATGGGGCCCAGGGGGCGAGAGGGGGTCCAGTCTTAGTTGGGATTATGTCCTCTTCTACTGGAGGTGAAAACTTGGTCAGGACTCTACCCTCTAAAGCAGGGGTGCACAATTTGCGGCCCGGGGGCCACATGCGGCCCTTGATACCATTCTGTGCGGCCCCCAACCATCTGGTAACAGACATGTATGCCTATGTCTTGTGGCTGCTCACATGCATTTTTCACGTATTTCTCCCATTAGATGGGAGTCCTGGAAGTGTAACTAGACATTAATGTTATATAATGTGTGTTCAATATGCCATAAGTACAATATTTTAGTTGTTAATACACCTTTAAATTTTAATTTCGTCCATCGTCATTGGTTCAGTCTGGCAATGTGGCTCCCAACCAGGAAACGTTGTGCACCCCTGCTCTAAAGGAACAACTTTTAGCAAATGAGGTAGTGGAAAAAATGGCCCAAGGGTCATTGAAAGGGGTTTAGGCGAAAACCCTTCTGTCCTGTGTGGGGGGCCTGGTTTGATCTTTGCTATGGGGCCCTTACTTCTCTATGTACGCCACTGCTATCTACTACATATATTTGCCCTTAATAAATTCAACATTTTAGCATTTTCCATTTTTCAGAGAAGTAAACATGAGCATATGATATATAGGATAAAAATGAGCTGAAATAAACGTATACTGAAATAAACGTAAAGTATACTTTATATAACTCATTATATATACTAAAATAGATCATGAACAAGGGATTGAAGTGTTAAGGATGCAATTAGAGATAAGTGGTTGACTCCAGGGACAACAGATTGATTATCTAGCAGAAGGGGTGCAGTATATACTGACACAATTATTTTCACTTTGAGTTAGATTATTATTTACAAATAAGAGGGACCGCCATGGGCACCAGGTTTGCCCCAGTTATGCAAATTTATTTATGGCACATTGGGAACAACAGTACATTGTGCAAAGACTGGGGGGAGACCTGGTGCTCTGATGTAGATATATTAAAGATGTCATTTTTATATGGCAAAAAAACTGAATTAGAACTTGAGATATTTCTGAAAGAAAGAAATAATCATAATAATTTATGTTTTTCTTCAAATACCAGAAAAAGTCAGATAGAATTTTTAGTTTTATGAATTAAAGTGCAAGATCATCGACTTATATGTAGCACATATGAGAAATCAGTGGGCAGAAACAGCTACATATTATATTCAAGTTGTTACTTACCAAGGTGGTTGTATAATATACCCACAGGTCAGTTTTGTAATGTAATTTCACAGAGAAGGAGAAATTTGAAGATTGAATTTTTTGCTAAAGAATACCCACCATGGGTAGTTGATAAATCTTTAATGAAAGTAAAGGATATGGGCAGGAAGTCCTTTTTTGCTGTAAATACAATAGATGTAAAAAATGAACATCAAAAAAATTAAATTATACGGATTGTCTTGCCTTTTAATTCACAATATTAAAAAGTAGAAACAATTATAAAGAAACATTGGCATTATGTTTTGAAAGACAAGATAATCGGCCCTTCACTGACAACGTTACCTCAAATAATTTACACAAAGGCCCCGAGTTTGGGACTAAAAATTGCACCATCTGTTAAATCAAAAAAGAAAGGAGAAAACTCTATGCACAACTGGCTTAACATAAAGGGCTTCTTTAAATGCGGGAAATGTAGCAATTGTAGAAATACTACATTCCCGAAAAAAACGACCAAGGTAATTTCAACTCGAAACTCCTTCACCTATGAGATACGGGAATTCCTAACGTGTAGTTCAACCAATGTTAGGCTACTTTCACACTCGCGTTTTGGCCTTCCATTTGTGAGATCTGTTCAGGGATCTCACAAGCGGTCCAAAACGGATCCGTTTTGCCCTAATGCATTCTGAATGGAAAAGGATACGCTCAGAATGCATCCGTTCAGTCACCATTCCGCTCTGGAGGTGGACACCAAAACACTGCCTGCAGCGTTTTACTGTCCACCTGACGAAGCGGAGACAAATGGATCCGTCCTGGCACACAATGTAAGTCATATCGGGTCTGATCCGTTTTCACTGACACAATCTGGCACAATAGAAAACGGATCCGTCCCCCATTGACTTTCAATGGAGTTCATGACGGATCCGTCTTGGTTATGTTACAGATAATACAAACGGATCCGGATAATACAAACGGATGAAGGATGCATGTGGTTGTATTATTGTAACAGATCCGATTTTTCAGATCCATGACGGATCCGCCCAAAACGCAAGTGTGAAAGTAGCCTTATATACATGATTGAGTGTCCCTGTAAAAAACAGTATATAGGTAGAACTAGATATCACGAACATCAGAAATGGTATAGAGAAGCATTCTTTATCTAAACTTTTTAAACAACATCATAGCAAACACCCAACTGGCTTAAAGGGAACCTGTTATCAACTGTACGCTAACCTCACCGAGGGCAGTATAAAGTAGTGACAGAAATGCTGATGTCAGCGGTGTGTCACACATCAGCTAAAAGTCAGTGGTTGCTGAGAACCAGCATCATAATCCTTGCAGCCCAGGCCTTGAAAAGAGTCAAATCTATCTGAGAAGAGTGATGGCTATTCATAATCTCCTGCTCTCCCTGCTCACCTGCTGATGACTGACAGTCTTCTCCAGAGTTTTCTCCCTTTCTCTCTAGGAGAGAACTGCCAACCATCAACAGATGGGCGGGAGAGCAGAAGATTAGGAATAACCATGACTCTTCTCAGGTAGATTTGACTCTTCTCAAGCCCTGGGCTGCAATGATTATGATTCTGGTTCTCAGCAACCACCACTTACTTTCAGATGATGTGTGACACACCGCTGAGATCAGCATTTCTGTCGCTACTTCATACTGCCCTCAGTACGGTCAGCATAAAGTTGATGACAGGTTCCCTTTCTCTTTGTAGCTTTTGAAAAAATAGAAGAACATTGGAGAGGAGGAAACCATATTTCACAAATGTCCCGTTTAGAATCCAGGAGAATTTTTGATTTCAACACATTGATACCTGGAGTGCTCAATGCAGAATTGGAACTTTTCGTCTTTCAATGAAGATATGGTTTGGTGTCCCTCACTGATGAAACATCGGAGTCTGGCTGTTATACCAGCACTATGATCTCTCTTTGGTGGGGGACCCCCATCCCAATACATCTCATACATCTCCACCATTAATTAGGGATCATCAAGGAAAATTAAGATAGAGATGTATCCCCCCTCTCATGTTTTTTCCACATACATACAGTATATATATTGCTACGTTATTCTATGGAAAATAAATGAGAGATAAAATAAGAATAACAAGAATATATTGTAAATAAAAAATACTATGAGTTTACCATTCTCACCAGAGATGCTATCTATAGACTCTATTGTTTATGTTCATATATATACAGTCATGTGAAAAAATTAGGACACCCTTTGAAAGCATGTGGTTTTTTGTAACATTTTTAATAAAAGGTTATTTCATCTCCGTTTCAACAATACAGAGAGATTAAAGTAATCCAACTAAACAAAGAAAACTGAAGAAAAGTCTTTTCAAGATCTTCTGTAAATGTCATTCTACAAAAATGCCTATTCTAACTGAGGAAAAAGATAGGACACCCTTGCCCCTAATAGCGAGTGTTACCTCCTTTGGCTGAAATAACTGCAGTGAGACGGTTCTTGTAGCCATCTACCAGTCTTCGACATCGGTCTGAGGAAATTTTACCCCACTCCTCAATGCAGAACTTTTTCAGCTGTGAGATGTTTGAGGGGTTTCTTGCACGTACAGCCCTTTTCAAGTCACCCCACAGCATCTCAATGGGATTCAAATCTGGACTTTGACTTGGCCATTCCAGGACTCTCCATTTCTTCTTTTTCAGCCAATCTTTGGTTGATTTACTAGTATGTTTTGGGTCATTGTCATGTTGCATGGTCCAGTTCCGCTTCAGCTTTAATTTTCTAACTGATGGTCTCACATGTTCTTCAAGCACCTTCTGATACACAGTAGAATTCATCGTGGATTCTATGATGGTGAGCTGACCAGGTCCTGCTGCAGCAAAGCAGCCCCAAACCATGACACTTCCACCTCCATGCTTCACAGTTGGTATGAGGTTCTTTTCTTGGAATGCTGTGTTTGGTTTACGCCAAACATGTCCTCTGCTGTTGTGTCCAAATAATTCAATTTTGGACTCATCTGTCCAAAGAACATTATTCCAGAAGTCCTGGTCTTTGTCAACTTTATCTCTGGCAAATGTCAGTCTGGCCTCGATGTTTCTCTTGGAAAGCAAAGGTTTCCTCCTTGCACACCTCCCATGCAAGTTAAACTTGTACAGTCTCTTTCTGATTGTAGAGGCATGTACTTCTACATCAACAGTAGCCAGAGCCTGCTGTAGTTCTCGAGATGACACTTTAGGGTTTTTGGAGACCTCTTTTAGCATCTTGCGGTCTGCTCTTGGGGTGAACTTGCTGGGGCGACCAGTCCTGGGCATGTTGGCAGTTGTTTTGAAAGCCCTCCACTTGTAGACTATCTTCCGGACAGTGGAATGGCTGATTTCAAAATCTTTTGAGATCTTTTTAAATCCCTTCCCAGACTCATAGGCTGCTACAATCTTTTTTCTGAAGTCCTCTGACAGCTCTTTTGCTCTCACCATGGTGCTCACTCTCACTTCAACAGTCAGGAGCACACCAAACTAAATGTCTGAGGTTTAAATAGGGCAAGCCTCATTCAACATGCAGAGTAACGATCTACTAATTATGTGCACCTGGTGTGATATACCTGTGTGAGATCTGAGCCAATTTAAGAGGGAATACATGTGAGGGTGTCCTATCTTTTTCCTCAGTTAGAATAGGCATTTTTGTAGAATGACATTTACAGAAGATCTTGAAAAGACTTTTCTTCAGTTTTCTTTGTTTAGTTGGATTACTTTAATCTCTCTGTATTGTTGAAACGGAGATGAAATAACCTTTTATTAAAAATGTTACAAAAAACCACATGCTTTCAAAGGGTGTCCTAATTTTTTCACATGACTGTATATACTTTGTAGTTTTGTATTTTTATAATTAATTTTTTTTCACATTTGTTTCACATTTATTTTTTTCATATTTTTATGAATTTTTGTAAATTTTATTTACTGTATCAGACTGAAAAAACAAGCAAGAAAGCAACTATCCCTAAAAAAACGCACACAGAGATAAAAAAAAAACACATTAAAAATGCATTGAAGCTGCAATGCATTTTATGTGTATAGTTGGAGAGATATTTTGAAGGATAACTGCTAAGGCATTGGCAACAACTAAAGAAAGATTATTTTGATAATAGACAATGAAATATGCTCTACAAATGTGGGTATTATGATATCCAAGAAAGAGAAAATCCAGTGGGGGGTTTTGTTGGAACTGGAAAGTGGGTATAAAAGTGGGAAGGACTTCAATGTAATCATGGCCACTGAAGAAGGAGTCAGCAGAACTCCGAAACGCGTCTGGTATAATCGATACACAGAGTGCAGAACCCACCAAAAATAAGAAATGAAAATGTATCTGCTTGGAAAAAAGTTATGTGAAGCACTTCAGATACAACATATGAGAGTCTCCTTGAAAGCCTAACACGTCTCACCACGTGGAACGCTGAGATCTTGTCAACACGTGGGACGCCGGGATCCAACTGCTGTAGCACAAACTGACTGCCCGCACTGGAGACAGCGGGAGTCACTGTACCTGAGTGGAGCGCCACATACCACTACGTGGGAGGTTATAGAGACCGACAATGTATGATCTCTAAACAGTGAGTAAAGACCCTTCAGTACCACTGAATAGATAGTGTTCTGGTATATGTGGGAGGTCACAAAACCAGCGCAATAAGTTGCCTTATGACGACTGACACAAATTGATACAAAGTATTTATGGGAACTGCCTGCAGATTCAGCGAATCAATACAGAGAGTAACAATTTAGGATCTTGGAACAGCGAGTAAAGACCCTTCGGTATCACTAAATACACAGTGTTCTGATATATGAGAGAGGACGTAAAGACCAGCGAGTTGCATTTATAAATGAGTTGTCCAATTGCAAACTGATATAAAGTATCTATTGGAACTGTTTGCTGGCTTGTACAGTCAGTGAATCAATACGAAACATTTGTGGACTTATATCAGTGCACCAGGATTATAAGTGAGCTATACAGCTATATGAATATTCATTTATACCAAATATTCATTGGGATTGTATGTTTAGTTCAGCTCATTTTTATCCTATATATCATATATTCATGTTTACTTCTCTGAAAAGATGGAAAATGTTAGAGGTTGAATTTATTAAGGGAAAATATATGTAGCAGATAGAGAATCCATGAATGGTCCCTTGCTCACTGTGTAGGAAGTGAAAAGAAATAGGCGGGTCGCCGCACAAGTAATGAATCGCAATTCATTTATATAATTTTTATATATTTTTTATATTTTTGAATATTTTAATTTGTCTATCAACTAATAAATGAGAGTTGAAATGGTATAAATAAGATCTCCCTGGATTTCTCCAAATGAAGTGTGCCTGTCCATTATTATAATTAACTTTCCAGGTAGACCAAAGAAGTGCAAATTCACAATATATATACTACAATACCCACAGCAGGTTGTAGATCCTCCAACAATTAGCTAATCCATGGTATAAATGTGGTGGACGCCCGAAGAGAGGCTTTATGAGACCCTTTCCATTAGGCCCCATGCACACGACGTTCTGTTTTTTGTGGTCTGCAAACCGCGTATCCGCAAAGAACGGAAGCCGCCCGTGTGCCTTCCGCAATTTGCGGAATGGAACGGGCGGCCCATTGTAGACATTTGGCTTCCTATGAAATTCACCTATATAGCAGCCATTGACTTCCCAGGGAGTTACGACAGCCACATAACTATCCTTACGCTTTGAGTCCCTGTGAGAAAAGCACATTAGAAATGTTCATTGAGTGACATGCAAGCATGAAGGTTCCTTGGATACTATAGAAAAAGTGCATTAAAGGGAATCTGTCACCACGATTTTGGACCATTGTCTACAGTAATACCTTCTTAGTACTGCAGATATGGAGTCCAGATCAGTATTTTTCATTTTCCTACTGCCCCTGTTCCCCTGTTTGTCAGCACTCAGAGCTGCATTGAAATACATTGGTAGGACTGCTGTGCATGCGCACAAGACCCCTCCATTATGTTAGAACAGCACAGCAGTCTGGACATTGTATTTCAGTGCAGCTTTGAGTGTTGACAGCAAGGGAACAGAGGGCAGCAGGAAAATAAAACAGTGATCTGGACTCCTTATCGGCATTGTATTTCTGTAGATAATAGTCCAAAATCAGGGGCGATAGATTCCCTTTAATATTAACAGTGGACATTAACCCATTATTTATGAGTAAGGGTCTGCTGTAGTCATGGGAGTTGAAGTTTCTCCTTATCACAAGTTACCAGGGGCCTTGCTAGGTTAAAACATTCAGGGCCTGGGTCCCTGATGTTTTGTCCCAGTCCCCGAATGTACTGGCTGCCAGCTAGATGCAACTGCATTGCTGTCCTCATGAGGGCAGTACAATTGAATCTATTGCACTGGAAATGCTGAAGGACCTATGGTGACATCACAGGTCATGTGATCAGTGCTGAAGGCAGAGGTTGAAAAGGACCTGCGATTATGTCACCATCATGTGACCAGCAGAGGATGGCGCCCAGCAGTGAAGAGGAGAAGTCCTGTGGAAGAACCTGTGGTGAAGTCTGCTATGAGGAGAGGTAAGTGAAGGGATAGATTCTCAGTGTGAAAGGCAGAGCAATGCTGGGATTTTTTTTTTTTTTACTGGGACTGTATGTTAGGGCTGAAGAGAGGGATGTTATTTACATGGGACTGAATGTTGGGGGTGATGTTATTTACATGGGAGTGTGCGTTGGAGGGGGCTGGGAAGGAGATGATGTTATTTATATGGGACTGTATGTTGAAGGCGGCTGCGGGAGGGGTTATGTAATTTACATGAGACTGTATGTTGATGGTGGCTATGGGAGGTAGTGGTGTTATTTACATGGGACTGAATTTTGGAGGGGCTGAAGGAAGGAAAGTGATGTTATTTACATGGGACTGTATATTGGAGGGGGCAGGAGAGATTGTGCAATGTTATTCAGGGAGAGCATTATAAAAGTAGGGGGTGATAAAAAATACTGGGGGCACTTCAGGGCGAGCATTATAACTGTAGGGTGTGATATTAATACTGGAGGCACTGCAGGGCCAGCATTATAACAGTATGGGGCATTATAAATACTGGGGGCACCCCAGGGAGAGCATTATAACAGTAGGTGGCATTATAAATACTGGGGGCACTGTAGGGGCATTTTAAATCCAGGGGACATTAGGCGTTCTTATTACTACTGGGGGCTCTATAGTAGTGACTTATAGATCTGCCTTATTTCTAGTAAGAACACTATGGGGGCCTTATTACTACTGAAGGGTCTGTAGGGAGCATTATTACCACCAGGTGGGGGGGGCAATAGGGGAGCCTTATTTCTACTGAGGCTTCTGTGGGGGCATTATTAATACTGGAGGGGTCTTCTACTAATGGAGGCATTCTTGGGGAGCATTATCACTGTTAGGGGCACTGTAGGGAGCAGTATTACTAATGAGGGCATTCTAGGACTTTTGGTGAGACTTTGAGGAGTATTATTACTATGAGGGACACAAATGTTTCTTCAGGGTAGTATTTGGGAGTATTGGAGAGCACAGTGAGCAGCAGGATAACACTGTGGGGACTCCAGGTTAGGAGATGATGATAGAAATGTAAAGAAGCTAAGATGTCTGTGCGTCACACTCTGCAGAGACGAGGCCACTGAAAGAAGTTGTACGGACCAAAAGGAGAAGATGATGAAAGAGAAGATCTACATCGAAGGAGACCCTGAATGTGACAGGTATGTGCTGCTGTATAGCTAGTACCGTAAAAAATGTCTTCAGTGCTAGAGTGTGCGGGGAAGGGGGGGCGCGTCGGGAGAATTGGGCCATATGCATTGAGACCTTAGCAATGCCCCTGCAAGCTACTATATACCTTAGCCTGATACAGGCCATTCCATGCTTCCAAGTGCCATCAGGTAAGCTGGAGATTAGTAGCAAATTAACCCTTTTGCCGTAGAACTACGGCCTTACTGAATTCTTTCAAGGGGAGACTGTTTGTGGAAAGATCTTTCTTAAAGAGTAACTGTAGTTTCAGTTTATTGTTAACCCCTTCAAGCGACAGCCACTTTGGGCCAAATGCCAGAGCCCCATTTTTCTAATCTGACATATGTCACTTTATGTGGTAATAACTTTGGAACTCTTTTATTTATCCAAGCCATTATGAGATTGTTTTCTCGTGACACATCGTACTTCATGTTAGTGGTGAATTTTAGTTGATACGTTTTACTTTTATGCTTAAAAAAACCTAAATTTGCAGAAATTTTGGAAAAATTCACTATTTTCAAAATTAGAATTTCTTTGCTTTTAAGGCGGATAAGACGGATAGTGATACTTCAAATAATTTTATCACTTTACATTCCCCATATGTCTACTTTATGTTGGCATAATTTTGTAATTGTCATTTTATTTTTTTAGGAAGTTAGAAGGCTTAGAAGTTTAGAAGCACATTTTTTAATTTTTAAGAAATATTCCAAAACCCACTTTTTTAAGGACCATTTCAGTTATGAAGTCACTTTATGGGGCTTAGACAGTAGAAACCACCCATAAATGACCACATTTTTGAAATTACACCCCTCAAGTTATTCAAAACTGATTTTACAAACTTTATTAACCCTTTAGGTGTTCCACAAGAATTAAAGCAAAATGGAGAGGAAATTTAAAAATGTCATTTTTATGGGCAGATTATCCATTTAAATCCTATTTTCATGTAACACAGCAAGGGTTACCAGCCAAAGAAACCTCAATATGTATTACCCTGATTCTGTAGTTTACAGAAACACCCCATATGTGGTTGTAAACTGCTTTATGGGCACACAGCGGGGTGCAGAGGGAAAGGAGCACCATTTTGTTAATGATTTTGCTGGAATGGTTTTCAGGTGCCATGTCACATTTGAAGAGACCTTGAGGTACCCCTAATAAGAAAACCCCAAAAAGTGACCCCATTTTGGAAACTAATCCCTCAAGGAATAAATCTAGTGGTGAAGTGAATGCTTTGACCCAACAAGCGTTTCATAGAATTTAGAAACACATGGCTGTGAAAAAGAAAAATTTGCTTTTATTTCCAATATAAAGTTGCTTTAGCTACATTATAAAATAACGTCGTCTTAAGAGGCAGGAAATTCTCAACCCCATATGCAGTTGTTCATCTATACCTAGGGAAGCAAATCCTGTGGTCCGTTGCTAATGGTGATCCCCAGCAAAATGCTTGCAATGGAAGATGCCCTCAGCAGACCACAAGTGCCATAAGGACATCATACACCAGATAGCAAAATGCGTGGATGTAATTGGCTATATGAAAAAAACATTTTACAAGATTAGGTGCACTACTGTGGTGGATGCAATCAACCAAATCTGACTAAACCCTCACACTGATGTTAAAATGAGACTTTAGCCAATATATCCTTATATTAAGGACATACTGGAGCCCGCGCACCCCGTCAAGGTATATGAAGTGGCACGGGACCTGTGAAGCCTGCATCATATTAGTCAGACATGGGTGGGACTCACAGTCTCTTCCCTCCTCCCATTGTATGTGTGGTTTCACACTGAAGGCAATTGGGAGCTGTTTGCTGTGAGTCGGACCTTACACTCCTGTAATTCGCCCACTGGCCCTGGTACTGCCCATTTGGCACAGGTAGGTTAGCGTTAGGTCCCGTGCCACTTGAGATACCTTGACGGGGTGTGCGGGCTCCGATATGTTCTTAATATAAGGACATATTGGCTAAAGTCTCATTTTAACATCAGTGTGAGGGTTTAGTCAGATTGGCACAAATCACTGCAAAAAATGCACCAAAATGATACGCAACTTACCATACTAGCTAATTCCTATTAATTATTTTTTCATCTGCACAATGTATCATTTTGCGTAAGATGTTCTTGTGGTGCATGCGGTCCGCCCCGGCATCCTCCATTGTATGCATTTTTTGCTGGGGATTGCAGTTGTCTGCAGACCGCATGCGGAGGAATTTCTCCCCCGGTTATAGACACGCTACAGTGTCTGGGTTTGGAGCATTTCCACCCATTTAGGTCATTTTTCAGTGAGTTTTTGTCCTTATGTGTATGGAATGTGCCACTTTATTTTGCTGGTAACATTCTTTTGCACCTGGTAGCTTCTGTGTCACATGGTCTGTTGTGGGTGCGGCTCACAGCTTTATCCTACCTCACAGTGCATTGGTGATACCACTATGGAGGCATGTGAGAGTCTGGCTGTGAGTTGGTTCAGACCGACCCTGTTCACACACCAATGACAGTTGAGTGGTAGGACCCCATGCATGCTCAGACTCCGTGACATGGTGCATGAGGGGCTCCGATATGTTCAGGACTGGAAGATATTGGCAAAGTTCTCAGCTTTTAACATCAGCTTGAGGAATTAACTAGTATGGTCAGTTGTGTTTCATTTTGGTGCATTTTTTGCAGTGAATTATGTATGTATATATTTTTTCATCTGCACAATGTATCATTTTGTGTAAGATGTCCTTGTAGTGCATGCGGTCCGCCCCGGCATCCTCCATTGTACGCATTTTTTGCTGGGGATTGCCGTTATCTATGGATCGCATGCGGAGGAATTGCTCCCCCGGTTATAGACACGCTACAGTGTCTGGGTTTGGAGCATTTTCACCCATTTAGGCCAGTGAGTTTTAGTCAGATTTGGCTGATTGCATCCACCACAGTAGTGCACCTATTCTTGTAAATATTTTTTTCATATAGTCAATTACAGCCACACATTTTGGTGTAGGATGTCCTTGTGGCACTTGTGGTCCACTGCGGGCATCCCCTATTGCAAGCTTTTTTTGAGGGGGATCGCTTGTTACAACCCTTGGTAAGGTCGTGACTCTGTGTCTGCACGTGCGGTTGGCGTTGGCAACGTGGTTTGCATGTGAGGCATTTTTCCTTGGTTGTGGTGTTTCCCCATTTTGGTTTACACAGGGTTAATGATTAGTGGTGTGGTGGGTGTGACCTCTGGCCTCCTTATATGTTGGTGTGTTGGAGCCTGAGGTCAGAGTTTGCTTTTCAGTCTGTGTAGGAGCTTTGCTCCCTGGCTGAATGTTCCTGTCTGTGTGAGCCATCCTTATTTGTTATCTTTTTTAACCCCTCCGGGAAAGTAAACTCTGACCTCAGGCTCCAGCACACCAACATATAAGGAGGCCAGAGGTCACACCCACCACACCACTAATCATTAACCCCGTGTAAACCAAAATGGGGAAACACCACAATAAAGGTGTTTCCCCATTATTCTGTGGGTTGATACGTTTATGGTGATACCAAATTTATGTAGTTTTTTTTATTTTTGACTTCTTTTTCAGCAATAAAATCCCTTTTGTTTTAAAAATAAATGATATTATGCATTGCCATATACAAAAGTCCATAACTTTTTTATTTTTTCACCAACGTAGTCCTCCTCCTGAGGACTCAGCACGGTGAAACGTACGTCGGGGAGATCAAGCGCCTATCCTGACCCTCACTGGTATGTTTATAATCTGTCTTTGGTCTGCTGTTAAGATATTAGTTTATCTCACTGAGCAGTTTATGCCATACATTTTGAATGGTGATAGTCTCATATTTTCCATAGGGTGATTGCATTCAGGAAATTTCCTTACTGCGCCCCAGTTAAATAGTACTATAGAGCCCACCTTCTTTTTGGTATTCACCACTGACAATTCCTTTCCATGTATGAGGATTGTCTCATAAAGAATAGGCATAGTAGTTATTGGATACATCCACTATAATGGCTTAATTATTATCATTAGTATTATTAAATGTTATAGAGGTGGAATCATGTTTACATTGTGATTGTTTAATAAAGATTATATATTTTTAAATTTATGGGACTTTTTGTATTCAGTGAAGTGATTAAGGGCAGACTCCGCCTACCATAACTTTGTGACCGGAGATACCGGAGGGCATAGCAGGAGAGCGGAGCGGCGCCCGGGGATAATAGTAAGTGCAGTGAGATCCCCGGGCGCCGCTCTACATGTCTGTATACTTAGTTCACAATGTAATGATCGGTGAAAGGTCCTCTTTAATTGGACCTCAGATCAGACCACCAATCAGACCCCCAATGTTAATAAGACCCCAACAAGACCTCAGCTCAGACCCCAATGTGAATGACCCCCAATCAGACCTCAGATAAGAGCCCCCAGCAGTCTCATATCAGCCTTCATATCAGCCCCAGCAGCCCCATTGCCTCTCATATTAGCCCCAAGCAGCCCCCATTGCCTCTCATATTAGCCCCATATTGCCTCACATCAGCCCCCAGCAGCCGCATATTGCCTCAGATAACCCCTCTGCAGCCCCATATTGCCTCATGTTTTATAAAATAATACAAAACACTTACCTCTCCTGCTCCAGACGCCGCCACTCCTCTGCTCCAGTGCTCTTCTTCCTCCTCCGTTGGCTGTGCTGTGATCTGACACGAGGACTGCACAGCCAACAGCCGAGGACCAGAAAGCGGTGAGTACAGAGCCTTCACCGCTTTCTGGTCCTCCAATACTAAAGAGAGCTTCTATAATGGAAGCACTCATTAGTATTCACCCCATAAGATGCAGGGGCTCCCCCCCCCACACTTTTGCGTCTTATGGGGCGAAAAATACGGTACTTTATTTAGGAAATATGTTTCTTTGTTCTTCAAAACAGGGTGTAAGGAGTCTTCTTAGCAAAGCTCTAACTCACTGTTGCTAAGGAGAGTCTGTCTGCAGTCTTCAATGTTCTACTGAGCGCTGACGATGCCTCTGTGTAACATACAGAGACTTCCAGTCTGCCTGTTGTCACCACCCAGGTCCCTGACTATGTACATGTGCCCTATCACTGTCCATCACCCTGCCAAATCTGACTTGTTACACACAGGAGTCTTTATTGCTCAGTAGAACTCTGAACACTGAAGACAGACTCTCCTTAAAAGGGTTCTCCAGGAATGATTTTAAATGGCTGCAAGCAACCTGTCCTAGAATGTGAGGAGGACTGGTTACCTCCACTTGCAGAAAATTTCAAATGTGGCTTACTTTTTCCAATTGTGATAGTCTGTTATTTTTTGGCTATAACAATGGTTTATTGTTATATTACACCCGACAAATGTTTATGGTAAAACTTGTCCAATTTCATCAACTTTAGGGCCCTTTTACATTGAGTGATAAAGAGGGAATGGATATGGAATAAGGAAGCACGTTATGGATCACTGCCCATTCGTTTGTTTCCCAACTTCCACCCACTTTTGGTTGGCTTATTTCCAGAACACTGTAAAACTTTAAGGGAACCTGTCATGAACTTTATGCTGAACTCACCGAGGGCAGCATAAATTAGTGACAGAATTTCTGATCTCAGCGGTGTGTCACTCATGAGCTAAAAGTAAGCGGTTGCTGAGAACCAGCATCATAATCCTTGCAGCCCAGGCCCTGAAAAGAGTCAACTCTAATTGAGAAGAGTGATGGTTATACATAATCTTCTGCTCTCTCACCCATCTGCTGATGATTGGCAGTTCTCTCCTAGAGAGAAATGGAGAAAACTCGATAGAAGACTGTCAGTCATCAGCAGGTATAGGGTATATTTCCACTGGATCGGGGGTCGAATGGAGGGGTGGACTGTAGGCGCAAAGACGCAACCAGAGTATTTTTATAAACCAATAGGTTTTTTATTGTTATAGTGACAATGCGTTTCGGGGTTCTGCGGACCCCTTTTTCAAGTCTAAAACAACATATATACAAAATCAGCTAATCAGCTAATGAGAAGCCTGGGCGAGGCTAAACCCCATTAAAGTAAACGGAGCTTAGCCCTGCCCAGGCCAGTGATACTAGTTGTGACGTCACTGGGCCTGAGGGAAACTCTCAACAGCTGATCAATAGGGGTCCCGGGTGTCGGACACCCGATGATCAATGCTGATGATCTATCCAGAGGATAGATCATCAGTTAAAAAGAACTGCAGAACCCCTTTAAAGAGGACCTGTCACCTGTCCTGACATAGTAACTGCTTGCCTTCCATGTAATACAGTATTTGTGCCATTTGGTTCTTATTCCTTCTAGAAGTGAATGAATTACTAGCAGTCTTAGTATTACCAGTTAGGGTGTGTCCCAGCACAGTCTGCCACTGACACCACTGATTAGAAAGTTACATTTACAGCAGCTCCCTTGCTGGCATAGATTTAAGCCATTTTACACTCCAAAAAGCCTTGCCCGAGGGGCCACCCACCCCACCAAAGCCAATGCCCCCTTTTCTCACAACTTTGGAAAAATTATGTGAATGGGGAACAGTGTCAGATTTTGGCTCAAAATGGTGTGTAACAAAGTCTAATATTATGGCTTATACCAGTTAATAAATGGGTCAGCGTTAAGCCAGGTGAGCACGTGTTGCCACTTCTGCCTCTATTTACCTGTGAAAGCATCTAAAGCTCTACTGGAAGTGATTTGTATTTAGTGATCTAGGGTTTTCCTGTTCAGGATAGAATAGGGAACGTGAACATCCGATCGCTCATCCCAGTAGATAATCATGGCTTTGTGTAAGCAGATTACTGTGTAGACTGCACAATCTACTGACCAGAAACGATGATTTAGGTGCCCACACCAGTGATGCTTTCACCAGTGAGCTACAGGACAATTATTAGGAAGGACCATTCCTAAGAACGCTCCTTCCTGATCATTGCCCCAATCATTAACCAGTGTAAAGTAAAAAGTTACGTTAGCGGGAAATAGTTTCAAGATTTTTTTGCAAAGTGGTGTGTAACAAAGTCTGGGACTTTAATACACCAATATTATGGCGTATATCAGTTAATAAATGCCCCCCTATCTATTCAACCTAGTTAGGGCACATTTGAGAAGATGTTACATACACGTGTCAAGCATTTTTTATAGCTGATCATTTCCACACTATCCTTCCTAAAACTTTTTGTTTCGAGCTCTCTGAACCATGTATGAATAGAAATTCTCTGAAACAGCTGAGTGCTTATCTGTTAAGGGTAAAAGAGTGGAAAATCATTGTCTTGTTGAAGCCCTGGTAATTAGGCCTAGTGGCAGCTTTTCCAAGTCTTAAGTGTGGTTCATTCTTGGCTAATCAAGCATAGGTCTGAGATGCCCCTAATTTACAGGGCCGGCCTCGGCTTTCTTTTATAAAAATAATGATTAGCATTTACCTTTGCTCTAACAATAGAGCACACCAGTGACATGATTTAGAAGCCAGTACTGCAATGACCTGCTCCTTTCAACCATAACCTGACAAAACTGGCTATTCCTATAAATAAAACATATTCACCATACATACAAGCAATTATTGCAAATGCTGCTGACTTTTAGTATTATCAAGAACAAATTAAAATAAGTACATGATTCATAAAGGAGAACCCACACGGTCTCAGACTAAAATAAGTTAACACCAGGCTAACTTTATGTTTTACTGTGGAATACCTAGTGGGCATCACGGTGGCTCAGTGATTGAATTGAGTAATTCGACACAAAAAAAAAAATCATCAATGCAAATTTTTTGCATCAAGGATTCATTTGTGTCATGTGATCACAGAGCGGGAGTGAAGCGTTTGCTATTACTTAACGCTCCGTGGTCACCCGCTGGCCCGATATGCGCTGCACTGGATCCTGACACATCATCAGGTCATAGTGCATGTAATTGCACATTATGACCCGACGCTGTATGACGTCAGGATCCAGTGCAGCGCGCGGATAAGAAGAGGAAGGAGCTGTGGAGTGGCGCCCCTACAGGAAAGGTAAGTGTTTTATTTCACTGGCGCTAGGGACATGGCACTGAAGGGGGACATCTGGCAATGGATGGCATGGAGGGGCAGATGGGAGTGGGGGACATGGAGGGGCTGATCTGATGGCACTAGGGGAGTGGGGGACATGGAGAGGCTGATCTGATGGCACTGGGGGACATGGAGGGGCTGATCTGATGGCACTGGGGGACATGGAGGGGCTGATCTGATGGCACTGGGGGACATGGAGGGGCTGACCTGATGGCACTGGGGGACATGGAGGGGATGATTTGATGGCACTAGGGGACATGGAGGAGTTGATCTGATGGCACTGGGGGACATGGAGGGGCTGATCTGATGGAACTGGGGGACATGGAGGGCTGATCTGATAGCACTGGGGAAGTGGGGGGACATGTAGGGGCAGATCTGATGGCACTGGGGGACATGGAGGGGCTAATCTGATTGCACTGGTGGACATGGAGGGGCTAATCTGATGGCACTGGGGGACATGGAGGGGCTGATCTGATGGCACTGGGGGACATGGAGGGGCTGAACTGATGGCACTGGGGGACATGGAGGGGCTGATCTGATGGCACTGGTGGACATGGAGGGGCTGATCTGATGGCACTGGGGGAGTAGGGAACATGGAGGGGCTGATCTGATGGCACTGGGGGAGTGGGGGACATGGCAAAGGATTGCATTGAGGGGCTGATGGCACTGGGGCAGTGCAGTTGAAGGCACTGGGGTGGGGGACAGCTGAAGGCACTGGGGGTACAGAGCTGATGGCCCTGGGGTAGGTGGGACCTGATGGCACTGGGGGGATAGTGGAGCTGATGGCACTGGGGGGATAGTGGAGCTGATGGCACTGGGGGAACTGATGCACTTGGGCTGATCGCACAGGGGGGACTGAAGGGTGTTGGGGACTGATGGCAGGAGGTCTGATGAGTTTTTATAAAGGAAAACAGTATATTAATTCATTTTTTCTTATTAGATTAATCATAAAAAATTATCGATAGAATACTCGATTACTGAAATAATCCTTTACTGCAGCCATACTTGCAGTGCTGGGGTCCTAGGCTTGAATCTGACCAAGGACAGCATCTGCATGGAGTTTGTATGTTCCCCCCCGTGTTTGTGTGTTTTTCCTCCGGTGACTCTGGTTTCCTCCCACTCTTCAAAAGACATACTGATGGGGAAATTAGATTGTGAGCCCCATTGGGGACAGCTTGATGCTAATGTCTGTAAACTGCTGCATAATGTAGTAGTGCTATATAAGTGCATAAAATAATAATAATACCTGAATTAGATCATCAAAGAGAAGCAAAAAGGTCATCCTAAAACCAAAAGAACACATCCTTCTTTCATTCAGCATTGGCATAGGATGTGGTGCACAAAGTGGAAGGGGTTTTCTGACACTTTTATACTGATGACCGATCTCCGACACCCGATACCCCCGCCGATCAGCTGTTCGAGAAGGCACCAGCGCTCCTGTGAGCGCTTTGGCCTTCTCGCAGATTACCCTAGGCCAGTGTCGTCATGTTCATCAGTCACCTGTCCTAGGTGCAGCTCATTCCATTAAGTGCATGGGCATGAGATACCAAGCACAGCTGCTATACAATGTACACTATACAATGTTCTTGGTAAGTTGCGAGAAGGCCGCAGTGCTCACATGAGCGCGGATGACTTCTCAAACAGCTGATCGGTGGTGCTCCTGTGTGTCAGACGCTCACTGATAAGAAATTGATGTCCTATCCAGAGGACAATAAAAAGAAAGCTTGGTTGTGAATAGTGTTTATTCTAATATTCGAATTACGAATAGTTATCGCAAATATCGCAACTTCGAGAATTCGCAAATATTTCGAATATAGTGCTATATATTTGTTTTTCGAATATTCGTCATTTTTTCCATCTGAACACATAATACCTCCCTGCTTCTTGCTTGTGGGCCAATGAATCATCAACTTAAGCAGGGAGGAATCATGACTTCAGGTTGAAAAAAATGACGAATATTCTTAAAAACTAATATATAGCTCTATATTCTATAGTGCTATATATTCGTTTTTGACCCACGCCTGTATTGATATATTACGCGATCATTACCTTGCCGATTTTCGAGTAATAAAAAAATAGTTGAATATAATGAATATTCGAATTCGTGAATATTCGACCAATATTCTACAAAATATTCGCGAAATATTGCAAATTCGAATATGACCCCTGTCGCTCATCACTAGTTGTGAAGGGGGTTTCCTAGTTCACAATATTGATGACCCCTACTAAGTAGGCAGTGTGCAGTGGGAACAATGACGAAGCAGCAGCACATGCTGGAACATTGCAAAGGATAGGTGGGGTGCTGAGAGTTGGACCCCCACAAATTTGATATTGATGACCTTTCAGGGAGTTATTCTGATTGCCTGATTGGAGTCAGGAAGGATTTTTTCCCCTAAAGTGAGGAAAATTGGCTTCTACCTCACAGGTTTTTTTTTTGCCTTCCTGTGGACCAACTTGCAGGACAACAGGCTGAACTGAATGGACAGATGTCTTTTTTTCAGCCTTATGTACTATGTTACTTTCATAAGTATAGACCATCAATATTATGAACCCAAAAACACCTTTAATGAAATGTAGCTTCATAGTCTAATTAATAGATAACTTTCTTAACTACCTACAATGTCCTTTTCACAAATTTAAGAGACAATGACCTGTATAGTTGCATGAAACACACTCTGAAATGATTTCTATTTTTTATTATTAAAGAATTTAATATCCATTACACTCTCTACTATTATGTTGAGTAAAATGGGCCTCATTTCGGCAAGCTGCACTCATGCCCTGCCTATACTTGCCCTCTTTGACCCATAAGCATTAGATTTCAAAGGCATTCAGCAAAAGTCTAAATCTTCTTTTTATTGATTTTTGTTGGTCTTTGTTCAACCCTAGACTGCAAATTCTAGATGATGACCAAACACGTCTTCACTTGACCTATAAATGCATTACAAGCCGTCTTGGTTGCGTAGATTTACATTTTGGAGCCAATTAGTGAAAAATGAAACACCACCCTAGTCAATGGATTAAAGCTATCAGTTCAATGTTATGATAGTGGAATATTTCAGTCCATGGCTTAAATTTAAAACCGCGTCTACATAGTCTACCATAGGTGTAATTATTTTACGTCAGTAGGCAGAGATAAATGATTTCTGGTGGGGCTGTGAAAGTGAATACTTTTCCCTATGTTACTTCAGTAGCTGCCAGAAGACTTGCACTGGGAATAGCTAAAAGGCCATAATGTTTGGGAGACCCTTCAGTCGGCTTAGTTAGCTGGTGGGTGTAATCCTACCCAGGCTTAGTGGAGCTGTGTTGAGTGACAGAGTTCAGCCAGTGAAAAAAAAAAAGATCTTCCTTTAAGACTAAACAAGCAAAGAATGGCTGGCTGCCTCCTCTGCCTGCGGGTGCTCATTACCTGATACCTAAATCCTTTTTATCATAGTGTTAAAAGATAAACAAGGGCTTGTGGAAAGGTTTGTGCTTCGGGGCTGGAGTGCTGACGTAGGGCAGGGGGTCAGCTTTAAGCCAGGTGAGCACGTGTTGCCTCTTCTGCCTCTATTTACCTGTGAAAGCATCTAAAGCTCTACTGGAAGTGATTTGTGTTCAGTGACCAAGGGTTTTCCTGTTTAAAATTCAGGATAGAATTAGGAACGTGAACATCCGATCGCTCGTCCCAGTAGATAATCATGGCTTCAGGGCAGCAGATTACTGTGTAGACAGCACGATCTGCTGACCAGAAACTATGGTTTAGGTGACCGATGAATGAGCAGCACCTTTGGACAGGACAACTATCAGGAAGGAACGTTCTTTGGAACGCTCCTTCCTGATCATTGACCAGTGTAAAGTAGCTTTAAGACCCTGTAGGAAAGGTAGGGGTGGCCAGCTGTTGTTGTATACATATTGCACTAAAGCCATATTTAGTACCGCTAGATGTAGCAAGCATTAACTTGACACTTAACATGTTAAATACACAGTTGCAGCAAACTTTAACTTGGCCTTTTCAAATGCTTTTGTAATATTAAAGGAGCTGCACAGTGCTACGATATTGATGACCTATCCTAAGAACATCAATATCAGATTGTCTCCTGGGACCCCTGTCCATCGTCTGTTTGAAGGGGTTCTGGCGCTAGTGCGAGTGATGTGTCTCCTTTACTGTTTGTAGCACCGGTGCAGTGCTCATCCTGCTCATCCTGTTCCCTTGTAGTTACACTGCACTGCTGCTACAAGCTAGACGGCATGCTCACATGAGTGCCATGACCCCTTGAAACAGCTTATCGGACCCTCGCCAATCTGATATTGATGGGCTATCCGGAGGATAGGTCATCAATACTGTACCACTGCACAATCCCTTAAAGTGTCAATATCAAATTTACTGCCAACTTGTATTGAATGTATTAAGTGTGACATTACCATTTAATATATCGGCAGCTATCAAATGACAAGATATGGTGGCTTTCTTATAAGACATTCATACAACAATGTCTGCAGTAAAAAGGAAATTATGTAATGAGCGTACGTGATAAAATATTTACCGCAGCATTAATATCCTTTCAGTATACTAATCCTTATTACGTGGCAACAAATCTTTTCTTTCCTGCTAGCCCACAAGCATCAAGGCTCAACTTGCCATTGAAAGAGAGTGAGACTGCTCCGTCCTGTTATTTGTAGAGTATCAGCATGACCTGGCACAGAGTTTCAAGGCTTCCATGAGCACCTGACATCCCTATAGCCATGTGCCAAGTCATAATGATAGACTGCAAGAGCAACCACAGCCTAGATCTTGCACACTGGTCTTCTTTAACTTTATATACTCGACATTTAAAGGTATAGACACAAAATATTCTGCTTTCATCGTACATTGTAAAACTTCCACCACATTTTTTAGGATCTGCATTTTTGCATATTACAACATCCTCAATAGGCATCTATATAAATATCATGTTTTGCATTAGCTTATGAGATCTTCCTGTTCAGATGGGAGAAACCTCTAGATTGGGGACTCTAGTCTGAGACTTTGGTGGCCTCGGGACAGGGTTTTGGAACACGATTTTGTTGGGAAAGGTGGAAAGTAATTTGCCACAAGGAGGAGATAACAAATTATCAGTCGTCAGTGAAACATTGTTATCTGTAGTTGTCATCATTCCTGTCATCGGTTCTTAAGTGAACCTTTCATCCAGCAAGTTAAATTCAATAAAAAGGTATTCATTTCCTTAAAATCTAATTTGCTATAGAATGATGATCAGTGAAGATCAATGATTGAGTTATCCTAGTGTGTCCAAGGGAATTAAAATGTGGGATCAGATTGACTGAGCAATACCCTCTTTGTCCTTTTCACTTCCCCTTTAGTTGTTCTGCCTGTAGCCATTAGTGAGCATTAGCATGCATTCTAGGAAGTGTAACTTCATTTCTAGTTTATGCTCGCAGCCACAAGGGATATATTGTGGCATTGCTAAAATGTTAACTAGCCGCCATGATGTAGAGGTTTTTTGGTGTAGTACAACTAATGTACTGTAAAACAAAAGATGCAATGCAACAGCTCTCTGCAAACCAAATAAAGTACAAAAATTCATAATAATTGCTAGTGCTATACTTATAAATTAGAGATGCTTGGCAAATACATTTTGTACAAAATTATTTGAGCCTGTCTGCCGCACGTGAAGGCGATCTCTGTAAGAAGGGAACCTAACACTAAATTCTACCTGTGATGTGCCATGACGGCTACCATACAATTCAGGGGGTGTAGGTTCCACATGCATTAATTCACTGTACTTTATTTGGTTTGCAGTGAGCTGTTGCATTGCATGTTTCGTTTTACAGTATTGTTCTCAGCCGTAGCAACGTGCCCCTGCGCATTGGGATGTGCTGACTGACCCCCTTTTTCTTTGCAGTTTGTACTGGAGGTGTGGCTGACACCTAAGTCGTGCACTCCTGACCAGCTCGTCTGCCCCATAGGCTGATTTTAATTAGTGTGAGTATATAGCTTGGCCTGCTCCCCCTCACTCACTGGAATCCATTTGGCACCAGGAGAGGTGTGGAGTGGGCTCGGCATGCATGTTGGTACCTGCATTCCTTGGATATAATAGAGGCCATTTTGACAGAAATTAAAGCAGGCCCAGCATGCATGTGGAACCTACACTCCCTGTATTGTATGGTAGCTGTCATGGCACATAACAGGTAGAATTTAGTGTTAGGAACCCGTGTTACAGAGATCGCCTTGACGTGTGACAGACAGGCTCAAATAATTTTGTACAAAATGTATTTGCCAAGCATCCCTAATTTATAAGTATAGCACTAGCAATTGTTATGCATTTTTGTACTTTATTTGGTTTTCACAGAGCGTTTTGTTTTACAGTGTTGTTCTCAGCCATAGCAACGTGCCCCTGCGCATTGGGATGTGCTGACTGGCCCCCTTTTTCTTTGCAGGTTACAACTAATGTCAATATAAGAATCCAGACTTCATCTTATTACTGAGAGTGAGTGCAATTGTATAACAAGATGGAAAACAGACAATATTAGTAGAATCAAGTTGGTTTGGGAGTTGGGACCACCCCAGATGCAGCTTTTCTGATATGGCTAATTGAAAACTGGATATCGGCCAAACTGAGCATGCATGTGTATGGCTAAGTTGGGAAGAACAGCTGTCAACTGTATGAATGCTCATCCAACAGCTATTAAAAGCACAAGGTTATGCTCTTCCTGTACTGCACTTATTGTACAGATCAAAGAAATTAGACCCGAAGAGAACGTAGTAGACGGTGTGCATCCATATAACAGCTGCATTCATAGCTCTCTATGGTCAGACAGAGCACTTAGTTTAAAAATCACCTATAATTTACATTTTTTTCTATGAATTAATAGTACAAGCAAAGCTAAGGAACTTTGTAATATATCATATTTGAGAAAAAAGCCTATTTTTCCATGTGTCAGCTCCTCCCCTCTGTCTCAAGCTGAATTCACAAGAGATGGATTCACAGCTACACTACTCAATGCTGCTGTATAATGCCCTCTGTGCTGCTGGTTCTGAGGCTGTGTTACAGAGATATGGTAAAGCAGGATATCCTCCTCTATGTATGCTGTGTATGGGAGACATCATAACAGCTAGTCTCCACTCTGGAGCCGAATTTAAAGGGCTTCTGTCACCCCCCAAGAGTCTTTTTTTTTTTTAGGCTAATTAAAATCCTTATACTGTGATTTTTCAGTATATAGGGCTCTTACCCTTTTCTGTTAGCTAGTTTCTTTAAAAACTGCACTTTTATAATATGTAAATTACCTCTCTACCAGATGCGGCGGTTACTTGCTGGTAGCCGCCGCATCCTCCTTTCAAAAAAACTGCCCCCTCCTCCTGCTGATTGACAGGGCCAGCGAGTGCTCTCCTCCTCTGGCTGGCCCTGTCTGCAATTCAAATCCTGCGCCTGCACCTCATTCGGCGCAGGCGCTCTGAGAGAAGGACGCTCGCTTCCTCAGCACTTCCTCAGTGCGCCTGCGCCGATGATGTCTTCTCTTTCGAGTTTAGAGGTGACGTCATCAGCGCAGGCCCACTGAGGAAGTGCTGAGGAAGTGAGCGTCCTTCTCTCAGAGCGCCTGCGCCGAATGAGGTGCAGACGCAGGATTTGAATTGCAGACAGGGCCAGCCAGAGGAGGAGAGCACTCGCTGGCCCTGTCAAGCAGCAGGAGGAGGGGCGTTTTTTTGAAAGGAGGATGCGGCGGCTACCAGCAAGTAACCGCCATACTTGCTGGTAGAGAGGTAATTTACATATTATAAAAGTGCCGTTTTTAAAGAAACTAGACAACAGAAAAGGGTAAGAGCACTATATATTGAAAAATCGTGGTATAAGGATTTTAATTAGCCTAAAAAAAAATGACTTTTGGTGGGTAACAGAAGCCCTTTAAGGAAAAATTACAGTTAGAAACTGCAACCACAGAGGAGTAAAACTGCTACAAAATGCCTGCCACAAGTCATGTTATGGTCAGATACAGTAGTTTTCCTCACGTACAAACACATTATTCTGAAAAGCCACCTGAAATGAAAAGTACACTTTCATTGAGCTCTCTGCTAGATGACAACTAAAATCCATTGATGGGTCCAAATTATGCATCTGCCATTTCAATGCCAAAACTGAAAAAGCCCCAGCATTGCCACTGTATATAATAGCAATGTATAATAGGCAAGCATAACAGAAGGGTGACCCAAAAAAGGAAAAGGGGCAAATAGAATGGTAAAGGAGAGCAAGAAAGAAGCGAGTGGTGAAGTAACATTGGAGAACTCCAACCGCAAGCACAGAGAACATCAATATGCAATTAAAAGCTGTGAATAAAAGCACAATCGTGATGTTGGTGGTGACCTTACCAACACGTTTACTGCAAACAACTATTATGTAGAATTAATTTTGATGTAGTCAAGTTCATGTCTAATATTTTACTTTTCCACAATTTTAAATGGCGTCTCATAGTCTAATAGTTTGTCATCTCTATCTGTTTCAAATGTTGATGTCTTATACCTATCTTGTGACACCTCTTAAAGAAGGCAGTAAATAGGGCAGAGGGCAAGTGAGAGCGTGCAGGGCCCTTTACAAGAATCCAGAGAACGTTTCCAGTTACAGGACCAGGGCCTAAGCGACACGCACGCACGTTGCTCTCAGTAGATGCCTGCTGCTCACATATCTGACACTGTAACTTAAAACCTGCCACTGTGCCCTTTCTGACAGATACATGTGGCAGCACTTTAATCCCACGCTGGTGTGACAGCGCAGTGACAGAAAAAGTACCAACCTCTGCACATTTTCATGGGACACCTGCACGGTAATATTATCTTAAGGTTTGAATATTCAACACTATCTACAGAATGTCTTGAGTCAGGATGCCCTAACACTTTGGTTAACATTTCAGATTGTGTTGGCACACTGCCATCAATCATGCTGCTCAGCACCAATATTAACTCCCTTCTAAGAAAAATGCTGCAGGAGCAGTAGGCAAGAAAGCCTGGAGAGTGTATTTCCACCTTTAGGGTCCATTCACACATCGTTTCACCCAATTCTGCGGAACGAATGCAGACCCATTCATTCTCAATAGGGATGGAAAGGATGCGGACAGCACACATAGTGCTGTCTGCATTTCCGTTCCGCACTTCCGGTCCGCGGCTCCCGAAAAAAATAGAACATGCCCTATTTTTGTCCGTAATAGCGGACAAGAATAGGCAGTTCTATAGGGGTGCCGGCCTGGTGTATTGCGGATCTGCAATTGGCGGATCTGCAATACACTACGGACGTGTGAATGGACCCTTACATGCAAAATGCAGGTAACCATTTTTAAAAGGATTGTTGGTTCCTGAAAGTTTACCCAAAACGAACATACTAAAGTTTGCTCGGATCTGTGACTGAACAGGATAAATAAGCATTTAAGGGCAGATTTATTAAGACCAGCGTTTTAGATGCCGGTCTTAATAAAGGCCCATAGATGGCAGTGGATCACAGTGGATCCAGCGCCAGTTCTAAATGTAAGACTGCTTCTGAGCTATCATACATTTAGAACATTTTCTACACCTAAACCAGGTGTAGAAAATGATGAATGAGATGGGCCTGCTGGCCCGTCTTCTTTCCCGCCATGCCCCCTTTTTTAGACCTGGCGTAATATAGGCATATTTCAGATTAGTAAATGACCCCCTTAGGGTTCGTCACTGTGAAGTCTTGACTACAGACCAGAAGAGAAATAAATGATCACCTGCAGTAAATAGTTAATCACCAATCATTTTATTCTCCTGTCCATACCATTTTGCAAGTAATTTGATAATGGTGGATAGTCGCGGTCTTTACCACCATGCAAACCACACAATTGCATGGGGCCCCCGCCTGTCAGAGCCACAACTGTCAGCTGTATCTGTGTCCGTGTGGAAACTAGTAAAATGATGCCCGCCAGCGTCAGGGACAAACTGGCCATGTGTCCTACCAAGAATTTTCCAGGTGGACCACCTGAACCTCCACCACCTCCCCACACAGGGTCCGTCTGTTAGCAGCTCTTGAAGCTCCCAGCTCCTGATTGCTCACACTACTGTAGGTTTAGCTCCGCATCCAGATGATCCCACATGCACTGCAGCCAGGACAGGAGTCTGTGAGGAGTCCACTATCTGTGAGGAAGGAAGGATCCATTCCTAGGGCCAGGTTACCTCCTCACCTCAATGGCTCAGCCAGCCTCTGCTGCCCTTTAGTGACTGCTCTAACCTGCCTCAGACTAAGGTCCAGCCTGCCTGCCTGTCTCCCTGCCCCAGGCCCAGCCTGCCTCATTTGTTGCTCCCAGCCCACCAGCCCAATCTGCCCTGGTATTGTATGTAGGGTGGCCAGAGGTTTTAGGTGAGGTAGTCTGGCTTTCAGACTCTCTGTCCTCCGTCTGGCGCAGGGCCTGGACGGACGCTGGGATGTCCTGTGGAACAGCTCATGCTCAGACAGCAGTACTGTGCTGTGTGAACGTGAGCTGCAGGGACAACCTCACCCTCCCTGCCACCCCTGCAGCTGACAGGAAGTTGATTTTACCTTCATTTTTTAAATCCCCGTTGGCTGCAGAGTGAGATGGAGCGTGGCCTAACCGAGGAGTGGTTTAGTGGGACGGGGGGGGGGGGGGGGGGTTTAAGTCTGTCTTTTGTATGTTCTGGCTACACCAGTATTAACTATATGTACTGTATTTGTGAGGTTGTGTTGGTCTATGGCTTTCCATTGGGAGTATAAATTGGAATACCATTTGGGCCTGCCCCTACAACATGGGGCCACTTTTAGTCATTTTTAAGAGACACTTTGAGTCCCCAATCTGTTCTTTCCAGTGGGGGTCCTTTTAACCATTACCCGGGGCAGTGACACACACTGCACATGACATGACAACATTACAGTCCACTATTCAGGCGATGTGTCTTGTCTGCTCAGTCTTAGTTGGCTCCTGCTATGCCTTAGCAGCAGAAGCTGTGCCAAAGTGTGGACAGATTTATCAAAACTGGTGTAAAAGAAAACTGGCTTGGTTGCCCATAACAACCAATCAGATTCCACTTTTTATTTATTCAAAGGTCCATTGAAAAATGAAAGGATCAATCTGTTTGGTTGCTATAGGCAACTAAGCCAGTCTTCCTTTGCACCAGTTTTGATAAATCTGCCACTTAGTCTGTGAAACTGGGAGTGGACTCTGCAGACTACAGGTACTAGCCTGCTGTGCGGGCAGGCCCCAATATGAACGCTGGTACTAGTCTTCTGCAGCCTGCCCCTGTACCTCAATATCAATATGAACGGTGCCTGATACTAGTTTGCTGCCATGGTCAGCAGACTAGTACCAGGCTGTACATAACCATTCATATTGATATTGGAGCACAGAGGCATCAGACACAGGGCCGGCAGACTGTTCATTATGATAATGAGGCACACAGGGGCAGCAGACTAGTACCAGGCTGTACATAACCGCTCAGATTGATATTGGGGCACAGCGGCAGAATACTAGTACCAGGCTGTACATAACCGTTCATATTGATATTGGGGCACAGGGGCAGCAGACTTGTATCAAGCTGTACATGACTGTTCATATTGATATTGGAGCACTGGGGCAGCAAACTAGTACCAGGCTGTACATAACCGTTTATATTGATATTGGGGCACAGGGGCAGCAGACTAGTACCAGGCTGTACATGACTGTTCATATTGATACTGGGGCACAGGGACAGCAGACTAGTATCAAGCTGTACATGACTGTTCATATTGATATTGGAGCACAGGGGCAGCAAACTAGTACCGGGCTGTACATGACTGTTCATATTGATATTGGGGCACAGGGGCAGCAGACTAGTATCAAGCTGTACATATCCGTTTATATTGATACTGGGGCACAGGGGCAGTAGACTAGTACCAGGCTGTACATGACTGTTCATATTGATATTAGGGCACAGGGGCAGCAGACTAGTATCAAGCTGTACATGACTGTTCATATTGATATTGGAGCACTGGGGCAGTAGACTAGTACCGGGCTGCACATGACTGTTCATATTGATATTGGGGCACAGGGGCAGCAGACTAGTATCAAGCTGTACATAACCGTTTATATTGATACTGGGGCACAGGGGCAGTAGACTAGTACCAGGCTGTACATGACTGTTCATATTGATATTGGGGCACAGGGGCAGCAGACTAGTATCAAGCTGTACATAACCGTTTATATTGATACTGGGGCACAGGGGCAGTAGACTAGTACCAGGCTGTACATGACTGTTCATATTGATATTGGGGCACAGGGGCAGCAGACTAGTATCAAGCTGTACATAACCTTTTATATTGATACTGGGGCACAGGGACAGCAGTCTAGTACCAGGCTGTACATGACTGTTCATATTGATATTGGGGCACACAGGGACAGCAGTCTAGTACCAGGCTGTACATGACTGTTCATATTGATAAACGGGGGACAGGGGCAGCAGACTAGTACCAGGCTGTACATAACCGCTCAGATTGATATTGGGGCACAGCGGCAGAATACTAGTACCAGGCTGTACATGACTGTTCATATTGATATTGGGGCACAGGGGCAGAAAACTAGTACCAGACTGTACATAACAGTTTATATTTATACTGGGGCACAGGGGCAGTAGACTAGTACCAGGCTGTACATGACTGTTCATATTGATATTGGGGCACACAGGGACAGCAGTCTAGTACCAGGCTGTACATGACTGTTCATATTGATATTGGGGCACACAGGGACAGCAGTCTAGTACCAGGCTGTACATGACTGTTCATATTGATAAACGGGGGACAGGGGCAGCAGACTAGTACCAGGTTGTACCACAGGTAACGTCATTTGGGTACTGCTATATGACCATTTCTACTGGGCCTAACTACCCAAGGTCAACATGCAAAAGAAAAATCACTTACCAAGGTCCTGCCTATAAATGTATTCTTCCATTCTAAGAAAGCTTTATGTAATAGATTTCCATCTGTCATGTTATGGAGTATTTAGGTTTGGGAAATCACAGAAAGTTGTCAAAATTCTTAGATTTACATAAAACTATATAGGGGCACTATTCTAAATCCTGAATATGAAAATGTGTGAAAAAGACACTGGGGCAGATTTACTTATCCTATATATGGTGTAAACTTAGACAGGCACCATATTTATTACAGTGGCTCAGGCTGGATGATGAATGCAGAGATAGACAGTTTTGTCTCACTCTATACCAACTATTGGATGGCTTAGTTTGTGAAAGAATTCTACACCAGAATTATGGCGCAAATTTGGCAGAAACTGTTTGTAGCTGGCCAGCTAAGACCTGTCCTAGGTTGCTATTATATTTTATATGTTTATACAGCTAAACCTGCCAATAACCTTAATACAGTTCCTATGTTTGTGTGTTAAAGACAAAAGCACAGTTATTTACAGTGACTTCATGTTTGGATGTCATATAACTGTTATATATATTGTGTTCAGAGAAGCAGAAAAGATATTATGCCTTTAAGATTCATTATATAATGTAAGGTAAGCTCAATGACACAGCAGAAACAACAGAAAGCATAGAGTTAAACTGTTGTTGCTGGGCAGGAGTCTTGACCAATCACAGCCAGCCTCACACACAGCAAGAGTTTTGACCAATCAAAGCCAGCCTCACACACAGCCTGTGTGTGAATTTCCCCTAGCAGGAGCTGCTAGAATCATTACACCAGAGGAGAGAAGCTGAACAGACATTCACTCCACTAAGAGCTGTGCTTTATGGAATCAGAGAGGCCAAAATCAGTATTTAAAACAGTTATATAATGTTTCTACTGTTAATATAGCGATTAGAACTGTATACTGAACCAGTTATATTTGTGTTTACTTGCAGTTCCACCAATTGCAAACTACACTGTTCAAAATTCAAATTCCATATTGCAGTCCAAATTGCATACAACCATACCAGATCATACTCAACCAATCTGCAAATAGTTACTTCTAACTTCATACTGCAAATTGAGACCAAATTCAGCAAGTAGAAGTACTAGTTAAACCTCAGATATACCTCTCAGAGAAATCAAAGTGCTTAAATAACTTAAAGTGAGAGTACAGATGCTGAAGAGAGAAATATATCCACCATTTTATGTTGAATGACAAGATTGAACAGTTGAACCACCATCTTATGCATACCGCCATCTTGTGCTATCTTTTCAACATGTGTTTTGTACATGGACTATCTGCAGCAGACGGCAGTGTTATATATGAAGAAAAGTTTAAGTTATTTCAAGCATTTGGTGTGCTCTTTAAACCTACTGTTACCATAGAACAGCACTAGAGGAATTACAGAGTAATAGACTGGTTAGACTAAAAAGTAAGAGATATCAGAATTCTTCTAATGCCACAGCGTAAAAGGCACTTTATAGTGCTGTGCCTGCCACACTGTTGAATCACAGTCTCCTGGCGAGCTAGGCATAGAGGGTTTCTCAAGCACTAGATTCTACAAATTTTGGCTCTATCCTATATAATAAAAACGCAGTGTGAGTGTGCTGTGTTCGTGTGTGAGTCACCAGTTTTGCGCCCACAGCATCACACCAACCAATCAGGACACAGCACTGACACTCTGCTTCAAATAACTGCTTAACTCCTTCCAATGCCGCGGTCTAGAAGGGGCTAACCATCAGGCCGCTGCTCTGCCCTGGCATCAGCCCGATGCTTGAAGGGTCAATGCCCCCCCCCCCCCGCGCACAACACTCCTGCCTCCCCTTTCAAGATGCAGAGCACGCAGCACCCCTGCCCCCCTTTCAGGATGGTAGAGCGGCAGCGGGGTAGAGTATTAGCTGTAATGTACAGCTAACACTCTGCAGCGGCCTATGCTTGAAGGGTAAACTGAGGGAGGGAGCTCCCTCCCCCATCGGGCCGCTGTGCTGTGGCTGCGCGGATGGTTACCATGGCAACCAGACACCTTCACAGGCATCTGGATTGCCGTGGTATATCTAAGCCTGATCAGCTTGCTAAAGGCAGGAGCCTGATGAGGCTTAGTGTGAGTTCAATACACTTCAGTACACTATATAGTGTACTGCAGTGTATTGTAAGCCATCAGACCTACTGGATCTTCAAGAACCAAGTGGGTATGGGTCCAATTTTTTTAATTTTTTTTAAAAAGGGAAAAAAGTAAAAACAAAATAAAAATAGATAAAAAAATATTAACACATAATTGGTTAAAAATGTAAAAAATAAAAGACACTAAACATGTTTGGTATCGACGCTTTTTACCGCATGGTGAACACCATAAAAAAAAAATGATAAACTATGATGGAATTGCAATTTTGCCCACCGCACTTCCCAAAAAATGCTATAAAAAGTGATAAGTCATATGTATCCAAAATTAGCACCAATCAAACCGTAACCTCACCCACAAAAAATGAGCCTCTACATAATCGTCCAAACAAAAAATAAATAGGGCTTTCAGAAAATGGAGCCCCAAAAACAGGATTTATTTTTTCAAACATGCTTTTATTGAATAAATTAAAAAGTTTGAAAAATGCATGTCCGTAACGACCTACTCTATAAAAATAGCATGTGATCCAACCCATCTGGTAAACACCATAAAAAATAAAATAAAAAATATGCCAAAAAATCTATTATTAAGTATGGAGTGGGCTCGGCATGCATGTTGGTACCTGCATCCCTCGTAAGTAATGGAGGCTATTTTCGCACTAAAAATGGAAAAAGGCAGAGTGGACCCAGCATGCATGTGGATCCAACACTTCCTGAACTTTATGGCGGCCAATTTGGCGCAATAACAGGTAGTATTTAGTGTTAGGACCTGTCTTACAGAGATCGCCTTGATGTTCGGCAGACGGGCTCAGATGGTTTTGAACAAAATGCTTTGCCAAGCATGTCACTTTATAAATAAGCGTAGCATTAGCACTATTATATTTTTTGTGACTATGGCATTATTGTGCTTTATCTGATTTGCAGGGTGCTGCTGCATTCAAATTTTTTTCTCTGTTTTCAGAAAATGGAAACACAAAAACATGACTTGTTTTTTATAAATGCTTTTATTGTGTAAAAAAAACAAATGCACATATTAGGCATCGCTGTGTCCGTAACAACCTGCTCCATAAAAATAGTATGTGATCCAACCCATCTGGTGAAAAAAAAAAAGTGCCAAATAAGCCATTTTTTATCACCTTAAATCACAAAACGTGTAATACCAAGCGATCAAAAATTCATATTTGCCCCAAAATGGTACCAATCAAACCATCATCTCTTCCAGGAAAAAAATGAGATCCTACTTGAGACAATCGCCCAAAAAATAAATAAAAATATGGCTTTCAGAAAATGGAAACACAAAAACATGATATAAAAAAAATGTATTGTGTAAATCCAAATTAAAATAAAAAAATTTACTTATTAGGTATCTCCGCATCGTTACGACCTGCTCTATAAAAATGTCACATATTGTAAAAGAACAAATGATAAAAACTGTGCCAATTTTTGGGTTACCTTGCCTCATAAAAAGAGTAATATATATATAGAGAGAGGAGCCCCTGTCAGCAGTCTGACCTACCAGTCGCTACCAGCAGTCTCAGCCATCAGTCAGTGCCAGTCGTACAGCCTCAGCCACCAGTCAGTGCCAGCCATCTCAACCATCAGTCAGTACCACCAGTCACAGCCACCAGCCTCAGCCACCAGTCATTGCCAGCTGTCTCAGCTACAGCCAGCACTCAGTGCCAGCAGTCTCAGCCACAAGTCGCAGCCAGCAGTCTCAGCCACAGCCACCAGTCAGTGCCAGGAGTCTCAGCCACAGCCAGCAGTCTCAGCCACAGCCACCAGTCACTACCAGCAGTCTCAGCCACAGCAATCACAGCCAGTAATCTCAGCCACAGCACCAGTCTCGGCCACCAGTCTCAGCCACCAGTCAGTGCCAGCAGTCTTAGCCATAGCCGCCAGTCTCGGCAACCAGCCACAGCCACCAGTCTCAGCCACCAGTCAGTGTGGTCAAGTTCCCTTGCCATTTAATAGAGACTGTTCCTACTAATGTTTATGCACTACTGGTCTAGCGCCCATTATTAAAACAGGCTTAATGTCTAGTTTACAATAATGTCTAAGTGCACTCATACCATTAATTTGGGCCAAAGCCACCATTCCATAGTCCAAAAATGTACATCTATCTACAGGAATTCTGTAGAATGGTGCCTGACACATTCTGAACTTAGAATATTTTCTATCAAAAGTCAATTTGTGCAAACGATGAATCCCACAAATAAGACCTCAAAAAGTCTGATTATGGTTTAAAGGGTATTCCCATCTCAGCCATTCATAGCTGAGATGGAAATACTCGTTGTATGTGGTGGCCAGAGCACAGCTGTTTCCAGAACTTCCACAGAAGTGAAAAGAAGCTACAGAAACAATGTAGCACAGCAAGCTTCAATGTTTCTGTAGATCCTGCTTTATGGAAAGAGTGTAGCTTACTGTGCCACATTGTTTCTGCAGCCCACAATATACTTCTATGGAAGCAGCACAGCCCACTCGGCTGGTTCCATAATCCCCGGTCACCTATGGCCGCTGGGTATTCTCAAGATGGGAACACCCCGTTAACCCTTTGTCTGGATCTAATTTCTACCGTCATCATAAAACAAAATACTAATGCTAATTTTATCAGCTACACAAAGCATCTTTACATTGGTCACTTACTACAATGCAATGAAAATGATCCCCTGAGATGGCATGTGTATAGTTTTGAATGTGTACTGAGATGGACCTATGGGTCTTAGATACCTGATGCTCATCAGCACATAAATACCCAGTTCAGGATGGCTCACTGATATAGAAATACAGTATAAGAAGCTCATATGAGTAACAGGTTTTCATATGAGAATCATTAGAATAATAAAATATTTAACCCCTTAAAGACCCATGAAGTACATGTAAGTCATTTCTGGCCGTGACTTAAGGACCAGAGAAGTGCATGTATGTCATGGTGATCGGGTGGGGGCAGTCACTGATAGAGATGTCCCAAACTATTCGCCGGCGAACATAGCTTGTTCGCGTTCACCGCAGCGGGCGAACATATGCGATGTTCGGTCCGCCCCCTATACATCATCTATGAGCAAACTTTGACCCTCTACCTCACAATCAGCAGACACATTCCAGCCAATCAGCATACCCTCCCTCCCAGACTCTCCCACCGCCTATAAAAAAGCAAGGACAGCATCCATCTTAGATTAATTCTGAAGCTGCAGTGTCACAAATTTGACTAAGTTGTAATCGCAAATTCGCAATGCGATTAATACAGTTTATATTAATCGCATTGTGAATTCAACTTAGAGCTGGGTTTCCAATGGTTGCAGTGGCATTGCTATGGCTGGTGTCACCCGGTGCGGTAGAAAATGGTGTCACCCCTGCCCCCCCAGAAGCCATAATAATGAGATAAAGAGAAAAAAAAAGAAGTCACTAAGTCAGCTCCAATCAGATATCTGCAGAGACCCAGAGTCTTGGTCTATGTGCAGATATCTGATTGGAGCGGACTTCTTATTTTCTCTTTTGCACATAAACGTTTAAACTATATTCCTTAGTAAAAATGACCAGTCCACACCATGTGGGTCTATATTTATGAGGGCCCCCTGAGCAAAGATTAGTAAATGTGGCCGGGTGGCCCCAGCCCACAGTTCAACCCAACCCCTTATGTCTCCTGGCCTGGGGCCATCTCTATAATAATCCACAGTAATTTATGAATGGGGTTAGGTTATTAACTTATTATTATTGGGGAATTATTAAAATAATTTGGTCTATAAAGTCAGAGCCGCTCTACCTACCTCCTCCTCCCGACACCAGAGACTCCTGCAGGGCAGCTGCCGCGGCGCCCCACCACTCACCAGGCTGAGTCACACCCTCGTCCCCCTTTACCACGTGACGGCGCGACGTGCTTGCTTGCTTGCGAAGTTTAGAAGTTGAACTTGTGACTTGAGTGAGAACTCCTGCGCTGGCGGGCCGTGGGTGACACCCCATCAGACTGGTGTCAGCCGGTGCGGCCCGCACCCACCACACCCCCCTCACAACGCCACTGAATGGTTGTATTGCTAGAATATAAAGAAGATTGAGAATATTATGCTATATTCGTTATATCTGTCAATTCTAGCAATACAACTATTATGAACTCAGATCTAAGTTGTAATCGCAATGCGATTAATACAGGTTATATTAATCGCATTGGGAATTCAACTTAGAGCTGGGTTCCTAATGGTTGTATTGCTAGAATATAACGAAGATTGAGGATATAGTGCTATATTCCTTATATTAGTCAATTCTAGCAATACAACCATTAGGAACTTAGCTCTAAGTTGAATTCCCAATGTGATTAATGCAGGTTATATTAATCGCATTGCGAATGCAACTTACCACACTCTGCGTCAACTACGTAATTTTCCATGGGAGTTTTGCCATGGATCCCCCTCCGGCATGCCACAGTCCAGGTGTTAGTCCCCTTGAAACAACTTTTCCATCACTATTGTGGCCAGAAAGAGTCCCTGTGGGTTTTAAAATTCGCCTGCCTTATGAAGTCTATGGCGGTTCGCCTGGTTCGCCCGTTTGCGAACATTAGCGGAAATTCACCGTTCACGAACTGAAAATTTTATGTTCGCGACATCTCTAGTCACTGATATCCGGACTCCTGCTGCATGCGCTAGCATCGGAGAAATCACTGATGCCGGCGGATTGACCCAAGCACAGCCGCAGTCAGCACTGACCGCAGCACGTGCGATGTCCGTGCAGCGAGAAAGCAGCCATCGGGTCCTCGCGCTGCTGTGATGGGGACCCGATGGCATGGAAGGCAGCACGATGCCTTCCTTAGGCATCGTGGCTGCCTTTTGGGATAGTCTGTGAGATCCAGCCCCCTGGATCTCACAGGCAGGAAGGCTGTAAGTGTATTACAGTGTGTAATACACTTACAGCCAATACATGACAATAGAGAAGTATTGTAATGCATTGTAAAGGGGATCAGACCCCAAAAGTTAAAGTCCCAGAGTGGGACAAAAAATAAAGTGAAAACAAAGTTAAAAAAATAAAGTTTTCCCCACAAAAAATGTAAAGTTTCAAATAAAATAAAAAATATAATTTTGCCAAAATAAAGGGGAAAAAAAGTTAAAAAAAATAGGGAAAAAAGAAAAGTAGACATTTTAGGTATCGCAGCGTCCGTATCGACTGGGTCTTTAAAACTATCACATGACCTAACCCCTCAGGTTAACACCGTAAAAAAAAAAAACATGCTAAATAAACCATTTTTTGTCACCTTACATCACTAAAAGTGCAACACCAAGCGATCAAAAAGGCGTATACCCCCCAAAATAGTACCAATCTAACCATCACACCTCATCCCGCAAAAAAGTGAGCCGCTACCTAAGACAATCCCCCCCCCCCAAAAAAAATATGGCTCAGAATATGGAGACACTAAAACATATTTTTTTTGTTTAAAAAATGCTGTTATTGTGTAAAACTTAAAATAAAAAAGTATACATATTAATTATTGCCGCATCCGTAACAACCTGATCTATAAAAATACCACATGACCCCTCAGATGACCACCGTAAAAAAAAAAAAAAAAACAGTGGCAAAAAAGCAATTTTTTTGTCATCTTACATCACAAAAAGTGTAATAGCAAGCGATCAAAAAGTCATATGCATCCCAAAATAGTGCCAATCAAACTGTCATCTCATCCCGCAAAAATGATACCCTACCTAAGACAATCACCCAAAAACTGAAAAAACTATAGCTCTCAGAATATGGAGACACTAAAGCATGATTTTCTTTTTGTTTAAAAAATGATATCATTGTGCAGAACTTACATAAATAAAAAAGTAGAAATATTAGGTATCGCCGCGTCTGTAATAACCTGCTCTATAAAAATATCACATGATCTAACCCCTCAGGTGAATACCGTAAAAAAATAAAAATAAAAACAGTGTCAAAAAAGCTATTTTTTGTCACCTTACATTGCAAAAAGTGTAATAGCAAGCAATCAAAAAGTCATAGGCACCCCAAAATACTGCCAATCAAACCGTCATCTCATCCCGCTAAAATGATAACCTACCTAATACAATCACCCAAAAACAAAAAAAAATATGTCTCTCAGACTATGAAGACACTAAAACATTTTTTTTTATTTCAAAACTGATATCATTGTGTAAAACTTACATAAATAAAAAAAGTAGTCATATTACTTCCGTAATAATCTGATCTATAAAAATGTCACATGACCTAACACCTCAGGTGAACACTGTGAAAAAATAATAAAAACAGTGTCAAAAAAGCAATTTTTTTGTCAGCTTACATCACAAAAAGTGTAATAGCAAGCGATCAAAAAGTCATATGCACCCTATAATAGTACCAATCCAACTGTCATCTCATCCCCCCCAAAAATTAGCCCCTACACAAGACAGTCGCCAAAAAAATAAAATAAAATACGGCTTTCTGAATGTGGAGACACTAAAAAATGCTTTGTTATGTAAAACTGAAAAAAAAAAAAAAAAAGGATTCATATTTGGTATTGTCGCATCCGTTAGGCTTCGTTCACATCACCGTTCTGGCTTTCCGTTCTCCTGCTGGCTTTCCGTTCTCCTGCATGCAGGAGTTTTGTCTCCGCTTAAAAATCATCTTCTGAGTGGAAACATAACGGACCCCATTATAATCTATGGGGTCCTAAGGGCTCCGTTTGACTCAGTTTGGCGTCAGTTATGTGCCTTTTCCGTCCTTTCTGTTCTCCTGCTCCTAGACGGAGAAGGAGAACGGAAAGCCAGAACGGTGATGTGAACGAAGCCTAACAACCTGCTCTATAAAAAATTCACATGATCTAACCTGTCAGATGAACTTTGTAAATAACAAAAAATAAAAACGGTGCCAAAACAGCTATTTTTTGTTACCTTGCTCACAAAATTATAATATAGAGCAACCAAAAATCATATGTACCCTAAAATAGTACCAACAAAACTGCCACGTTATCCCGTAGTTTCCCAAATGGGGTCACTTTTTTGGAGTTTCTACTCTAGGGGTGCATCAGGGGGGCTACAAATGGGACATGGTGTAAAAAAAAATGGCAAGCAAAATCCGCCTTCCAAAAACCTTATAGCATAAAACCAGTCCATCAAAATCTGCCTTCCAAAAACCATATGGCGTTCTCTTTCCTTCTGTGCAATGTTGTGTGCCTGTACAGCAGTTTACGACCACATATAGGGTATTTCTGTAAGCTACAGAATCAGGGCAATAAATATTGAGTTTTTTTGGCTGTTAACCCTTGCTTGCTTTGTTAGTAGAATTTTTTTTATTAAAATGAAAATCTCCCAAAATAGTAAAATTCTGAAATGTAATCTCCATTTTCCATTAATTCTTTTGGAACACCTAAAGGGTTAACAAAGTTTGTAAAATCAGTTTTGAATACCTTGAGGGGTGTAGTTTGATTTTTGGGTGGTTTCTATTATGTAAGCATCACAAAGTGACTTCAGACCTAAACTGGTCCTTAAAAAGCGGGTTTTGTAAATTTTCTGAAAAATTTCAAGATTTGCTTCTAAACTTCCAAGCCTTTTAACATCCCCAAAAAATAAAACGGCATTCACAAAATGATCCAAACATGTAGTAGACATATGGGAAATATAAAGTAATAACTATTTTTGGAGGTAATACTATGTATTATAAAAGTAGAGAAATTGAAATTTGCTAATTTGCAAATTTTTCAAAATTTTTGGTAAATTCTGTATTTTTATAAGTAAAAATATATATTTTTTACTCAATTTTACCACTGTCATGATGTACAATATGTGACGGGAAAAACATCAAAGAATGGCCTGGATAAGTAAAAGCGTTTTAAAGTTATCACCACATAAAGTAACACTTCAGATTTGCAAAAAATGGCCTGGTCCTTAAAGGGGTTCTGCACTTTCATTTAACTGATGATCTTTCCTCTGGATAGATCATCAGCTTCTGATCGGTGGGGGTCCGACACCCGACACCCCCGCCGATCAGCTGTTTGAGAAGGCAGCGGCGCTCCAGCAGCGCCGCGGCCTTCTCACTGTTTACCGCCGGGCCGCCGGCCCACTGATGTCACGACTAGTATCAACTAGCGTGGGCGGGGCTAAGCTCTGTTCACTTGAATGGAGCTTAGCCCCGCCCACGCTAGTTGATACTAGTCGTGACATCAGTGGGCCGGCGGCCCGGCGTTAAACAGTGAGAAGGCCGCGGCGCTGCTGGAGCGCCGCTGCCTTCTCAAACAGCTGATCGACGGGGGGCCCGGGTGTCGGACCCCCGCCGATCAGAAGCTGATGATCTATCCAGAGGATAGATCATAAGTTAAATGAAAGTCCTTTAAGGAGAAATATGGCAGGGTCCTTAAAGGGTTAAATAGCTGACCTGCTTGTTGACAGTTCCCAATAAGAAAAATATTATTTCAAAATTTTGCAGGGTAAAAACAAACAGAAAACACAAGAGTAATTCAAATAATTAGAGATTTTGCTGCCATGCTATGCTATATACAGTATAGGAGATATGTCATGTGATGAAGCTTGACATGATTAAGGTCTCACAAGCTATTTTGCATGACAATTTACAAATATACAATATTTTTCATAGCAACAACTCACACCATTCAAACATTGTCAGGGTTGTGGAGGATAGACTTAAAGGGCTTATACCACGATTGATGCAAAAAATTTAAATTAGACATTATATACGGCATGACAATCTCTTTCTAGCAAAGTTAGAACCAGACCTGTGCCTCACACGGGTCCAGAGATCTCCCCATTCATTGCTACAATTGCTCTGGTAGATTTATTTTAGGCTGGCAGCTTTGGGGTGTGCCCTTTCTCAGTGGGTGTGTCCATTTTGCTGTAGCTCTTTCCCTGTAACTGCCACAGCTTCTAACAGAAGGTATGGTTGGTGGCCACCTCAGTGAGGTAGACAAGAAACAAGGAAAATAACAAATAGCAGGTGGATACATTATTGAATAGCTCATTGGCTATAATAAATGATCAATTACATGAAATTGAAATAAGTATTTAGAATCAGGTGCTGGTTTGAAAAATGTTGAGTATTTTTGTGGCACCGCCCTTTTAAAGATGACCTTTCAATTCTTTTACATTTCCCTAATTGCCCCTACTTGGCCTGAGCTATTCTCTAACGCCGCACTCGCCCTGATAAGGCCAAGTAGGGTCAATTAGGAGAAGACACCAACTCTGTGGTTTGGGACCCCCAAGTACCGCGTATCATCAAGGCGGTAAGACCGTTCCCCTTTTTCTTTATTGTGCACTGGAATCAATTACAATATAGAGTATTAAGTATACCATTTAAATTATTTGGACTATATTTTATTATGGTTTATATAAAAGTTAAGTATTATTTGTAAGGCCACCATCCTATTGTGAATCTGGTTTGAATATTGGTTGCCCAGCTGCTACCTACAGGTCCTTCTAAAAAAATTAGCATATTGTGATAAAGTTCATTATTTTCTGTAATGTACTGATAAACATTAGACTTTCATATATTTTAGATTCATTACACACCAACTGAAGTAGTTCAAGCCTTTTATTGTTTTAATATTGATGATTTTGGCATACAGCTCATGAAAACCCCAAATTCCTATCTAAAAAAATTAGCATATCATGAAAAGGTTCTCTAAACGAGCTATTAACCTAATCATCTGAATCAACTAATTAACTCTAAACACCTGCAAAAGATTCCTGAGGCTTTTAAAAACTCCCAGCCTGGTTCATTACTCAAAACCGCAATCATGGGTAAGACTGCCGACCTGACTGCTGTCCAGAAGGCCATTATTGACACCCTCAAGCAAGAGGGTAAGACACAGAAAGAAATTTCTGAACGAATAGGCTGTTCCCAGAGTGCTGTATCAAGGCACCTCAGTGGGAAGTCTGTGGGAAGGAAAAAGTGTGGCAGAAAACGCTGCACAACGAGAAGAGGTGACCGGACCCTGAGGAAGATTGTGGAGAAGGACCGATTCCAGACCTTGGGGGACCTGCGGAAGCAGTGGACTGAGTCTGGAGTAGAAACATCCAGAGCCACTGTGTACAGGCGTGTGCAGGAAATGGGCTACAGGTGCCGCATTCCCCAGGTCAAGCCACTTTTAAACCAGAAACAGCGGCAGAAGCGCCTGACCTGGGCTACAGAGAAGCAGCACTGGACTGTTGCATGTCATTCGGAAATCAAGGTGCCAGAGTCTGGAGGAAGACTGGGGAGAGGGAAATGCCAAAATGCCTGAAGTCCAGTGTCAAGTCCCCACAGTCAGTGATGGTCTGGGGTGCCATGTCAGCTGCTGGTGTTGGTCCACTGTGTTTTATCAAGGGCAGGGTCAATGCAGCTAGCTATCAGGAGATTTTGGAGCACTTCATGCTTCCATCTGCTGAAAAGCTTTATGGAGATGAAGATTTCATTTGTCAGCACGACCTGGCACCTGCTCACAGTGCCAAAACCACTGGTAAATGGTTTACTGACCATGGTATTACTGTGCTCAATTGGCCTGCCAACTCTCCTGACCTGAACCCCATAGAGAATCTGTGGGATATTGGGAAGAGAAAGTTGAGACGCAAGACCCAACACTCTGGATGAGCTTAAGGCCGCTATCGAAGCATCCTGGGCCTCCATAACACCTCAGCAGTGCCACAGGCTGATTGCCTCCATGCCACGCCGCATTGAAGCAGTCATTTCTGCAAAAGGATTCCCGACCAAGTATTGAGTGCATAACTGAACATAATTATTTGAAGGTTGACTTTTTTTGTATTAAAAACACTTTTCTTTTATTGGTCGGGTGAAATATGCTAATTTTTTGAGATAGGAAATTTGTGTTTTCATGAGCTGTATGCCAAAATCATCAATATTAAAACAATAAAAGGCTTGAACTACTTCAGTTGGTGTGTAATGAATCTAAAATATATGAAAGTCTAATGTTTATCAGTACATTACAGAAAATAATGAACTTTATCACAATATGCTAATTTTTTTAGAAGGACCTGTATATAACCATATTGATCTTGGTTGTGTTATTGCTTTATTCCCCATGTAATAATAACTCTGGAACATCTTTCCTTAGATCTCTGCATTGTGACTCCTGTTATAACACCTAGAAATGTATGAATAAATTGACGACTGCACTTTACCTTCTGAGAGTGCATCCATACATAGTGTCACACTATCCAGTTCAGTGCTCGGAGTATCAGACTGTACTAAGGTGAATAGTAACATCCCGTTTCAGATTTATTCATAAATATTCAGTTATATGATGCTGCAGAATTGTTATTTCATTTAAAGGATTATTCCCTTTTTATAAAGTAAAATAATATAATTAAAATATGTCAACACCTGATGATTGGTCTGATCTCTGGGACCCAATCCTGAGAATAAAAGGGCCACACAGAGGCATTCCCCTACTGTGCATGGAACTGTCCAGGTTTAAATCAATTACTGATGTATCCCCTTTTATGTCAATAATATTCATGCATAAAAAGACATACATTAGTTTATTGAGCGTAGAGTGTATGAAGTGCAATGAATAAACTATTATAATATATAAATTATTACCATGCATAAACTATTTGATGTCTTAACCTTGGTTATACTTAATTGGTTCAGTATCAAATAGAAAATGCCCGAACCAGAATTATATATCTAGTAGTAACCAATATGGAACCACCCACACACGTGAAATATTAAACCCACACACACTAGAGGGTCTCACGTCAAAGAGAATATAAGGGTAGCAAAGGCATCGGGAAGTGACACATCTATGACCTTTCAAAAGTCACTCTATATCTGGCTGCTAAGGATGGTTCTTAAATTAGACTGCATAAATGAAATGAATATTACTGATAGGGCTAATAGGAAAGCATACTACAGCCACGCTGGCAAATTTCATTCTTTAGTTAGTTGAAAAATGTCTCAAAGCATATGCTCTAGCGATTGTGTTTTTCTAGAATGTTCCCCATAGAAATCTCTATAAGACTTCAATAACATTATAAAAATATAGAAATATAGAAAATGTCAAACACAAAAAAATATATATATTATGCCTAAAATGCTTGCAGAAAACTGCCATTAAAAAGCTAGTTAAATTTGTGGTACTTTTTTGTGTTTAAAAATGCTAAAAAAAAACACTACATGAACAAGACCTGAAAGATATGGTCACATATCCAATCAATAGTTTTTAATGCTTCGATGAATCTAAGCATGAAAATGAAGCAACTCTGCATACAATGTTGATTAGCCCCTTCCTCATTTGCATTTTAGTATTTTTTAATTTTTTCATCCTCCCATTCCAAGAGCTATAGCTTTTTTATTTTCCATCCATGTAGCCATATGAAGGCTTATTTTTTGCTGGACAAGTTGTAGTTTTTTATATCACCATTATGGGGTACACATAACTTACAAGTTAACTTTTATTAACTCTTTCTGGGGATGAGAAAAAAAACCACCACCATTGAGTTTTTACATTTTGCGGCATCATGAACTTGATAACGTTACTCTCTGAGTCAGTATGATTACAGCAACACCAAATATACAGTATATATATAGTTTTAAAGTTTTACTACTTTTGCAAAAGAAACTTCTTAAAAAAAATTGAGAATGAGAAAGGTTACAGCTAAAATGAATATTATAGGGTGGGTTCGCACTAGCATTATGCCATTCCGTTATAGGTTCAGTTTATAATGGAATGTAAAACGGAAACCTTTAAGAGGCATTCCGTTTTGCCCTGTCCTAATAGAAGTCTATGGGCAAGAATAATGGATCCGTCTGGTTTCCATTATGCAGGATGGAAAAAAAGTCCCGTCGACAGTACGGAACTAGAGTTGAGCGAACACCTGGATGTTCGGGTTCGAGAAGTTCGGCCGAACATCCCGGAAATGTTCGGGTTCGGGATCCGAACCCGATCCGAACTTCGTCCCGAACCCGAACCCCATTGAAGTCAATGGGGACCCGAACTTTTCGGCACTAAAAAGGCTGTAAAACAGCCCAGGAAAGAGCTAGAGGGCTGCAAAAGGCAGCAACATGTAGGTAAATCCCCTGCAAACAAATGTGGATAGGGAAATGAATTAAAATAAAAATTAAATAAATAAAAATTAACCAAAATCAATTGGAGAGAGGTTCCATAGCAGAGAATCTGGCTTCCCGTCACCCACCACTGGAACAGTCCATTCTCAGATATTTAGGCCCCGGCACCCAGGCAGAGGAGAGAGGTCCCGTAACAGAGAATCTGTCTTCATGTCAGCAGAGAATTAGTCTGCATGTCATAGCAGAGAATGAGGCTTCACGTCAGCCACCACTGCAACAGTCCATTGGCATATATTTAGGCCCAGCACCCAGGCAGAGGAGGGAGGTCCCGTAACAGAGAATCTGTCTTCATGTCAGCAGAGAATTAGTCTGCATGTCATAGCAGAGAATGAGGCTTCACGTCAGCCACCACTGCAACAGTCCATTGGCATATATTTAGGCCCAGCACACACACAGGCAGAGGAGAGAGGTCCCGTAACAGAGAATCTGGCTTCATGTCAGCAGAGAATCAGTCTGCATGTCATAGCAGAGAATGAGGCTTCACGTCAGCCACCACTGCAACAGTCCATTGGCATATATTTAGGCCCAGCACACACACAGGCAGAGGAGAGAGGTCCCGTAACAGAGAATCTGGCTTCATGTCAGCAGAGAATCAGTCTGCATGTCATAGCAGAGAATGAGGCTTCACGTCAGCCACCACTGCAACAGTCCATTGGCATATATTTAGGCCCAGCACCCAGGCAGAGGAGGGAGGTCCCGTAACAGAGAATCTGTCTTCATGTCAGCAGAGAATTAGTCTGCATGTCATAGCAGAGAATGAGGCTTCACGTCAGCCACCACTGCAACAGTCCATTGGCATATATTTAGGCCCAGCACACACACAGGCAGAGGAGAGAGGTCCCGTAACAGAGAATCTGGCTTCATGTCAGCAGAGAATCAGTCTGCATGTCATAGCAGAGAATGAGGCTTCACGTCAGCCACCACTGCAACAGTCCATTGGCATATATTTAGGCCCAGCACACACACAGGCAGAGGAGAGAGGTCCCGTAACAGAGAATCTGGCTTCATGTCAGCAGAGAATCAGTCTGCATGTCATAGCAGAGAATGAGGCTTCACGTCAGCCACCACTGCAACAGTCCATTGGCATATATTTAGGCCCAGCACCCAGGCAGAGGAGGGAGGTCCCGTAACAGAGAATCTGTCTTCATGTCAGCAGAGAATTAGTCTGCATGTCATAGCAGAGAATGAGGCTTCACGTCAGCCACCACTGCAACAGTCCATTGGCATATATTTAGGCCCAGCACCCAGGCAGAGGAGGGAGGTCCCGTAACAGAGAATCTGTCTTCATGTCAGCAGAGAATTAGTCTGCATGTCATAGCAGAGAATGAGGCTTCACGTCAGCCACCACTGGAACAGTCCATTCTCAGATATTTAGGCCCCGGCACCCAGGCAGAGGAGAGAGGTCCCGTAACAGAGAATCTGTCTTCATGTCAGCAGAGAATTAGTCTGCATGTCATAGCAGAGAATGAGGCTTCACGTCAGCCACCACTGCAACAGTCCATTGGCATATATTTAGGCCCAGCACCCAGGCAGAGGAGAGAGGTCCCGTAACAGACAATCTGGCTTCATGTCAGCAGAGAATCAGTCTTCATATCATAGCAGAGAATCAGGCTTCACGTCACCCACCACTGTAAGAGTCAATTTTCATAAATTTAGGCCCAGAACCCAGGCAGAGGAGAAAGGTCCCGTAACAGACAATCTGGCTTCATGTCAGCAGAGAATCAGTCTTCATATCATAGCAGAGAATCAGGCTTCACGTCACCCACCACTGTAAGAGTCAATTTTCATAAATTTAGGCCCAGAACCCAGGCAGAGGAGAAAGGTCCCGTAACAGACAATCTGGCTTCATGTCAGCAGAGAATCAGTCTTCATATCATAGCAGAGAATCAGGCTTCACGTCACCCACCACTGTAAGAGTCAATTTTCATAAATTTAGGCCCAGAACCCAGGCAGAGGAGAAAGGTCCCGTAACAGACAATCTGGCTTCATGTCAGCAGAGAATCAGTCTTCATATCATAGCAGAGAATCAGGCTTCACGTCACCCACCACTGTAAGAGTCAATTTTCATAAATTTAGGCCCAGAACCCAGGCAGAGGAGAAAGGTCCCGTAACAGACAATCTGGCTTCATGTCAGCAGAGAATCAGTCTTCATATCATAGCAGAGAATCAGGCTTCACGTCACCCACCACTGTAAGAGTCAATTTTCATAAATTTAGGCCCAGAACCCAGGCAGAGGAGAAAGGTCCCGTAACAGACAATCTGGCTTCATGTCAGCAGAGAATCAGTCTTCATATCATAGCAGAGAATCAGGCTTCACGTCACCCACCACTGTAAGAGTCAATTTTCATAAATTTAGGCCCAGAACCCAGGCAGAGGAGAAAGGTCCCGTAACAGACAATCTGGCTTCATGTCAGCAGAGAATCAGTCTTCATATCATAGCAGAGAATCAGGCTTCACGTCACCCACCACTGTAAGAGTCAATTTTCATAAATTTAGGCCCAGAACCCAGGCAGAGGAGAAAGGTCCCGTAACAGACAATCTGGCTTCATGTCAGCAGAGAATCAGTCTTCATATCATAGCAGAGAATCAGGCTTCACGTCACCCACCACTGTAAGAGTCAATTTTCATAAATTTAGGCCCAGAACCCAGGTAGAGGAGAAAGGTCCCGTAACAGACAATCTGGCTTCATGACAGCAGAGAATCAGTCTGCATGTCATAGCAGAGAATCAGGCTTCACGTCAGCCACCACTGCAACAGTCCATTGTCATAAATTTAGGCCCAGCACCCAGGCAGAGGAGAGAGGTCCCGTAACAGACAATCTGGCTTCATGTCAGCAGAGAATTAGTCTGCATGTCATAGCAGAGAATCAGGCTTCATGTCAGCCACCACTGCAACAGTCCATTGGCATATATTTAGGCCTAGCACACAGGCAGAGGAGAGGTTCATTCAACTTTGGGTAGCATCGCAATATAATGGTAAAATGAAAATAAAAATAGGATTGAATGAGGAAGTGCCCTGGAGTCCAATAATATATGGTTATGGGGAGGTAGTTAATGTCTAATCTGGACAAGGGACGGACAGGTCCTGTGGGATCCATGCCTGGTTCATTTTTATGAACGTCAGCTTGTCCACATTGGCTGTAGACAGGCGGCTGCGTTTGTCTGTAATGACGCCCCCTGCCGTGCTGAATACACGTTCAGACAAAACGCTGGCTGCCGGGCAGGCCAGCACCTCCAAGGCATAAAAGGCTAGCTCTGGCCACGTGGACAATTTAGAGACCCAGAAGTTGAATGGGGCCGAACCATCAGTCAGTACGTGGAGGGGTGTGCACACGTACTGTTCCACCATGTTAGTAAAATGTTGCCTCCTGCTAACACGTTGCGTATCAGGTGGTGGTGCAGTTAGCTGTGGCGTGTTGACAAAAGTTTTCCACATCTCTGCCATGCTAACCCTGCCCTCAGAGGAGCTGGCCGTGACACAGCTGCCTTGGCGACCTCTTGCTCCTCCTCTGCCTTGGCCTTGGGCTTCCACTTGTTCCCCTGTGACATTTGGGAATGCTCTCAGTAGCGCGTCTACCAACGTGCGCTTGTACTCGCGCATCTTCCTATCACGCTCCAGTGCAGGAAGTAAGGTGGGCACATTGTCTTTGTAGCGTGGATCCAGCAGGGTGGCAACCCAGTAGTCCGCACAGGTTAAAATGTGGGCAACTCTGCTGTCGTTGCGCAGGCACTGCAGCATGTAGTCGCTCATGTGTGCCAGGCTGCCCAGGGGTAAGGACAAGCTGTCCTCTGTGGGAGGCGTATCGTCATCGTCCTGCCTTTCCCCCCAGCCACGCACCAGTGATGGACCCGAGCTGCGTTGGGTGCCACCCCGCTGTGACCATGCTTCATCCTCATCCTCCTCCACCTCCTCCTCATCCTCGTCCTCCTCGTCCTCCAGTAGTGGGCCCTGGCTGGCCACATTTGTACCTGGCCTCTGCTGTTGCAAAAAACCTCCCTCTGAGTCACTTCGAAGAGACTGGCCTGAAAGTGCTAAAAATGACCCCTCTTCCTCATCCTCCTCCTCCTCCTCCTGGGCCACCTCCTGTTCCATCATCGCCCTAAGTGTTTTCTCAAGGAGACATAGAAGTGGTATTGTAACGCTGATAACGGTGTCATCGCCACTGGCCATGTTGGTGGAGTACTCGAAACAGCGCAACAGGGCACACAGGTCTCGCATGGAGGCCCAGTCATTGGTGGTGAAGTGGTGCTGTTCTGTAGTGCGACTGACCCGTGCGTGCTGCAGCTGAAACTCCACTATGGCCTGCTGCTGCTCGCACAGTCTGTCCAGCATGTGCAAGGTGGAGTTCCACCTGGTGGGCACGTCGCATATGAGGCGGTGAGCGGGAAGGCCGAAGTTACGCTGTAGCGCAGACAGGCGAGCAGCAGCAGGATGTGAACGCCGGAAGCGCGAACAGACGGCCCGCACTTTATGCAGCAGCTCTGACATGTCGGGGTAGTTGTGAATGAACTTCTGCACCACCAAATTCAGCACATGCGCCAAGCAAGGGATGTGCGTCAAATTGGCTAGTCCCAGAGCTGCAACGAGATTTCGCCCATTATCACACACCACCAGGCCGGGCTTGAGGCTCACCGGCAGCAACCACTCGTCGGTCTGTTGTTCTATACCCCGCCACAACTCCTGTGCGGTGTGGGGCCTGTCCCCCAAACATATGAGTTTCAGAATGGCCTGCTGACGTTTACCCCGGGCTGTGCTGAAGTTGGTGGTGAAGGTGTGTGGCTGACTGGATGAGCAGGTGGAAGAAGAGGAGGAGGAAGCCGAGAAGGAGGAGGTGGCAACAGGAGGCAAAGAATGTTGCCCTGCGATCCTTGGCGGCGGAAGGACGTGCGCCAAACAGCTCTCCGCCTGGGGCCCAGCTGCCACTACATTTACCCAGTGTGCAGTTAGGGAGATATAGCGTCCCTGGCCGTGCTTACTGGTCCACGTATCTGTGGTTAGGTGGACCTTGCTACAGATGGCGTTGCGCAGTGCACACTTGATTTTATCGGATACTTGGTTGTGCAGGGAAGGCACGGCTCTCTTGGAGAAGTAGTGCCGGCTGGGAACAACATACTGTGGGACAGCAAGCGACATGAGCTGTTTGAAGCTGTCTGTGTCCACCAGCCTAAATGACAGCATTTCATAGGCCAGTAGTTTAGAAATGCTGGCATTCAGGGCCAGGGATCGAGGGTGGCTAGGTGGGAATTTACGCTTTCTATCAAATGTTTGTGAGATGGAGAGCTGAACGCTGGCGTGTGACATGGTTGAGACGCTTGGTGACGGAGGTGGTGGTGGTGGTGTTGGTGGTACATCCCCTGTTTGCTGGGCGGCAGGTGCCAACGTTCCTCCAGAGGCGGAGGAAGAGGCCGAGGCGGCAGCAGCAGAATAGGCCGAGGCGGCAGCAGCAGAAGAGGTAGCAGGGGGAGCCTGAGTGACTTCCTTGGTTTTAAGGTGTTTACTCCACTGCAGTTCATGCTTTGCATGCAGGTGCCTGGTCATGCAGGTTGTGCTCAGGTTCAGAACGTTAATGCCTCGCTTCAGGCTCTGATGGCACAGCGTGCAAACCACTCGGGTCTTGTCGTCAGCACATTGTTTGAAGAAGTGCCATGCCAGGGAACTCCTTGAAGCTGCCTTTGGGGTGCTCGGTCCCAGATGGCGGCGGTCAGTAGCAGGCGGAGTCTCTTGGCGGCGGGTGTTCTGCTTTTGCCCACTGCTCCCTCTTTTGCTACGCTGTTGGCTCGGTCTCACCACTGCCTCTTCCTCCGAACTGTGAAAGTCAGTGGCACGACCTTCATTCCATGTGGGGTCTAGGACCTCATCGTCCCCTGCATCGTCTTCCACCCAGTCTTGATCCCTGACCTCCTGTTCAGTCTGCACACTGCAGAAAGACGCAGCAGTTGGCACCTGTGTTTCGTCATCATCAGAGACATGCTGAGGTGGTATTCCCATGTCCTCATCATCAGGAAACATAAGTGGTTGTGCGTCAGTGCATTCTATGTCTTTCACCGCTGGGGAAGGGCTAGGTGGATGCCCTTGGGAAACCCTGCCAGCGGAGTCTTCAAACAGCATAAGAGACTGCTGCATAACTTGAGGCTGAGACAGTTTCCCTGGTATGCATGGGGGTGATGTGACAGACTGATGGGGTTGGTTTTCAGGCGCCATCTGTGCGCTTTCTGCAGAAGACTGGGTGGGAGATAATGTGAACGTGCTGGATCCACTGTCGGCCACCCAATTGACTAATGCCTGTACCTGCTCAGGCCTTACCATCCTTAGAACGGCATTGGGCCCCACCATATATCGCTGTAAATTCTGGCGGCTACTGGGACCTGAAGTAGTTGGTACACTAGGACGTGTGGATGTGGCAGAACGGCCACGTCCTCTCCCAGCACCAGAGGGTCCACTAACACCACCACGACCATGTCCACGTCCGCGTCCCTTACTAGATGTTTTTCTCATTGTTATGGTTCACCACAACAACAAATATATTATTTGGCCCAATGTATTGTATTCAAATTCAGCGGGATATAAATTTGAGGCCTAGTATTTAGGCGCTGGGTGACCGGTATGGATTTAGTGACAGAATTAGACTTGGAAATGCACAGAAGCGTGTGTGTGTGAAGTTATTCTGAATGACCCAATGTGCACCTTGAATATTATATACCCTTTTAGGGATAGATTTCAAATAGCTCTGATATAGCAGAAACCACTAAATTATGAAATTGCTAAATTGGGAATTGTACTTCAACCCAGAACAAAAAATGTGCTTTGACGGACACTAAATATCTTGCCCAGCAACAACAGTACAACGGTGGGTAACGAGAGATTTAGAGGGAATTAAATTTGAGGCCTAGTATTTAGGCGCTGGGTCACCGGTATGGATTTAGTGACAGAATTAGACTTGGAAATACACAGTAGCGGGTGTGTGTGAAGTTACTCTGAATGACCCTATGTGCACCTTCAATATTATATACCCTTTTTGGGATAGATTTCAAAGAGCTCTGATATAGCAGGAACCACTAAATTATGAAATTGCTAAATTGGGAATTGTATTTCAACCCAGAACAAGAAATGTGCTTGAACGGACACTAAATAACTCGCCCAGCTACAGCACTAGGGACAGATTTAGCTGGATATAAATTTGAGGCCTAGTATTTAGGCGCTGGGTGACAGGTATGGGTTTAGTGACAGAATTAGACTTGGAAATACACAGTAGCGGGTGTGTGTGAAGTTATTCTGAATGACCCTATGTGCACCTTCAATATTATATACCCTTTTAGGGATAGATTTCAAATAGCTCTGATATAGCAGAAACCACTAAATTATGAAATTGCTAAATTGGGAATTGTACTTCAACCCAGAACAAAAAATGTGCTTTGACGGACACTAAATATCTTGCCCAGCAACAACAGTACAGCGGTGGGTAACGAGAGATTTAGAGGGAATTAAATTTGAGGCCTAGTATTTAGGCGCTGGGTCACCGGTATGGATTTAGTGACAGAATTAGACTTGGAAATACACAGTAGCGGGTGTGTGTGAAGTTATTCTGAATGACCCTATGTGCACCTTCAATATTATATACCCTTTTTGGGATAGATTTCAAATAGCTCTGATATAGCAGGAACCACTAAATTATGAAATTGCTAAATTGGGAATTGTACTTCAACCCAGAACAAAAAATGTGCTTTGACGGGCACTAAATAACTTTCCCAGCTACAACAGGACAACGGTAACGAGAGATTTAGAGGGATTTAAATTTGAGGCCTAGTATTTAGGCGCTGGGTGACAGGTATGGGTTTAGTGACAGAATTAGACTTGGAAATACACAGTAGCGGGTGTGTGTGAAGTTATTCTGAATGACCCTATGTGCACCTTCAATATTATATACCCTTTTAGGGATAGATTTCAAATAGCTCTGATATAGCAGAAACCACTAAATTATGAAATTGCTAAATTGGGAATTGTACTTCAACCCAGAACAAAAAATGTGCTTTGACGGACACTAAATATCTTGCCCAGCAACAACAGTACACCGGTGGGTAACGAGAGATTTAGAGGGAATTAAATTTGAGGCCTAGTATTTAGGCGCTGGGTCACCGGTATGGATTTAGTGACAGAATTAGACTTGGAAATACACAGTAGCGGGTGTGTGTGAAGTTATTCTGAATGACCCTATGTGCACCTTCAATATTATATACCCTTTTTGGGATAGATTTCAAATAGCTCTGATATAGCAGGAACCACTAAATTATGAAATTGCTAAATTGGGAATTGTACTTCAACCCAGAACAAAAAATGTGCTTTGACGGGCACTAAATAACTTTCCCAGCTACAACAGGACAACGGTAACGAGAGATTTAGAGGGATTTAAATTTGAGGCCTAGTATTTAGGCGCTGGGTGACAGGTATGGGTTTAGTGACAGAATTAGACTTGGAAATACACAGTAGCGGGTGTGTGTGAAGTTATTCTGAATGACCCTATGTGCACCTTCAATATTATATACCCTTTTTGGGATAGATTTCAAATAGCTCTGATATAGCAGAAACCACTAAATTATGAAATTGCTAAATTGGGAATTGTACTTCAACCCAGAACAAAAAATGTGCTTTGACGGACACTAAATATCTTGCCCAGCAACAACAGTACAGCGGTGGGTAACGAGAGATTTAGAGGGAATTAAATTTGAGGCCTAGTATTTAGGCGCTGGGTCACCGGTATGGATTTAGTGACAGAATTAGACTTGGAAATACACAGTAGCGGGTGTGTGTGAAGTTACTCTGAATGACCCTATGTGCACCTTCAATATTATATACCCTTTTTGGGATAGATTTCAAAGAGCTCTGATATAGCAGGAACCACTAAATTATGAAATTGCTAAATTGGGAATTGTATTTCAACCCAGAACAAGAAATGTGCTTGAACGGACACTAAATAACTCGCCCAGCTACAGCACTAGGGACAGATTTAGCTGGATATAAATTTGAGGCCTAGTATTTAGGCGCTGGGTGACAGGTATGGGTTTAGTGACAGAATTAGACTTGGAAATACACAGTAGCGGGTGTGTGTGAAGTTATTCTGAATGACCCTATGTGCACCTTCAATATTATATACCCTTTTAGGGATAGATTTCAAATAGCTCTGATATAGCAGAAACCACTAAATTATGAAATTGCTAAATTGGGAATTGTACTTCAACCCAGAACAAAAAATGTGCTTTGACGGACACTAAATATCTTGCCCAGCAACAACAGTACAGCGGTGGGTAACGAGAGATTTAGAGGGAATTAAATTTGAGGCCTAGTATTTAGGCGCTGGGTCACCGGTATGGATTTAGTGACAGAATTAGACTTGGAAATACACAGTAGCGGGTGTGTGTGAAGTTATTCTGAATGACCCTATGTGCACCTTCAATATTATATACCCTTTTTGGGATAGATTTCAAATAGCTCTGATATAGCAGGAACCACTAAATTATGAAATTGCTAAATTGGGAATTGTACTTCAACCCAGAACAAAAAATGTGCTTTGACGGGCACTAAATAACTTTCCCAGCTACAACAGGACAACGGTAACGAGAGATTTAGAGGGATTTAAATTTGAGGCCTAGTATTTAGGCGCTGGGTGACAGGTATGGGTTTAGTGACAGAATTAGACTTGGAAATACACAGTAGCGGGTGTGTGTGAAGTTATTCTGAATGACCCTATGTGCACCTTCAATATTATATACCCTTTTTGGGATAGATTTCAAATAGCTCTGATATAGCAGAAACCACTAAATTATGAAATTGCTAAATTGGGAATTGTACTTCAACCCAGAACAAAAAATGTGCTTTGACGGACACTAAATATCTTGCCCAGCAACAACAGTACACCGGTGGGTAACGAGAGATTTAGAGGGAATTAAATTTGAGGCCTAGTATTTAGGCGCTGGGTCACCGGTATGGATTTAGTGACAGAATTAGACTTGGAAATACACAGTAGCGGGTGTGTGTGAAGTTATTCTGAATGACCCTATGTGCACCTTCAATATTATATACCCTTTTTGGGATAGATTTCAAATAGCTCTGATATAGCAGGAACCACTAAATTATGAAATTGCTAAATTGGGAATTGTACTTCAACCCAGAACAAAAAATGTGCTTTGACGGGCACTAAATAACTTTCCCAGCTACAACAGGACAACGGTAACGAGAGATTTAGAGGGATTTAAATTTGAGGCCTAGTATTTAGGCGCTGGGTGACAGGTATGGGTTTAGTGACAGAATTAGACTTGGAAATACACAGTAGCGGGTGTGTGTGAAGTTATTCTGAATGACCCTATGTGCACCTTCAATATTATATACCCTTTTTGGGATAGATTTCAAATAGCTCTGATATAGCAGAAACCACTAAATTATGAAATTGCTAAATTGGGAATTGTACTTCAACCCAGAACAAAAAATGTGCTTTGACGGACACTAAATATCTTGCCCAGCAACAACAGTACAGCGGTGGGTAACGAGAGATTTAGAGGGAATTAAATTTGAGGCCTAGTATTTAGGCGCTGGGTCACCGGTATGGATTTAGTGACAGAATTAGACTTGGAAATACACAGTAGCGGGTGTGTGTGAAGTTACTCTGAATGACCCTATGTGCACCTTCAATATTATATACCCTTTTTGGGATAGATTTCAAAGAGCTCTGATATAGCAGGAACCACTAAATTATGAAATTGCTAAATTGGGAATTGTATTTCAACCCAGAACAAGAAATGTGCTTGAACGGACACTAAATAACTCGCCCAGCTACAGCACTAGGGACAGATTTAGCTGGATATAAATTTGAGGCCTAGTATTTAGGCGCTGGGTGACCGGTATGGATTTAGTGACAGAATTAGACTGGGATATGGCCAAAAAATGAACAGACTATTGCTGGTTAAATGCACTTGGTGTGACAGCTTCACCCTGATGTAGGCTTTAGCCAAAAAACAACCACACCATTGAGGGTTAAATGCACTTGGTGACAGGCGCAGCTTGCCCCTGATTTTGTATATGGCCAAAAAATGAACAGACTATTGCTGGTTAAATGCACTTGGTGTGACAGCTTCACCCTGATGTAGGCTTTAGCCAAAAAACAACCACACCATTGAGGGTTAAATGCACTTGGTGACAGGCGCAGCTTGCCCCTGATTTTGTATATGGCCAAAAAATGAACAGACTATTGCTGGTTAAATGCACTTGGTGTGACAGCTTCACCCTGATGTAGGCTTTAGCCAAAAAACAACCACACCATTGAGGGTTAAATGCACTTGGTGACAGGCGCAGCTTGCCCCTGATTTTGTATATGGCCAAAAAATGAACAGACTATTGCTGGTTAAATGCACTTGGTGTCACAGCTTCACCCTGATGTAGGCTTTAGCCAAAAAACAACCACACCATTGAGGGTTAAATGCACTTGGTCGCAGCTTGTGCTGGCGCACCACAAGACACAAAATGGCCGCCGATCACCCCAGAAAAATGAGACTGACAAACGGTCTGTGCAGCCTAAAAACAGTGAGCAATTGAGGATCAGCAGCTCAATGATCCACAGCTGCAGATCGATCAGTTAATCAAGTCCTTTGGAGGAGTTAATCTGCCTAATCTCGCCCTACTGTCGCAGCCGCAACCTCTCCCTACGCTAATCAGAGCAGAGTGACGGGCGGCGCTATGTGACTCCAGCTTAAATAGAGGCTGGGTCACATGGTGCTCTGGCCAATCACAGCCATGCCAATAGTAGGCATGGCTGTGATGGCCTCTTGGGGCAAGTAGTATGACGCTTGTTGATTGGCTGCTTTGCAGCCTTTCAAAAAGCGCCAAGAAAGCGTCACAAAAGCGCGAAGAAAGCGACGAACACCGAACCCGAACCCGGACTTTTACGAAAATGTCCGGGTTCGGGTCCGTGTCACGGACACCCCAAAATTCGGTACGAACCCGAACTATACAGTTCGAGTTCGCTCATCCCTATACGGAACCAGACGGATCCGTTATGCTTGCCCATAGACTTCTATTAGGATGGAGCAAAACGGAATGCCTCTTAAAGGCTTCGGTTTTACATTCCGTCTGCCCATTCCATTATATTCCATTATAAACGGAACCTATAACGGAATGGCATAACGCTAGTGCGAACCCACCATTACACAAACATCGAATTGCATACTGTTTGTTTGTCCGTAGAGAGAACTTGCTAACTGGTAAAGTCTTGAGATCACAGTACAATCAGCACCGATTCTTTCCCTCCAGACAGTGTGAAGATGGTAAGGTGAGGAGCGGCAAATATAATGTGAGCTTGAAGCCTTGTAAACAGAGTGACCAGGACCGGGCTGCAACTGTACTCTATATCAGCACGGCAGAGAATTATACCAATTTACTGTAGAAGAATTTGAAAAAGGAACATATCTGCAACCAGGGGCAGACTAGGGACTTAAAAGGACTCTGGAAAAAAAAAAAAAAAAGCTAAAAGTGGCCCCATTTTAGGTGGTCCCAGAGAGATAGAAGAACGGGCAACACAAGTAGGCATGGGCAACTGAAGTAGGCAGGGCCAACAATACCATAGTGCAGCACAAAATACCGCCCCAGCAGAACCAAATACCACAGTGCAGAACAATATACTGCCTCAGCAGAACCAAACACCACAGTGCAGCACAAAATACTGCAGCCCTAGCAGCAGTATTCAACTGTATCACTGTCCTGAGGACAGCAATACAGTTGAATTCAGGAGGGCACTTGTGGTTGACGGCCAGGTGCATAAGTACCTGATGCACCTAGCATTAATTAATGCTCAGAGTATCAGACTGATATGTCCTCAGCCGGTGGCCTTGAGGAGGGCTTGCACAGCCCACTGGAAAATGTTCCTGTAGACTCTATGGCCAGTCTGCAACACAAACAGCTAAGAGTTGATGTGAAGATAGCAGGACAACATGTGCAAATATAAAAAAAACTGTCACATACAAATATGAAAATCCTGGGGTTGCTGATCTTACGAGGAATTAAATGACATATTTCCTTTTATGTTTATGGCTCTCTTTAGAGCACCCAATAATCACAATCGCAATATTCCTAGTGTGAGTACATAAAAGTGAGATTATGTCAGATGACATACCTGAAAAGCCCAGGTTGTTTCGGATTTCTTTTCTGTATATCACTGAACCTACACATAAATCCCTGCATTTTATCAGCTCCATAATAACTTGCAGGTGTGAATGTTGTTCTCTTGCTGCTTCCAATGGGTTTTGGCAAAATGTCACCATCTAGCAAATTAGATTTGTATTTGTGCACAGATGACTAATGGTTTTTCTCATGGCTTTTTATTGTTCAGCTGAAGGCATCTGTGTTACCAAAATGCTCATATCATCACTCAGTGGCTTCTCTAATACTTCTCATCTGGAGCGTGAGGACATGGGAAATGGGAGCATCACACTGGGAGAGAAACAGTCCAGTAATAAGTGTTTCTAATCCAAGATTTGTTTTCCCTCACAGAACATCCCTCATCCCCGTTTACCTATTGCTGGAGATCTGCATCCTAGGAAATGCAACTATAGACTGGAAATAATCATAACTCTGAAATAAGGATGATAATGGGTAGATTAGCCACAACTAATTAAATGTCAACTGATGTCTTCAACTAAAAACTGATGTTCATGAAGTCAAAGAACACTGCAGTATTTAAAGGGGTTATCCAGTCCTATACAATGTCCCCCCATATGTCAGGCCCTCCACACTGAATATACTTACCTGGCTCCCCGAGCGGCGCAGGGAGCGGGGAGCCAGTAGGTATATTTAGCGTGAGGGGTCCTGCATATAGGGGGGCTTTTCTTTGGATTGGATAACCCCTTTAAAGGATCAGTAACCATTAAACATGATGCATATCATCATCATTAACCTCCTCTGGATAGGTCATCAGTATCTAAATGGTGGAGATCCAACACCTTAGACCCAAGCCGATCAGGTGTTTGAAAAGGCACTGGCGCTAGCTCTAGTACTGCTGCCTTCTCACATCTTTCCCTAGACCATGTGACATCACGTTCAGGGGCAGATTGGCCATAGACCCTACAGGGAAATTTCCCGATGGGCCGATGCCTAGGAAGGCCACCAAAGTCCTCCTCATGGCCGCCAGCGAGGTGCATAATGATCTGATTCTCTCCTATGCACCTGGCCAGCAGCCACAGGCGTCCTCCTGAATTGACCTGTATCTATGTCCTCAGGACAGTGATACAGTTGAAGACTGTTCAGCAGGTGGCAGTATTTTGTGCTGCAATGTGGTATTTGGTTTAGCTGGGGCGGTATATTGCTCTGCACTGTGGTATTTGGTTCAGCTGGGGTGGTATATTGCTCTGCACTGGGGTATTGCTGGTATACCCTTCTATTGGCCCTGCCTAATTATGTTGCCCCGCCTTTTGTCAGTTTGGACTTACCTACAACATGGGGCCACCTTCACAATTTTTTTTCCAGGCCACATTTAGTTTTCCAATCCGCCCCTGATCGTTCACGTTCATTGGTCACATGACCTAGGCGCAGCTAAAGTCCTTTGAAGTGAATGGGGCTCAGCTGTGATCTCAGGCACAGCCGCAATGAAAGGGACAGCACTGTGCTTGGTGGGGTGAGAGAAGACTTCGGCACTACTGCGAGTGCTGGTATCTTCTCAAATAGCTGATTGGTGGTGGTCCCAGGTGTCGGGCATCCACCGATCAGATACTAATGATCTATCCAAAGGATAGTATAGGTCATCAGTAGAGATAAGCGAATCGATGCTGACGAAGTGGAATTCGAACCAAATTTCATGAAAAATTTAATTCGAACCGAATCCAAATTTCCTCACGCTTCGTGGTAAAGAATCACTTTTATTCCTAAAATGGCTGCTGCACGTGGAGCAAGGAACTATGGGAAGGTGGGATCACCCATAATGCCATGCATGCAGCCAATCAGCAGCCAGCTAGCCCGGTCATGTCACAGCCCTATAAATAGCCTCAGCCATCTTGGATTCTGCCATTTTCCAGTGTACTTAGTGCAGGGAGAGACGTCAGCAAGCGATAGGAACAGTGCTAGAAAAGACTTCATTGTGCTAAAAAAAAACAATTTACAAGTGCAGGGAAAGATTACTCAAGATGTAGGGATATATTTGCGGTGCAGTTATCTATTCTAAAGCCTTTTGTGGTGTGTATTAGTGGCAAAAGAAAAATATAAATGCTGTTCAGTATGTTCTAAAGCCCTTTTTGTTATGCAATGGTGGCAAACAAAAAATATATTTGCCATTCAGCTGTGTATTTATATGTTCTAAAGCTTTTTGTGGTGTGTATTAGTGTCAAAAGAAAAATATATTTGCCGTTCAGTGGTACAGTTATATGTTCTAAAGCCTTTTGTGGCGTGTATTAGTGACAAAAGTAAAATATATTTGCCATTCAGAGGTGCAGTTATGTTTGAAAGCCTTTTTTTGCGTGTATTAGTGGCAAAAGAAAAATATATTTGCCGTTCAGCAGTGCAGTTATATGTTCTAAAGCCTTTTTTTGTGTGTTTTAGTGTGAAAAAAAGGGCTTATTAGCCGTTCTGTGGTGAAGTGAGAAAATCAAAGACTTTTTTGGGGTGTTTTAATTTGCTTTATATTTATTTATTTGATCTAACAATATGTCAGACAGAGAAGTGCCAGGCCCTGCACAGGGGAGTGGCAGAGGCCTAAATGTTTCTGGCGCAGGCAGAGGTTGCAGCAGAGTAAGGAGCCGTGGCAGCAGGGGTCACTTTGAGAGGCCTGAGTTCCTAGTGTCAGCACGCGGTCGTGTCTTGACCAGCAAACCAGCGAGCGGTTCTTGAAAGGTTCACTTGATCTTCGACCTCGACTCAAGTAACATCAGACACCCCCAGCCAAGAGTCAGTGGGTTCGTCAAACACAAAGCTTAGTTGGCATGGCTGGGGAGCAGGCCCTGTGCCCTCACCTGTCCTCAACCTGCCTCTGTCCTTTTCTGTTCCCTCAGCCAGAGAAGTATTGTATGCTGTGGGCTCAGCTCCACTATATAGTGAGGACGAGCTACTAGAACAGTCAGCAGCTACTGGCTCCAAGATGTGGAGGAGACATCCTCCACTAGGCAGGCAAGTAGTGATGAGGAGAGTGGCATGGGGGCTGGTGTTGTGAGGGGTCAGGCTCCTTAACCAGAGATGGTTGAGGAGGACATCAGTGACGTACAGACAGTACTCAATGATGATGATGTAGCTGATCACACTTGGGAGCCAGGTGACCAAGGGGCTTCATCATCGGGAGAAGAGGGTGGCAGCTTGCCCGTGAGGCAGCAGCGGAGCCAGCAAGTCGCTAGCGTGGCCGGGAGTCAGCAGGGTGGCAGCAGTAGGAGGTCAGTAGCCAAACGTGCCCGGAGTAGACCACCTGCTTCGCAGGAGCCTACCTTCCCAGGAAGTAGCGTTGCACCGGTTTGCAGAGGCAGCAGCGGTAGCAATCAGTCAGTGCGTAGTGTTGGGGGTAAAGCAACCTACTCGGCAGTGTGGTAGTTTTTTTTTAAGCCTCCGGAGTAGGTGAACATGGCCATATGTAGAATCTGTGGGCAGAAGGTGAAGCGTGGTCAGGGTGCCAATGTTGGCACCACGGCCCTGCATCAACATATGCAGCGTCACCATAAAGTGGCCTAGGAGAACCGTGGCTCCGATGTGGTGGTCCAGCCTGCCGCAGCAACCACTGCATTATCCAGTGGCACACAGCTGATTTCAGGCAGTCAAGGCTCCACCACCTCAGCCGAAGGGAGCTGTCTGTCCTTCCCATCATATACCGGTCCTGATGCTTCTGCTCCTCATCCCCCTACTCCTCGTCACTCATTCCGTCATAAATCGATCACCGAAGCGATTGCGAAGAGACAACAGTATGCGTGCACTCATCCAACGGCGCAGAAGCTGAACGTGCTCCTGTCCAAGTTGCTGGTGCTGCAGTCCCTCCCTCCAAGTGGTGGACTCTGCACCTTTCAGAGAACTGATGGCTTGTGCTGAGCCGAAGGGGAGAGTCCCAAGCCATCATTTCTTTGCCAAAAAGGTAGTACCAGCATTGCACACACATGTAGAATAGAAGGTGGGCCAGTCCTTGAGCCTCTCAGTGTCTGCCAAAGTGCACGGCAGTGCCGACCTGTGGATCTGTAACTATGGTCTGGGTGAATGTGATTCCTGCACAGCCACACCAGCAACTTGGCCAGGTGACGCCCCTTCTACCTCCACGTTCTAACGCCATTGGTGCTGCGACAATGTCTGCTTCTGCATCCTCATCCTCTGCCGTGTCCTCAGCCTCCACTGCAGGGACAATTCACAGTGCCCCTCCAGCATACCACATGTGCAGGGCACGGTGGTGTCACGCTGTTCTGCATCTCATTTGCCGGGGCGAACGGAGTCACACAGAAGAGGAACTGCTCTGTGTCCTTCATCAAGAAATCGAATTCTGGATTTCTCTGCAACAACTCAAAATCGGACCCATGGTGACTGACAACGGGAAGAAATGGTGTCGGCACTGCGTCAAGGAGGGCTGAGCCATGCACCCTGCATGGCACACGTGTTCAATCTGGTTGTCAAGCGGTTACTGAAGTCTTACACCCATCTGCAAGACATCCTAAAAATGGCCAGAAAACTTTGCATGCACTTCAGCCTCTCGTACATCGCAAAGCACACCCTCCTTGAGCTGCAGCGGCAGAACGGCATCCCCCAAAATAGGCTGATATATACGACATTTCCACCCATTGGAATTCCACCCTCCAAATGTTGGACCGACTATACGAACAAAGAAAGGCCATAAACGATTTTTTGATGATCCAAGCTGAGTACTCCCCTGTGTGACTTCGATGTCAGCCAGTGGCAGCCCATGCGTAACACCTGCCGTTTGCTCAGGCCCTTTGAGGAGGCCACGTTATTTGTCAGTTGCCAAGACTACGGGATGAACAACGTCATTCCACTGCATCATGTCCTGGAACAGATGCTGGGAAATCTGGCTGGTCAGGGGACTAGAGACGTGACGCCTACATCTCTTGGCCACATGAGCCCTGTGGGGGCTAAACTGGAGGAGGGGGAGGAGGAGGAGGACATTGGAGCACAAGCAATGCGTAGAGAAATGGGTGGTTTTTCGACACAAGTGACTTGAGAGAAGGAGCAGGGCCAGCCGGAGGAGCTACGGGGCGATGAGGAAGACGAAGCAGAGGACCCAGACACACCGTGGCAGTATGCAGTGGAGATGGAGGCAGGGAGTCCCTCTGAGTCACTTGCACAAATGGCCCGATGCATGCTCACTTGCTTGCGTAGTGACAGCCGAATTGTCACCATTCAGCAGAGGGATGACTTCTGGCTCTCCACCTTGTTGGACCCTTGCTACCAGTTTAAAATGGGGGCCTTTTTTAGACCCGCTGAGGGAGGAGAAACTGATCTACTATAAAGACATCCTATGTAGTCAGTTGGCTGCTGCCTATCTGCGCCATCGTCCATCCTCTCGCAGGTCTAACTGGGGGGCCCTCTGTGCTCACGTTCCTCTGCAATGGCTGCTGTGGCAGGGTGGGAGCAGTACAAGCTCCATCAGCAGCAGCTTGAGTCTAGAGTCGCTGATGAGCAGCTTTCTTCACCCGCCTAGTGAAGAAACTACTCGCCAGCAGCAGCAGCAGCTGGACCTGGAGCAGAACCTGAACCAGCAGGTGGTGGCATACTTGGACAGCACCCTGCTACCCCACATTGAAGATCCGCTGGACTACTGGGCAGCAACACTTGATTTGTGGCTGCAACTGGCAGAGTTCGCCCTGGAAAAGCTGTCCTGCCCGGCCAGTAGTGTGGCATCATAGTGGGTGTTTAGTGCGGTGGGGGCCATAGTTACCTCAAGAAGAACTCGCCTGTCCATCCAAAATGTGGAGAGACTGACCTTTGTCAAGATGAATCAAGCGTGGATCAGCCAGAATTTACACCCACCAATGCCTGATGCATCAGACTAGATCATCCATGGTGCCACACCAACACTTTGACAAAAGAGACCGGTTTCTTCTGGCTACCTGCCTCAGCTACTATTCTGATGCTGACACCCGCTTGATGCCACACATCTGATGCCAAGTGCTCCTTCTTTCACCCATCATCTTCAGCTGGAACTGGTATTGCCACCCACCTTCAAATTCTGTCAGCAGGTCACTCTGTGGTCTTCTGATGCTGCTGCCACCTCCACACTATGTCATCTTACCACTCTGTTGTCTCCTCATGCTGATGCCACCTCCACACTATATCACCTTGCCACTCTCTGGTCTCCTCATGCTGATGCCACCTCCACACTATGTCACCTTGCCACTCTGTGGTTTCCTCATGCTTCTGCCATCTCCACACTATGTCACCTTGCCACTCTGTGGTCTCCTCATGCTGCTGCTGCCATCTCCACGCTGTCATTGTGCCACCCTGCTGGCCTCCTCATGATGCTGCTGCTTCCGCCACCTCCTCACTCTGTCATTGCGTCGCTCTGTGACCTCCTGATGCTGCAGCCACCTTTACACTGTCATTGTGCCACTCTGTGGCCTCCCGCTGATGCTGCTGCCACCTCAAGACTCTGACATTTGGCCACTCTGTGGCCTCCTCATGCTGCTTCCACCTCACCACTATGTCATAGGGCCACTCTTTGAACTTCTCATGCTGTTCCCACCCTCCCCACTTAATGGCCACTATTTTTCCTTTCGGCCTGGCTGACTTCATCATTGATTTGACCCTTCTTCTGATCTGTCAGAAGGAAGGAAAAATGAGATGCACAACGGATCCTGTCTGTGTAGCAGCTGTAAGGCCTGTAGGGTCCCATCAGGATTGGCTTATGATTTGGTAGCCAAAAGCATGAGTGGGTACAAAACACAGAAGACATGCAAATATTCCATTAACGTGTCATCTCTGTTTTGAATCCACTCCTGTTTTTTTGGCATTAGCAATACTGATGGATTACTGAAGGCGGATTCTCCACAGACAGGATCCGTTTTTTGGGGGTTATTGTTCTGACGGATCAGAGGAAGGGCAAAATAATCAGTGACGTTAACACAAACTTACTGCTGACACCCTCTCCACTCTGTCGGGGGGCTCTACTTGTATAAGCGTTTAATAGAACAGGTTCTGTAGACATCTATGTGGAATCAGCTGACGACGGTTTAAAAGGAGTGCACTTCTTCTTGATGCTAACATTGACCTGTAAGGCTGTGTTTATAGTTATTTGGTCAGTTTTGGCCCCATGACTGCCTAAATAAGTGAAGTGTGCAGTGATTCTAAGAGCGAAGCCTGTCATCTGCATGTCATACGGACTCACAGTATTATTTCACTACTACAGCAGACTCCCTATGCGTGCTACTGCAAGGCACAGTGTTCTAAACCACTATAAAGGCTCTCTGCAGCCAGGAAATAACTGTTTTTAACACGATTCGCTGCGAATAAATTCGTATCGAACCGATTTTTTTCCAAAAAGTCTGCCAACTGGCCGAATCGAATTTTTTAAAAATTCGCTCATCTCTAGTCATCAGTATAAAGACCTCGGAAAGCCCTTTTAATGCTCTATGATGTACAGTTACATCAGCAGGTCATTTCCACTCCATGACATAACAGTACATCATGCCAATGGTGTGGGCTCCAGTTCCATGTGTGCCCGTACGTCACATGCAGGTGCTGTCTACATTATACTGCAGGCATCCAGCTCTCACTGCCAGTAACAGAGATAAATCTGATCCTGACAGTTTAACCACTCAGATCCCACGGTCAGGAACGACCACAGCATCTAAGCTGCTAGACAGAGAGCTCTCAGCACCCTGGTTGCTAATAAATCCACCCTCTGGCCATTTTGTGTGTGGGCTCATTGCAAAAGAACGAGCCCTCACACACCTCCGTCAACAGAAAAAAAAAATTAAAATATGGGTGTCAGAATAAGGTGGCATGGAGCAATATTTTTTTAAAAGCTTTTTTTTAAGTTTTAATAATAGTAAAACAAAATAAAACCGTATATATTTGCTATCTCCATTATCTTACTGACCTGGAGAATAAGGTTATAGGGCTTCTCTGGGTTTTTAATATTGAGGACCTATCTTTAATATTTTTAAATGTCTTTAAAAAAGCCAGGAGAACTCCTTTAAAATGTCATTACACCAGCCCTCATATGACTATGTCAATGGAAAAAATAAAAAAGTTATGCCGAGCATTAAGTACCAAACAAGACCAGGTTCTTAACAGGTTAATATAACTAAATATTTGTTTCCTAAAAAGTGCCCGACTACCACCATAATTCCAGTACTTCATCTGAAACTAAAAAGCTAATTCTGGGTCTGATTTAGCTGTTAAGCCCCCCCTCCACACACACACCTTTCCTACAAATCCTTCAGACATCACCTCATTTACAAAGCCTGAGAGGAAATAACATTTTTGTCCATAGATGATTTCACCCACTGGATTATAACTGCTTCTTTTCTTGGACCTTTTTTAAAAGGCTCAGTTGATAAATATGGTCATCAAATCATAAAAAGGTTTGCACAAAAAATGTTTTACTTCCCCCCCCCCAGAATTCTGATGTATAATGAAAGATAAATTACTCTGTGTGTACCATAATATGCTCCTGTAGCCGATTCTGTGTAAAATTAGATAGCTCCCCTGGTATTTTCTCATGAGAAGTCCAGTTGGAGGATGGAGGGAGCCCATTCCATCTGTCTAACTGCTCAAAAGTTGAGGGGTTAAATGACTGGGATTGGAGTTATCTCCGATCCTGGTCATAGTGGCCAGGTGTCAGCTGTATTATCTCCTCATTATACTGATCCTCCATACAGAACACTGATGGTTCACCTTGTTCTGTACTGGTTTAGGACTGTGCCGCTGTAAATGAACAGTTTTTCTATACGATCAGAACATGAACATGAGAAGAGCTCTCAGAGTCTATTGGCAACAGGAATTCCCTCAGTAGGGAGGAGGGTTCTAAGCTGCTCACAGCATTGCCAATCCTGCCTACACCAAATAAGACAAAGGAAATAATTCACAGTGAGATATCTGTCATGAGATTCTGAGCTAATAATAACACTGGTTCATAGCTTGTAAAAATCACTACTGAAAGACTAGAAATAAGAGTGAAACATCATAAGACAGACTCACAGTGAGATTTTGTGCTATACCACCTACAGTCATTTGTGAATCTGTATACTGTAATGTCCTTTCAATGGGTTTACCACTGTCACATGGATGAGCGGGTAAGAGTATAAATCTACCTAATGTGTCACCATCACTCAACTTTGGACAATTAGCGTCCAATAATTTAAATGGACAGATGGAGTACGATGTGTCTGTCAGATGTCCATGATTAATGGCTTGTGAATTTGAGGACACCTCACTTGATGTTCTAAAGTTTAGGAAGCAGAACTAACATAATTAGTAGGATCTGTAGATTTGCAAGGTGTAGTTTTGAAGCTTTTAAAATTGAAATTGTACATTTTAAGCATTCCTTCATACTTAGAGATTGCAGTGGAATGAATGGGGCTCAATGAAGTAAAAGACGTGCGCTGAGCAATGAATGAACATCGAGGTCTCCATGTTGATATTTCACTTAAAGCACACGCAGAAAGAGCATACTGATGTTTTTATACCCAAGTTGACTTATTGTGCAGGGGGAGTGACTTTCTGTCTAGAGTCAAGGTGAAGACATGCAATGGGCAGATGGAACCTGCTTTGTTTGTGGAAGAATGTTTCAGCTTTTTATGATAATCAATGGGAACGTTCCTGAAGCATCTCGGATTATTCTGTAATGAGGCTAACCAAAATGAGGCAGTATTGTTAGCTTGGAACAACGAATACTCCCACTTTCCATATTAACAACCTCTCTTCTTACTTGAAGGCTCTTAGATGCTGAAGTGGAGATAATAGAAGGAGAGAGAAAACACTACCAGAACCGCCTTTTGTTTTGTGCTTCTTTGTACCTACTCAAAGGACCATTTCAAGGGGTAGTCTTATTCTCCTTTTCAGCGTTACTGAACCTAGGATTGCCTGTTGTTTAGCAACATAGAAATGTGAACTTAATTGACTGTCCTCTTCAGGGAACTTTCTAAATCATTCATGAACCATGCCAATATTTTTACTTGCCCTACTTTCATATGGTCTCACAAAAAGATAAACAAAATACAAAGGCCTCATTCAAACAAATCCCCCTGCTCGATCATATAGAGAAACTATAGATTTTAACTATATATAGTATTGATTAATAGTATTGATTCTCAACTTGTCTTTATATATTTTACATCAATTATTGTCTTAAAAGACAAGAAGTTTAACCTATTAAATGCAAAACAATTAATAATTTCACATTTTAAAGAGGTTTTCCAGATTCATATACTGATGACCTATCCTCAGGCTACATCATCAGTGTCTAATATGTGGGGGTTCAATTCCCAGCTCCGCCACTAATCAGCTGTTTGAAGAGGCTGTGGCCTTTTCCTAGGCCAGGGACATCACGTTTATCCGTCACATGGCCTATCTGCATCTCAGTCTCATTCAAGTAAATGGGCTTAAGCTGCAATACCAAGCACAGCCACAATAAAATGGTTAGCTGTGAGGAGACTGCAACACTCATCGGAGCACAGTGGCCTCTTCAAACAGTTGTTGGGTGGGTGTACCTGGTGTCTGGTCACTACCGATCAGACACTAATGGCCTTTCCTGGGAATATAGGAGTCCCAGAAAAAAACTTTAAAGTTGCACTGTACTTTGGGAAAACTTACATTACACTCAGTCTCCTCACTGCAGGAGATAGACTTAATATAAAGTCTATCAGCTTGTTTCTATTCCATCTCCTCCAATTAGAGATTTGAGCATTTCTCTTTCCTCATTCTAGCGACTCGCAGGGGTCTCAGCTCTCAGACTCCCACCGATCAAAACTGTTGATATGTCACTATGACATATCAAAGGTTTTCCCAAAGTACAGGGACACTTCAAACTTGCAGATTTTATCCCAACACATACTAAAGCATAGTCTGTTAGGCTCTGTTCACATATGTTACTACTGTATATTCCCTTGGCTAAAGTGCAGAAAAAAATGTATACCTCATGGTATATTCTTTCTGGGATGGTCCTCCATATAGGAAAGCACATACTGCTATACAGTTTACAGCCTACAGAAACAAAAAGGGCATTAACTTTGACCTCCATTGTGTAAAAGGTGGTCTATGGCTATGTCAAGAAGTGGCACAGTATAGGGACACAGACAAGAGGCACACTATGGGGGCACAGAGCATGAGACACAGTTTAGAGGCATGAAGAAGACGCACACTATGTAGGCAGAGAGCATGAGGCACACTGTATGTGGACAGAACAAGGGGCACTATGGTGGAACACAGCAAGAGGCACAGAGCAAATTGAAATTGAGGGGGCTCAGTGCAAGAGGCACTATATAAATGAGGGACAGAGCAAAAGGCACTATGTAGAGGGGCACAGAGCATGAGGCTTCATATAAAGGGGCACAGAACCTGGCACTATATATAGGGAGCACAGCCATGAGGCAATATATACAGGGGGCACAGCGTATGAGACACTATCTATAAAGAGTTCTACCATTAGGGGTACTGTGTGTGTCATTTTATTTTCAGGGGGAAAAGTGTGTAACATGACTGTATTCAGGGGCACATTGTATGCTTCTGTTATAGTCAAGGCATTGCATGTGGCAGTAAGAGGTGTTTGTGTTAGTATGTAGGGTGACGATTTGTGGCTTGAAAACTCTGCAGAAACAATTTGTGGTCTGGAGAAGTCATCATCATGGTCTGAACCAGATGGACAGTTGCAAGAAAAAGTATGTGAACCCTTTGGAATGATATGGATTTCTGCACAAATTAGTCATAAAATGTGATCTGATCTTCATCTAAGTCACAACAATAGACAATCACAGTCTGCTTAAACTAATAACACACATAGAATTATATGTTACCATGTTTTTATTGAACACAACATGTAAACATTCACAGTGCAGGTGGAAAAAGTATGTGAACCCCTAGACTAATGATATCTCCAAGAGCTAATTGGAATGAGGTGTCAGCCAACTGGAGTCCAATCAATGAGATGAGATTGGAGGTGTTGGTTACAGCTGCCCTGTCCTATAAAAAAACACACACCAGTTCTGGGTTTGCTTTTCACAAGAAGCATTGCCTGATGTGAATGATGCCTCACACAAAAGAGCTCTCAGAAGACCTATGATTAAGAATTGTTGACTTGCATAAAGCTGGAAAGGGCTATAAAAGTATCTCCAAAAACCTTGCTGTTCATCAGTCCACAGTAAGACAAATTGTCTATAAATGGAGAACGTTCAGCACTGCTGCTACTCTCCCTAGGAGTGGCCATCCTGTAAAGATGGTTGCAAGAGCAAAGCGCAGACTGCTCAATGAGGTGAAGAAGAATCCTAGAGTGTCAGCTACAAAAGTCTCTGGCATATGCTAACATCCCTGTTAGCGAATCTACGATATGTAAAACACTAAACAAGAATGGATTTCATGGGAGGATACCACAAAGGAAGCCACTGCTGTCCAAAAAATACATTGTTGCAGGTTTACAGTTTGCACAAGAGCCCCTGGATGTTCCACAGCAGTACTGGCAAAATATTCTGTGGACAGATGAAACCAAAGTTGAGTTGTTTGGAAGAAACACACAACACTATGTGTTGAGAAAAAGAGGCACAGCACACCAACATCAAAACCTCATCCCAACTGTGAAGTATGGTGGTGGGGGCATCATGGTTTGGGACTGCTTTGCTGCATCAGGGCCTGGACGAATTGCTATCATCGAAGGAAAAATGAATTCCAAAGTTTATCAAGACATTTTGCAGGAGAACTTAAGGCCATCTGTCCCCCAGCTGAAGCTCAACAGGAGATGGGTGTTGCAACAGGACAATGACCCAAAGCATAGAAGTAAATCAACAACAGAATGGCTTAAACAGAAGAAAATACGCCTTCTGGAGTGGCCCAGTCAGAGTCCTGACCTCAACCCAAATGAGATGCTGTGGCATGACCTCAAGAAAGCGATTCACACCAGACATCCCAAGAATATTACTGAACTGAAACAGTTCTGTAAAGAGGAATGGTGAAGAATTACTCCTGACCATTGTGCACGCCTGATCTGCAACTACAGGAAACATTTGGTTGAAGTTATTGCTGCCAAAGGAGGTTCAACCAGGTATTAAATCCAAGGGTTCACATACTTTTTCCACCTGCACTGTGAATGTTTACATGGTGTGCTCAAAAAATAAACATGGTAACATTTAATTCTTTGTGTGTTATTAGTTTAAGCAGACTGTGATTGTCTATTGTTGTGACTTAGATGAAGATCAGATCACATTTTATGACCAATTTGTGCAGAAATCCATATCATTCCAATGGGGTCGCATTCTTTTTCATGCAACTGTATATTTTTTTATGCACTTATATAGCGCTACTATATTCCGCAGCACTTTACAGACATTATCATCCAACTGTCCCCAATGGGGCTCACAATCTAAGTTCCCTATCTGTATGTCTTTGGAGTGTGGGAGGAAACCCACACAAACTCCATGCAGATGTTGTCCTTGGTCAGATTCAAACCTAGGACCCCAGCGCTGCAAGGCACCAGTGCTAAGCAATGAGCCATAAGCCACTGAGCCACCATGCTGCCATACTAGGAGTTGTAGTATTGGTGTTGTATATATTTGACATACTTGGTTCTTGTGCTGTATTTATGTAATGAGCTTGGCGCTGGGGCTATATTTATGTAAGGGCTTGGTTCTAGTGCTGCATTTATGGAATGGGCTTGGTTCTGGAGCTGCATTTATCTAATGAGCATGGTTCTTGTAATGTATGTAATGAACTTGGTTCTGGTCTTATATTTATGTCTTGAGCTTTGTTCTGGCGCTGTATTCATGTAATGAGCTTTGTTCTGGTGCTGTATTTATGTAATGGGCTTGGTTCTGGTTCAGTATTTATGTAATTGGCTTGGTTATGGTTCTGTATTTATGTAATGGGCTTGGTTCTGGTGCTGTATTCATGTAATGTGCTTGGTTCTGGTGCTGTATTTATGTAATGGGCTTTGTTCTGGTGCTGTATTTATGTAATGAGCTTGGTTCTGGTGCTGTATTCATGTAATGAGCTTGGTTCTGGTGCTGTATTTATGTAATGAGCTTGGTTCTGGTGCTGTATTCATGTAATGAGCTTGGTTCTGGTGCTGTATTTATGTAATGGGCTTTGTTCTGGTGCTGTATTTATGTAATGAGCTTGGTTCTGGTGCTGTATTCATGTAATGAGCTTGGTTCTGGTGCTGTATTTATGTAATGAGCTTGGTTCTGGTGCTGTATTCATGTAATGAGCTTGGTTCTGGTGCTGTATTAATGTAATGGGTTTGGATCTGGTGCTGTATTCATGTAATGGGCTTTGTTCTGGTGCTGTATTAATGTAATGGGTTTGGATCTGGTGCTGTATTCATGTAATGGGCTTTCTTTTGGTGCTGCACATTTGTAATGAGCTTCGTTCTGGTGCTCAACATATGTCCCCTGCTTGGTTCTTGTGCTGTATGTATATAAATAGCTTGGTATAGCACTGCTACTACAGTATCTTGAATACTATACTGAGCATGCATGGCATCCTCTCTATTCACTCGCAAACAACTGAGCCAGCGCTGAGTTATTTTTAGAAGTCCCATAGCAGTGAATTCAGCGGTGGCTGCACATATGTGGCTTGCTCTCCATTCACTTGGGGGCCCCATTCTTGTGAATAAGGTGGGACCTGCACCTATAGGACATTTAACACATATCAATATGCCAGAAATGGAACAACCCCTTTAAGTATTAGCGGTGCATTCTTTTCTTTATAAAAGTATTACATTTTAAATTCAATTCTATTGATTTTGTGCATTCAGTACCCTATAATAGTCATAGATGTGTGTGTGGGAGGGGCACTAAAAATATCGCACAGGATGCCACCATGTAACCTAAGGCCAGCCCTGGCTGTCACATTCTGTATTATAGATGTATTTGCTTTTAGAAGTATAGACTAAGAGGAGAAGATCTCCATTATCAGGCAGCATACGGTGGAATATGGAAGGTCATATGCATGAGGCCTTAGTTGGATTATTCACATATGCATAAAACAATGTGGTGAAATATATCTCTTCCTATACAGGGAGTGAATTCCTGTCTAAAAGTCTTTATACTAATAAGGCTACATGCACACGGCCATTGTTTTGGTCCACATCCGAGCCCCAGTTTGGACCTATTCACTTCAATTGGGCCACAAAAGATTTGTATCCGTTGCTCCATTCCGTAGCCCGGCAATAAAAATATAACCTGTCCTATTCATGTCCGTTTTGTGGACAAGAATAGGCAGTTATATCAATGGCTGTCTGTGCCGTTCCGCAAATTGTGGAGCGCACGCAGACGCCATCTGTGTTTTGCAGATCCGCAATTTGTGGACCGCAAAACACACAAAGGTTGTGTGCATGTAGCCTAATGGTGTCTTCCCCAAATGCCTCTGACGTGCTTAACACTGATTGTATACTTCACTCTTTCTTATTAGTATTACTACTGCACTTCAGTTATATTCTCACTTCATGCATACTGAACATCTTACAGTGAAAATGCCAAAGTGCACCGCTAGTGTTTTTATTTTCATAGTGCATTGGTAGTAAAAAAACAGAGGCCCATCAAAGTCAACCATTCTCAGATTAATTAAAACAATATTAAAGGGTTTTTCCAGTAGACCATTCATGACCTATCCTTAGGACAGGTCATAAATATTTGATTGGTGGGGATCAGACTCCTGGCATCGTCATGATCAGCTGTTTGAAAAGACCACGGTGCTTCATCGAACACTGCAGCCTCCTGACAACATACCAAGCACAGCACCATACATTGTTTAGGTCCGTACTTTGACTGGGCCATTCTAACACATGAATATGCTTTGCTATAAACCATTCTATTGTAGCTCTGGCTGTATGTTTAGGGTCCTTGTCCCAGTCTCAAGTCTCTTGCAGCATCTAACAGGTTTTCCTCCAGGATTGCCCTGTATTTATCTGCATCCATCTTCCCATCAATTCTGACCAGCTGAAGTCCCTGCTGAAGAAAAGCATCCCCACAGCATGATGCTGCCACCACCATGTTTTACAGTGGGGATGGTGTGTTCAAGGTGATGTGCAGTGTTAGTTTTCCACCACACATAGCATTTTGCATTTAGGCCAAAAAGTTCAACTTTGGTCTCATCTGACCAGAGCACCTTCTTCCACATGTTTGCGTACCCTACATGGCTTGTGGCAAACTGCAAACTGGACTTTTTATGGCTTGCTTTCTTCTTGCTACTATTCCATAAAGGCCAGATTTGTGGAGTATGTGCCTAATAGTTGTCCTGTGGACAGATTCTCCCACCTGAGCTGTGGATCTCTACAGCTCCTCCAGAGTGACCATAGGTATCTTGGCTGCTTCTCTAATTAGTGCTCTCCTTGCCTTGGGCTGTCAGTTTCGGTGCACAGCCATGTCTTGGTAGGTTTGCAGTTGTGCCATACTCCTTCCATTTTCAGATGATGGATTGAACAGTGCTCCATGAGATGTTCAGAGCTTGGGGTAACTTCTCTACAACTTTATCCCTGACCTGTCTGGTGTGTTCCTTGGATTTCATGATACTGTTTGATTACTAATGTTCTGTAACAAACATCTGAGGCCTTCACAGAACAGCTATAGTTATACTGAGAATAAATTACACACAGGAGGACTCTATTTACTAATTACGTGACTTCTGAAGGTAATTGGTCGCACTGAATTTTATTTAGGGGTATCAGATTACAGGTGACTGCATACAAATGCACACCACACTTTCCAGATTTGTGGAGCACACGATTAATAGCTGTTCTGTGGACAGATTCTGCCACCTGAGCTCCTCCAGAGTCACAATGGGCCTATTGGCTGCTTCTCTAATTAGTGTTCTCCTTGCTGTTAGTGTTAGGTGGATGGCCATGTCATGGTAGGTTTGCAGTTGTGCCATACTCCTTCCATTTTCATATTATAGATTGAACAGAGCTCTGTGAGATGTTCAGAGATTGGAATATATTTTTATAACCTAACCCTGCTTTAAACTTCTCCACAACTTTATCCCTGACCTGTCTGGGATGACATGATTCTGTTTGATCACTAATGTTCATTAACAAACCTCTGAGACCTTCACAGAACAGCTGCAGTTTGACAGAAAATAAATGACATACAGGTAGACTCTATTTACAAATTAGGTGACTTCTGAAGGCAATTGGTTGTACTAGGATTTTATTTATTTATAAAAAAAAATGTGAAAACCATGTATCATTTTCTTTTCACTTCACACATACTCTCTACTTTGTGTTGGTCTATCACATAAAATCCCAATAAAATGCATTTAAATTTGTGAGTTTAATGTAAAAAAAATTAGGAAAAGTTCAAGGGGTATGAGTACTTTTTCAAGGCACAGTAATTACAACTGGTTATGGAGAACACATAACGCCCTTTCTTATAGTTCTACCCACACAGACATATCTGTAAGCATTCAATACTCGCCAGCTTTGCTAAGGGTACTTGTTGTTATTATCACTTAGCGCTCTCTAAAGAGACAACCCATTTGTAAAATTCCAGGGGGTGATACATTAATAGATATAAACTGTGGTCTCCTGAGGAGAGGTTAAGGACTTGGAGCACAGGGTCCTTTGAGCTGGCACTATGCCGCCAACCATTCTGTCCTTTGCACTAATCAAGTTATCATATCAACCCATCTTTCAGTGGCCCAGTCACTTTTCTCAATGAGGAAAATTTGCAGACAAATTTCTAGCAGCAGGACATTAGAGCTTTCCTGCCATGCTGGATAAAGGATACCTGTAACCTCTCTCCAACCTCCCATCTCTCTCATGCTGAGAGATCACTGCAGTCCCGCACCATGCTGCTTCTTTTATTAGATTACGCCTCTTGGTCACAGGCTTCCTCTATACAAAACACCTATTCACTAACAGTACAAGGAAGCCCTACGTATACTCCTCACGGAGGATGCCTTTCATGTAGGAAGAAAATGTTCCTTGCTCATCATCAACAATTTATTTGCAGAAAAAAATTAGACACTTTGGGTATATATATAAAAAAAAAAAACTATGTATGGAAAGTATATATACATGAGACCACTTTTAGCTGGAATATTTTAGATGTAATATTCACTCTATTGACCATGCAAAACAGTGTTTGGTTGTTATTCATTAATGCATTAGGCCTGGTCATGGGCACCTTATCAATAATTCTGGATACAATGTATACAGTGAATTATATAAAAGTGTTGTGTGTGTATTTTATATAGAAGTGCTGTATGTTTTTTTTATATAGAGGTGTTGTGTGTGTATTTTATATAGAAGTGCTGTATGTGTATTTTATATAGAGGTGTTGTGTGTATTTTATATATAAGTGTTGTGTGTGGATTGTATATAGAGGTGTTGTGTGTGGATTGCATCTAAAAGTGCTGTGTGTGCCTTTAATATTGAATTGTTGTGTGTGGATTTTATATAGAAGTGTTGTTTGTGGATTGTATATAGAAGTGTTGTGTGTGGATTTTATATAGAGGTGTTGTGTGTGGATTGTATATAGAGGTGTTGTGTGTGTATTTTATATAGAAGTGTTGTGTGTGGATTGTATATAGAAGTGTTGTCTGTGGATTGTATATAGAAGTGTTGTGTGTATTTTATATATAAGTGTTGTGTGTGGATTGTATATAGAGGTGTTGTGTGTGGATTGCATCTAAAAGTGTTGTGTGTGCCTTTAATATAGAAGTGTTGTGTGTGGATTTTATATAGAAGTGCTGTATGTGTATTTTATATAGAAGTGTTGTGTGTGGATTGTATATAGAAGTGTTGTGTGTGGATTGTATATAGAAGTGCTGTGTGTGGATTTTATATAGAAGTGCTGTGTGTGGATTGTATATAGAAGTGTTGTGTGTGTATTTTATATAGAAGTGTTGTGTGTGGATTGTATATAGAAGTGGTGTCTGTGGATTGTATATAGAAGTGTTGTGTGTAGTTTATATATAAGTGTTGTGTGTGGATTGTATATAGAGGTGTTGTGTGTGGATTGCATCTAAAAGTGTTGTGTGTGGATTGTATATAGAGGTGTTGTGTGTGGATTTTATATAGAAGTGTTGTCTGTGGATTGTATATAGAAGTGTTGTGTGTATTTTATATATAAGTGTTGTGTGTGGATTGTATATAGAGGTGTTGTGTGTGGATTGTATATAGAAGTGCTGTGTGTGGATTGTATATAGAAGTGTTGTGTGTGGATTTTATATAGAAGTGCTGTGTGTGGATTGTATATAGAAGTGTTGTCTGTGGATTGTATATAGAAGTGTTGTGTGGATTTTATATATAAGTGTTGTGTGTGGATTGTATATAGAGGTGTTGTGTATGGATTTTATATAGAAGTGTTGTGTGTGGATTGTATATAGAAGTGTTGTGTGTGGATTTTATATAGAGGTGTTGTGTGTGGATTGTATATAGAAGTGCTGTGTGTGGATTGTATATAGAAGTGTTGTGTGTGGATTGTATATAGAAGTGTTGTGTGTGGGTTTTATATAGAGGTGTTGTGTGTGGATTGTATATAGAAGTGCTGTGTGTGGATTGTATATAGAAGTGTTGTGTGTGGATTGTATATAGAGGTGTTGTGTGTGGATTGTATATAGAAGTGTTGTGTGTGGATTGTATATAGAAGTGTTGTGTGTGGATTTTTTTATAGAAGTGTTGTGTGTGGATTGTATATAGAAGTGTTGTGTGTGGATTGTATATAGAAGTGTTGTGTGTGGATTGTATATAGAAGTGTTGTGTGTGGATTGTATATAGAAGTGTTGTGTGTGGGTTTTATATAGAGGTGTTGTGTGTGGATTGTATATAGAAGTGCTGTGTGTGGATTGTATATAGAAGTGTTGTGTGTGGATTTTATATAGAAGTGTTGTGTGTGGATTTTATATAGAAGTGTTGTGTGTGGATTGTATATAGAAGTGTTGTGTGTGGATTTTATATAGAAGTGCTGTGTGTGGATTTTATATAGAAGTGCTGTGTGTGGATTGTATATAGAAGTGCTGTGTGTGGATTTTATATAGAAGTGTTGTGTGTGGATTGTATATAGAAGTGTTGTGTGTGGATTGTATATAGAAGTGCTGTGTGTGGATTGTATATAGAAGTGTTGTGTGTGGATTGTATATAGAAGTGCTGTGTGTGGATTTTATATAGAAGTGCTGTGTGTGGATTGTATATAGAAGTGCTGTGTGTGGATTGTATATAGAAGTGCTGTGTGTGGATTGTATATAGAAGTGCTGTGTGTGGATTGTATATAGAAGTGCTGTGTGTGGATTTTATATAGAAGTGTTGTGTGTGGATTGTATATAGAAGTGTTGTATGTGGGTTTTATATAGAAGTGTTGTGTGTGGATTTTATATAGAAGTGTTGTGTGTGGATTGTATATAGAAGTGTTGTATGTGGGTTTTATATAAAAGTGTTGTGTGTGGGTTTTATATAGAAGTGTTGTGTGTGGATTTTATATAAAAGTGCTGTGTGTGGATTTTATAGATATTGTCTTATTTTAAAGAAAAACCTCATGAACATAACTTTTGTACTAACTTCACCTAAACGTGTAAATTCTTTACTACTAAAATGACACAGTCAATATTTCTACACTTACACATTAACACATTATAAACTGTGAGGATAGGAAGGGTCTTTTTTCCCAGCAGTTTCAGATATCTCCTGCATCACTATTCAAAGAACAAAAGTTTAATGGAATTTTACAGGTTAAAGATCCCTTGATACGCCCCAAACAGCTTTTAGCTGCAATTCGAAAATAAATTTAATTTTGTGGGTCTTTTGACGCCTGTTAACAAAAGCTCAGGTATGGAGTCTCTGTGGGAGAATGACCTTTCACATCAACAAGAGAACGCACTCTCCGCTTACAGCACAATAAGGCTTGGTGTTGGTCTGAACAGTGACCTAGTCTGCATTGAGGACCTGCTGCTAGTTACAATGAAACGGAGCTCAGAGCCTCCCTTCTGTGGATGTTCTAAAGAGCCACAATAGCAAAGAGGCAGCTCGTCTTCCAAAGGCCTCTTGGTGGCCATTTTATTCTCAGTGAATGCGAGATAGACCTGCAAAGCCTTTATTTCCTAAACATTTCGCAGTTGCTTTTGACTGATGTTGTTCTGGCACATTGTGAAGGGCGTCAGCAATGCATCTTAGGCATAACTAACTGATTATGCCCAGCTCTCTAAAGACCGCTCCTTCAAGTGCCATGCTAAGCAGTAATCTTTAAAAAAAGGAAAGGAAGAAGAATCATGACTTAATTGCAGACACAGGAAAACGACAATGTGACTATAAAAGGCAGATACTTGCAAAATAGCTGATGAAAAAGAGTTCTCTCACCGTTAAGAATTGGTGACTTTTTGGTGTTTGTGTCTTGTTGGTTATATAGACTGATACATATAGACGGTCATTTATTATTTGTTTTACAGCACTTTTTGGTGTATTTAGGTCACAGATTTTGTCACAAAGACGTTTTAAGACAAAATCTGTGACTTTACCCAGCTCATGCCACTTTTGCAAAGTTGCAGAAAAAGGGGGCATGGCGAAGGCAAGGAAGAGGGCTGGCCAGTCGGCCCATCTCAATTCATAACTTTCCAGTTTATGGCGTGGAAAATGGCCTCAAACTACGCCAGCAAGTGAGCTGCCATAGTTTAAAGCATGTCGCACAGCCGGCAGCGCAGAGGGATTGAGACCAGCGTATAAATCGCTGGTCTTAATAAATATCCCCTATAGTCTTTAATTTGACAGATATTAGCACTGCACTTTTGATTTTGCCCCAACGCGAAGAGTCATTCATAAAATATAGAAGAAAATGTAAAAAAATGTATAAATTGAGAAAATGTTTAAATAAACTATATGCACAATGACAAATTTATTTCCATTTTTTTTATAATTACTTTATCCTTGGCTGCATACACCATTTCTATTTGGCTGTATGTCACCCTCCATATTTATCTCTTACAGAGGTGGTCCCACAAAAAATATTCTATATTTTTCAAACCAGTACAAGGATCTGATGGCTTTTGTAATCGCATGTAATTAAAATTGTATTATAGCTATTGAATTATCCAATAAAATTTATCAGAATAATGCCACCAGCTGTTTTTTCTATTTCTTATTTCTCCATGCACCTCGCTGAGGTGGACACACATGCTCGGTTCCATTCTTCAACTACCATCACATATATCTATTGTTAAAAGCTGTGACTGTTACAGGAAGAGAGCTTCAGCAGAAAGAACACGCCTCCTCAGAAAGAACAGACCTCCTGAGCTGCTAGTTTAAAATAAGTGTAGCGCAGCAACTGTAGTGCCCCAGATCTTACTGTGCCCCCAGACCTCACAATAGACCTCCTATTGTGCCTACATTCCTTAACCTGCCCCTGTAGTGTCTCCAGATCTTCTAGTGCCCCAACCCCTTTAGTATCCCTCTATGGTGCCTACAGCCCCCCGTAGTGCTCCTAATCCATAAACTACCCAAATAGTGCCAAAAGACCTTATAGTGCCCCTAAACCTTGTAGTACCCTCCTGTGGTGCTCAAAATCCTTATAGCACCCCACTGTTATGCCCCCAGTCTTTAATCTGCCCTGCATAGTGCCCATAGTCCCTATTGTGCTCACTTATAGTCCCCACGGTCCTTATAGTGCCCCCTGTAGTGTCAAAAGTCATTAAAACTGCCTTATGTAGTGTTAACAGTCCTTACAGTGTCCCCCTGTAGTCCCACGGTCCCTATAGTGTCCCCTGTAGTGCTAACAGTCCTAAAACCACCCCCTGACTTTAAAGTCAACAAGCAACTTGTGTCAAGGCGCAGGTGCACAATGATGTCATCGCATCACCTAAGACCCGCCTGCACCGTACTACATCTCATAGGCCTCAGGCCTAGCTTCCTGTGGCCTATAAGAGAGAAAAGCGGGAGAGGGAGCAATTGTCTCCCGTGTTCCGCCTCAGTGATTCAATTGTATTGCCGTCCTGAAGGCGACAATACAGTTCTATCCCTGGCAGGCAGTATATTCGGGGCCTGAAACAAAACATCCAGGCCTGAATATTTTAACCCAGTACCACCCCTGTGCTCAGGTATCTAACAGGTGAATTGTAGTTTATTGAGATGTAGCACATACAGTATTTTACAAAAGTGAGTACACCCCTCACATTTCTGTAAATATTTTATTATATCTTTTAATGGGACAACACTGAAGATATGACACATTGATACAATGTAAAGTAGTCAGTGTACAGTGTGTATAACAGTCTAAATTTGGTGAGCCCTCAAAATAACTCAACACACAGCCATTAATGTCTAAACAGCTGGCAACAAAAGTGAGTACACCTCTAAGTGAAAATGGCCAAATTGTGCCCAAAGTGTCAATATTTTGTGTGGCCAGTATTATTTTTCACCACTGCCTTAACTCTCTTGGGTGAGTTCACTAGAGCTTCACAGGTTGCCACTGGAATCCTCTTCCATTCCTCTATGACGACATCACAGAGCTTGTGCTCCTCCACCTTCTGTTTGAGGATGCCCCACAGATGCTAAATATGGTTTAGGTCTGGGGACCTGCTTGGCCAGTCCAGCACCTTTACCTTCAGTTTCTTTAGCAAGGCAGTGGTCATTTTGGAGGTGTGTTTGGGGTCGTTATCATGTTAGAATACTGCCCTGCAGCCCAGTTTCCGAAGGGAGGGGATCATACTCTGCTTCAATATTTCACAGTAGATGACGACATTCATTGTTCCCTCAATGAACTGTAGCTCCCCACAGCCGGAAGCACTCATGCAACCCCAAACCATGACACTCCCAACACCATGCTTAACTGTAGGCAAGACACACTTGTCTTTGTACTCCTCAACCGGTTGAGGAGTACAAAGTTCTAATAGTTCCAGTAATCCATGACCTTAGTCTGCTTGTCTTCAGCAAACTGTTTGTGCATCATCTATAGAAGAGGCTTCTATTTTTAAAAGCTAACTTCTGGATATGATGCTGAGCATGTGTACTCAACTTCTTTTGTCGACCATGGCGAGGCCTTTTCTGAGTGGCACCTGTCTTGTTAAACTGCTGTATGGTCTTTGCCCTGTGCTGCAGCTCAGTTTTAGGGTGTAGGGCAATCTTTTTATAGCCTAGGACATCTTTATGTAGAGCAACAATTCTTTTTTTCAGTGTCACGGATTAGAGTGGGGGTAACTCTAATCCGTGTGATGTTAAACTAAGTGGAAGCTGCTTGACCAGGACAACAGAATTAGGGAGCAGGTCACCTCGTAGCGCATCCCTAATCTGACCCTGACTCCTAGCTGTATGAGCCGACCTTGATGGTAGGAGGGCTCATACTAGGGACCTCGGATCCCTACTAACCCTCCACAGATCCCTGAGCTAGGAGCTGGGTAGACAACCTGTTCCTCCTGGATACAGACGGACAGGAGTCTAAACTGGCCAAGCTGCAAGGGGATAGCAACATAAACAGCCTATGGATATGGCAGGAGGATGAAAAGCACTTCCACACCTACCTGCCACAGACACACTGACTCGATCCCATGCTCACAAGCTGGTGTCCACACCCAAACATAAAAGGACACAGCACACACACATAAACACACAGGAACCCAGATCTATAGCCGAAGTAATAATAGACACCACATAAATATAAAATAACATCATAAATAACTTTTATGACCACAAGGGTGGCCCTCACTGGCAGATGGTAAAAGACCAGGAGGATGACTCTAGCATCATGCCTGAAGTACCCCTCAGACATCAGGTCTCAACTGAGGCTAAATAGCCCATGTAGCCACACCCACACAGACACACCCAGTGCTCACAGACTAGGAAGGGAATTAACCCTTCTCACACCAGGGAAGGGAAGACAGCCACTTAAAGGGGACGTCCACCCATAAATAAACCTCGTGCACAAAAACAGACAAAAGGCACACCTACATAGACAGGTTGCCAGGTGCAACCGCATGCACTTACAGCAAGCTGCCTGGCACCAGCTCAGGCTGCTATGCTGTCACATAAATAATGTTGCCAGCGGCAACCACAGGTGAGGCAACATACTTCAGCCCTCACCTGTGATTGACAACCAGACCAGACCGCAGGCAACTGCATGCGGTTACAGGAGTCACGACCATGACCATGGTCGTGACATTCAGATCCTCAGAGAGTTCTTTGCCATGAGGTCCCATGTTGCACTTCCAGTGACCAGTATGCGAGAGTGTGAGAGCGATAACACCAAATTTAACACACCTGCTCCACATTCACACCTGAGACCTTGTAACACTAACGAGTCACATGATACTGGGGAGGAAAAATGGCTAAATGGGCACAATTTGGCCATTTTCACTTAGGGGTGTACTCACCTTTGTTGCCAGCGGTTTAGACATTAATGGCTAAGAATTTACACTCTTATACAAGTTGTACACTGACTACTTTACATTGTATCAAAGTATCATATCTTCAGTGTTGTCTCATGAAAAGATATAATAAAATATTTACAAAAATGTGAGGGGTGTACTCACTTTTGTGAGATACTGTATGTATACAGAACATGTGGTATTACTGCTTGCAGAAGCAACTCATCATGCCTGTTAGTGTCTGTGTAGAAGCACATACAACATTGATCTCCATGTCTTCCCTGTATGTGTTGCATTTGTTATTATTATTTTTTTTACAGTTAACTTTTTTAATAACATGACATCATGATCCTCTGGATCAACTTGCAGGATGACAGGCCGAACTGGATGGACAAATGTATTTTTTCGGCCTTATGTACTATGTTACTATGTTACATCATCTAGACCTAGGTAGCCACTTTATGAATCAAAAAAATCTCGGAGAAAAATTCAATATATAGCAATAGTATAAGTGAATATTAGCCTAGAGCAGTGATGGCAAACCTTTTAGAGACCGAGTGCCCAAACTGCACCCCAAAACCCACATATTTATGACAAAGTGCCAACATGGGAATTTCCCCTGAATACTACAGTCCAGTATAGTATATCTTCCATGTACTTTTCGCTATAAAAGCCTGTTTACACTCAGTGCGCTGCCTGTGGTGTTCATAGTACGCCTGCGCTGATGAATGGCAGGAAAAGTCTAAGGCCTCCTGCACATGACTGTAGGTGTCCTGTTGCCATATTGAGGACCGCATTTGCGGATCCGCAATACATGGGCACCGTTCCTCGTGCATTCCGCATCACGGATGCGGACGCTTTCACTTTAATGGGTCCGCAAATCCGGAGATGCGGAATGGTGCGGAACGGAAGCACAGAACGGAACCCTACGGAGAGGTTCCATGGGGTTTCATCCCGTACTTCCGTTCCGGAAAAAGATAGAACATGTCCTATCTTTTTGCAGATCGTGGACCCATTAAAGTGAATGGGTCCGCGATCCACTGCGGCTGCCCCATGGTCGGTGTTCTTGCATTGCGGCCCGCAGCACGGCCACGGGGTTCGTATGCAGGAGGCCTAAGGCATATTGGTACACCTTAGACTTTTCCAGGGTGCAAGTGCCCACAGAGAGGGCTCTGAGTGCCGCCTCTGGCATCCGTGCCATAGGTTCGCCATCACTGGCCTAGAGATTGGACCCTTTTAAAATGTAGCTTTTATTGGTTCAATTAAAAAGCTAAATATATCACCCTATGATAACTGGCTGACCGAAAAAATATATATCAGGACAGGATATCACCCAGCTACCACCGGGAAGTGGTGAAAATAATAAATAACCACTTTATGAATCACCTAGAAATAGGCAGCCATGTAAACAAACATACGGTGAAGTAGTTGTTGTAATAGCCACAATGGTTTCTATTATAAGTCCTATATAGTTATCCCATGGAAGTGTCCTGTGTGCTGACCCTGTACTTATACAGCACATATATGTCATGTAACACAGTTTCTTACTGAATGTCAGTGGGGTGTTACATAACAGCCATGTTTCAGTTAGGCCATGGGCTATACCAGGGATGCCCAACCTGCGGCCCTCCAGCTGTTGGAAAACTACCACTCCAACCATGCCCTGCTGTAGGCTGGCAGCTGTAGGGTATCCAGGCGTGCTGTGAGTTGTAGTTTTGCAACAGCTGGAGGGCTGAAGGTTGGGCATCCCTGGACTATACCATTCTATTGTGCAGATAGGGGTCAACAACCTGATATAAGAAAGGTATGTAAGCAAAATTTTAAATACAATTTTCAAAAATACTCAAGTGTATATTTGAAAAAAAAAAAAAATACCATTTTAAGTGTGTATCATAAGAATTCATCATGGGCAGAAATATTGTAATAATTGCAAGCTGCCTATGACTTTTACACCCATAGGGATACATTGAGCTTGTATGATGGCTAGGGCTGTGCTGGTGACCTTCGGCTGCATGGAAATTGTATAATAATTTGGGTTACTGTGACTGCTGCTTTACCTCAAGGTTTCCAAGTGTTTCCTCCAGCTCTGCCCCTAGGCTATTGGATTCAGTCAAGGAGCCAGCAGTCATAGAATCATATAGTGCTTGGCCCCACACTGAAGACTTAATACTGTTGACCTATCATCAGGATAGATCATCAATATCAGATCTTTGGAGGTCTGGCACCTGGCATCCTCACCAACCAGCTTTCTCGAGCAGCCAACAATACTTTAAACTGAACAATGGATGGAGCTGAAGCACAAAGTTCTGCCCATTCCAGCGCCAGCGTACTCCAGCTTCACTCCCATTCAATAGGAGATGAGCTGCTGAGGATAGGCCATCAATATCTAAATACCAGATATTCGGTTGATGGTGTTGATGATGATATAGAAATACAATTATATTGAAAAGTCCTACACTATAATCATTTATCTTTTATAACTAGCTTTAATATGCAGCACAAAGCAATGAATCCATTTTGGAGAAAACCACAACACCTGGGAAACTTCTGAAATACAACCAACAGAAACATTGTATGGTACATAATAGGCCCCCTATGTGAGAGAAGAGGGGGCTCTTCAAAGAAGGGCAGTTTAATGCTTAGAAGTTTTCCAACATTAGATGCATCTAGTAAGAACCAAATAATAAAAGTGACGTGACAACCCTCAGTAAGAAGATCTGGGTGCATATGTCTACTTAGTGAATAAACTGGATTACATTTTACTTCTGAGTTAATCTAGTGGCATCACCACTAGAATGTGGAAACATTCATTAAAATCATACACTATACTGGATTTCAGAGTATAAAAACCACATCATAACAATATCACTAAAGTAATAAGCAGGTGCTTTTACTGTCAGACATGGAAGCGTCAGAGAAGACAAAACATAAGAAGCGAAGGATTCATTTTCAAGTTAATGCATTTGACCTTGTAGTATTAGGGAGTATAAAGAATACAGGAGAAAAGTAATTGATATACATGAAAAGCCAGATTTTATAAGGACTCTACCCACACAAAAAGCCATGTTGAGATCATGCATGAACAGCTGAAGGATGTAACAAATTTAGATTTTCTTAAACAATGTGATTTCTAGAGATTAGAGAGACACATGTTGCTTCTTCTGCAAGGATTACGGTGAGAGTGGTTACATGTATTATGGAAGAAAAGACAAGAATAGTTGAAAGCTATAAAGACCTTGTTTGTGACCTAATAAAACATAACTTTTATTTATATTATTAAAAGGAGAAAACGTCTGATCCAAAAACAGGATTACAATGATATATCATCTCAGTTTTTATATCGCTGCCTCAATAGTACGCAATGCTGTACCGTGGTTTTACCAAAGGGACTGAGAACGTATACGTCATGGATATACAGTACAGACCAAAAGTTTGGACACACCTTCTCATTCAAAGAGTTTTCTTTATTTTCATGACTATGAAAATTGTAGATTCACAACTGAAACAACTAGAGAAACAACTGAAAATATGTAATATTCTAGGTTCTTCAAAGTAGCCACCTTTTGCTTTGATTACTGCTTTGCACACTCTTGGCATTCTCTTGATGAGCTTCAAGCGGTAGTCACCTTAAATGGTTTTCACTCCACAGGTGTGCCCTGTCAGGTTTAATAAGTGGGATTTCTTGCCTTATAAATGGGGTTGGGACCATCAGTTGCGTTGAGGAGAAGTCAGGTGGATACACAGCTGATAGTCCTACTGACTAGACTGTTAGAATTTGTATTATGGCAAGAAAAAAGCAGCTAAGTAAAGAAAAAACAAGTGGCCATCATTACTTTAAGAAATGAAGGTCAGTCAGTCCGAAAAATTGGGAAAACTTTGAAAGTGTCCCCAAGTGTAGTCACAAAAACCATCAAGCGCTACAAAGAAACTGGCTCACATGCGGACCGCCCCAGGAAAGGAAGACCTAGAGTCACCTCTGCTGCGGAGGATAAGTTCATCCGAGTCACAAGCCTCAGAAATCGCAGGTTAACAGCAGCTCAGATTAGAGATCAGGTCAATGCCACACAGAGTTCTAGCAGCAGACACATCTCTAGAACAACTGTTAAGAGGAGACTGTGTGAATCAGGCCTTCATAGGGTTATTCACTTTAGAAAAAAGACGACTGAGAATAGATCTAATTAATATGTATAAATATATCAGGGGTCAGTACAGAGATCTATCCCATCATCTATTCATTCCCAGGACGGTGACTGTGACGAGGGGACATCCTCTGCGTCTGGAGGAAAGAAGGTTTGTACACAAACATAGAAGAGGATTCTTTACGGTAAGAGCAGTGAGACTATGGAACTCTCTGCCTGAGGAGGTGGTGATGGTGAGTACAATAAAGGAATTCAAGAGGGGCCTGGATGTATTTCTGGAGTGTAATAATATTACAGGCTATAGCTATTAGAGAGGGGTCGCTGATCCAGGGAGTTATTCTGATGCCTGATTGGAGTCGGGAAGGAATTTTTATTCCCCTAAAGTGAGGAAAATTGGCTTCTTCCTCACAGGGTTTTTTTGCCTTCCTCTGGATCAACTTGCAGGATGACAGGCCGAACTGGATGGACAAATGTCTTTTTTCGGCCTTTTGTACTATGTTACTTATGTTATGTACTATGGTAGAATATCTGCTAGGAAACCACTGCTAAGGACAGGCAACAAGCAGAAGAGACTTGTTTGGGCTAAAGAACACAAGGAATGGACATTAGACCAGTGGAAATCTGTGCTTTGGTCTGATGAGTCCAAATTTGAGATCTTTGGTTCCAACCACCGTGTCTTTGTGAGACGCAGAAAAGGTGAACGGATGGACTCTACATGCCTGGTTCCCACCGTGAAGCATTGAGGAGGAGGTGTGATGGTGTGGGGGTGCTTTACTGGTGACACTGTTGGGGATTTATTCAAAATTGAAGGCATACTGAACCAGCATGGCTACCACAGCATCTTGCAGCGGCATGCTATTCCATCTGGTTTGCGTTTAGTTGGACCATCATTTATTTTTCAACAGGACAATGACCCCAAACACACCGCCAGGCTGTGTAAGGGCTATTTGACCATGAAGAGAGTGATGGGGTGCTGCGCCAGATGACCTGGCTTCCACAGTCACCGGACCTGAACCCAATCGAGATGGTTTGGGGTAAGCTGGACTGCAGAGTGAAGGAAAAAGTGCCAACAAGTGCTAAGCATCTCTGGGAACTCCTTCAAGGCTGTTGGAAGACAATTTCAGGTGACTACCTCTTGAAGCTCATCAAGAGAATGCCAAGAGTGTGCAAAGCAGTAATCAAAGCAAAAGGTTGCTACTTTGAAGAACCTAGAATATGACATATTTTCAGTTGTTTCACACTTTTTTGTTATGTATATAATTCCACATGTGTTAATTCATAGTTTTGATGCCTTCAGTGTGAATCTACAATTTTCATAGTTATGAAAATAAAGAAAACTCTTTGAATGAGAAGGTGTGTCCAAACTTTTGGTCTGCACTGTATGATCCTCATACATCCAGGGTAGCCTGTGCCAGTGAGGGTCACTTTGTTGGCCCTGAATCGAAGCTTGGCTATCTTAAATTAAAGTCACCCCACTGTAGGAGGGATTGCAATACTAGTCTCCGACTGGAATAATTTTAGTATGTCTTTAAATTACAAGAGGACTCAGGACTGAAATTAATGGTATCTAGTTGTACAATCAGACTCTCTAGCTAAGAGCAAGTAGCAACATATTATTAACGGTATTGCCAGTAAACTGAAACAATGTATCTACACTTAGCAATAAATAAACAGCTATCAGATCCTCCGGTAGACTTGTATTTGTATCGAGCAGACAGCAGTTATTTCATTCAGCTATATTGTCATGTGGAACTGTGAACCTGTGTCACACAGATACCAAGCCCATCCCTGATTAACCCTAAATTTTTTCAACAAGATAGGAGAATCTGTAGCAATATATTAAGGCAGCGTGTCTGCAGTACGCACTACCTATTAGTGCAGACCCAACATGTTTTGCCGTGGAACGTGAGTCATCAGGGGTTTTGAGCTAGTAGTAAACACTTTGCTACTAGCTCCAGACCTCTGATGATGCCAGTTCCACGGCGAAACATGTTGAGGGAACTACACTTTCTCTGGTTTTAATTTGTATCTCTCGGTCTGCAATAACAGGCAGTGCGTACTGCAGACACACTGCCTTGATATATTGCTCAAGATTCTCCTATTTTGTTGAAAAAAATGTAGGGTTAATTAGGGACTGGCTTGATATCTGCTGTGACACAAGTTCAAAGTTCCGCATGATAGTATAGCTCAATGAAAGGTGCTATCTGCTAGATACAAATACAAGCCTACTGGTGGATCTGATACCTGTTTATTTATAGCTGAGTGTAGATACAATGTTTCTCCTACAGTGGGGGCGACTTTAATTTAAGATAGCCAAGCTTCAATTCAGTGCCTACAAAGTGACCATCACTGACATAGGCTACCCTGGGCGTATGAGGATCATATATCCATGATATATACATAGTCAGTCCCTTTGGTAAACCCACGGAAAAGCATTGAGTACAACTGAGATGATATGTCATTTTAATCCTTTTTTTTGGGTCACACATTTTCTCCTCTTAAAAATATATATAAAAGTTATGTTTTAAATTAGGTCACAAACAGGGTCTTATAGCATTCAGCTATTCTTGTCTTTTTTTTTTTTCAATTAAAATAATATGTATTATGGAAGGCTTAGAACCAAAGTAGTGGCATTGTGGAGCTTAAAAGAAGTCGACAGGAAGTTAGAATTCAGGAGACATAGAATTTTAGCTTTTATTGTATCAAATGGGGTTTTTCTTTCCTGTCACTTGTAAGAAATAAAATAAAAACATTGATTACTCTAGTTGATTTCACAAAATTCGCTTTGAATCCAATTTGTTTAGAATTGATTTGCTTATTTCTAATGACAGGTCCTCTTTAATTCCATTATCTTCCAAATATTCAATTAGAACCTCGATCCTTTGATAAGCAGTGCTCGAATACATATCTATATGTTTTCTCTCATCCAGGTCATGGTATACATGGTAGTGGCAAATTAACAAAAACTTGACTTATGTTTCACAATGTATTCTACCGGCCTTTGGCTAATTATTAAAAGAAGTCAAATTGATCATGATGCACCACCCGTACAGGTGAAAAAGTATTTTATATAAAGTTACAGGAAAGAAAATCTTAGTACTGTGTTAGCCAGTAGATAGAGAAGATTATAATTGAGAGTCCTCAGTCGTTGATACCTTTTACAATGTAACTGAATAGATAAGAAAAAACAAGCTTTCCAGACTACTTAGGTCTCTTCATCAGCCATAATGAAGAGACCTCAAAAGCCTCCTTTTTGTTATCATCTATTCAGTTAGTCATTAAAAGGTATCAATGACTGAGGACTCTCAATGTTACTATATTCATCCACACATTTACCGTAGTTTTACCCTTTTGTTTTTTTTAAATGCAGCTTTTTTTTGTGTGCAAATAACTCTGCGGCCAAATGTTACATGTTGGGTAATAGGTAATTATAAAATGTCCCACAAACCTGAGGTTTTTTTGCAGCAGTTTTTAATAAAGTATTGTGCTGTTTTTGTTTTTTTCCAGGCATTTCCAAGTAGACTTTTCTATATTAGAAAAAATATGAAAAAAATGCAAGTAAAATATTGTGTGACTAAAAAGCGGAACCCCAAAAAAACTTGTAATAAAACACATGAATCTCATGGTGCCTTTTAACAAGCTAAACAAAAAAACAACTATATATATATATATATATATATATATATACACACACACAGTGCCTTGCAAAAGTATTCACTACCTTGACTTTTTTCGTATTTTGGTACATTACAGCCTTAAGTTTAATGTTTTGTTAATCTGAATGTTATGTGATCGATCAGAACACCATAGTCTGTCGGTAAAGTGAAATGAGAAAAATATATAAATAAAACTATTGTTTAGAAATAGAAAACAGAAAATTGGCATATGTATTCACCCCCTTTGTTAGGAAGCCCATAAAAAGCTCTGGTGCAACCAATTACCTTCAGAAGTCACATGATTAGTGAAATGATGCCTACCTGTGTACAATCTAAGTGTCACATGATCTGTCATTACATATACACACCTTTTTTTGAAAGGCCCCAGAGGCTGCAACACCTAAGCAAGAGGCATCACTAACCAAACACTGCCATGGAACCCTCCAAACAAGTAAGGGACAATGTTGTTGAGAAGTACAAGTCAGGGTTAGGTTATAAAAAAAATATCCAAATCTTTGATGATCCCCAGGAGCACCATGAAATCTATCATAACCAAATGGAAAGAACATGGCACAACAGCAAACCTGCCAGGAGACGGCTGGCCACTAAAACTCACGGACCGGGCAAGAAGGGCATTGATCTGAGAGGCAGCACAGAGACCTAAGGTAACCCTGGAGGAGCTGCAGAGTTCCACAGCAGAGACTGGAGTATCTGTACATAGGACAACAATAAGTCGTACGCTCCATAGAGTTGGGCTTTATGGCAGAGTGGCCAGAAGAAAGCCTTTACTTTCAGCTAAAAAGCAAAAGGCATGTTGTGAGTTTGCAAAAAGGCATGTGGGAGACTCCCAAAATGTATGGAGGAAGGTGCTCTGGTCTGATGAGACTAAAATGGAAATTTTCAGCCATCAAAGAAAGCGCTGTCTGACCCAAACCCAACACATCACATCACCAAAAGAACACCATCCCCACAGTGAAACATGGTGGTGGCAGCATCATGCTGTGGGGATGTTTTTCAGCAGCCGGGACTGGGAAACTGGTCAGAGTTGAGGGAAAGATGGATGGTGCTAAATACAGGGATATTCTTGAGCAAAACCTGTACCACTCTGTGCGTGATTTGAGGCTAGGACGGAGGTTCTCCTTCCAGCAGGACAATGACCCCAAACACACTGCTAAAGCAACACTTGAGTGGTTTAAGCGGAAACATGTAAATTTGTTGGAATGGCCTAGTCAAAGCACATATCTTAATCCAATAGAAAATCTGTGGTCAGACTTAAAGATTGCTGTTCACAAGTGCAAACCATCCAACTTTAAGGAGCTGGAGCAGTTTTGCAAGGAGGAATGGGCAAAAATACCAGTGGTAAGATGTGGCAAGCTCATAGAGACTTATCCAAAGCGACTTGGAGCTGTGATCGCCGCAAAAGGTGGCTCTACAAAGTATTAACTTAGGGGGGTGAATAGTTATGCACATTGACATTTTCTGTTATTTTGTCCTATTTGTTGTTTGCTTCACAATAAAAAAACAACAACAAACATCTTCAAAATTGTGGGCATGTTATGGGGGGATCTGTGGATGAGGCACTGTTATGGGGGGATCTGTGGATGAGGCACTGTTATGGGGGGATCTGTGGATGACACTGAGGGGGGATCTGTGAATGACACTGAGGGGGGATCTGTGCATGACACTGAGGGGGGATCTGTGGGTGACACTGATGGGGATCTGTGAATGACACTGAGGGGGGATCTGTGCATGACACTGAGGGGCGATCTGTGCATGACACTGAGGGGGGATCTGTGCATAACACTGAGGGGGGATCTGTGGATGACACTTATGGGGCTCTGTGGATGACACTTATGTCATCCGCAGATCCCCATAAGTGTCATCTACAGATCCCCCATCAGATGCATCAGTGTAGAGGGAGGAGGCGGGGACACTCATGGCGGGGCCCGGTGCAGTGACTCTACTCTAATACACCAGGCCCGCAACTGTTAAACATTCAATCTGATCTATATTTATACCGTAATTGTATATGCTCTGTACGGTACTTACTGTAGTACCGTAAGTATAACATTCAGACGGCACAGACTGGCATCTCCCTCGGTCATGCGCCGCCTGCCGCAGCTCCCGCTTAATGCTATACTTACGGTACTACAGGAAGTACCGTACAGAGCATATACAATTACGGTAGATATAGATCAGATTGAATGTTTAACAGTTGCGGGGCCCGGTGTTAATACAGAGTAGAGTCACTGCACCAGGCCCCGCCATGAGTGTCCCCGCCTCCTCCCTCCACACTGATACTTCGCTGGCTAACTAATTAAAAATGTAGTTATTCAATAAAATGTATTTGCTTTTTTTTCTAATTTCTTTGACCTACTCACTGAGAAGGCCGCACATGCTCAGTTTCATCCTTTAACTGCCTCCTGAGCTGTGATAGGGAGAGCATGGACACGCCCCCTGAGCTGTGATAGGGAGAGCATGGACACGCCCCCTGAGCTGCAGCAGAAAACACACTCCACTTGAGCTGTCACCTTGATATAAATCTAGCAGAGCAATGAATATGGAGATCTTTGGATCCATGTGAGGTACAAGGCTCGTCATAACTTTATTAGAAAGAGATTGTCATGTGCTATATGATGTCTGATTTTCATTTTTTACATTAGTCATAGGATAACCACTTTTACTGCTTTTACTAAACGTATATATACGTGTATATCAAGGATGATAATTTACATACTAATCTAAATATAAAGAAAACCGCTAAAAATACTTAGTTACATTTTAGAAGTTGCCACCAGAGGATGACTTAAAGGGATGTAAGAACTATTACGGGCTAACCGTCACTAAAACCTGTCCCTAAACCCCCAGACCCACAAATGACACGGAGACCTTCTGTGGTAAAACGGGCCGTGGCCTAACTTTATTAACCCAACATGTTCACATGTTTCTTTTAATCAAACAATTATGCATTTCCATAATAACATATATATAACATATATATATCTACCCAACATAACATGACCACGGCCAACCAACCCGACACTGCAACCCCTTGCATTGTAGAAGGACCCCGGAAGGCAACCAATCAAGCTGTACTCTTACTCATCACTTTTACTGGTATCACCACATTACCCCTGGCCGCGCTCACCGACCCAAGGGCACCATTTCTTAGTTCCAGTAAATAACCCTGTAGGCCCAGTTTGCCAAACAGGGGCCCCAGCGTACAGCTTAAAAAACACATGCGTTGCACATTTTCACATGCAGTGCACCATTTTCACCCTTGAATTACCTTCCAGGATCCTTCCCCCTGCCTGCCACAGATGACCAGAGGTGACACCTCACCTATGGGCGTCTCGCCAAACTCTCAGGGCTGTCTCCAAACCCTCCTGAACACCCAATGCCCACAAATCAGCCCCCACATCATTGAGGTGAACACCATCAGACCGCAGGAACTGAGGCGAAGCCGCCTCCAGATCTCGATGACGCACCACAAAACCACCCAAGCGCTTCACAAAACGCCCCACCTCCTTATTTAGCTTAGCGCGGGCCTTATTCACCCTATCCACAGACCTCGCAAGCCGCCAACTCCGTCTGGCCACCACATCGGACCACACCAGCAACAAACCCGGGAAATCAGACAATAACCGCAACAGGTCCAATTTAATATCGCGAATTACATCTCGCGAACACCGAACCCCTAAGTCGTTGCCACCAACATGCAGCACCAAAATGTCAGGAGGTCTATCCAACGCCACATTAGCCCGCAACTCGGGCAAAACCCGCCCCCACATCAGACCCCGCAAACCAATCCACCTAACCTGCAACACGGCCGGATCAAAACCCAACTGTCTTCCATTCCGCCGCACATCCGCCCGACAAGCCCCCCAATACACGTATGAATGACCGAATATCCAAGCCAGACAACCGTCAGACCCTATAAGAAAACAGAACAAAAGAAAAAACACATTAACAGACCCACTAAGACCCCATGCCACAATAACAACTTACACAAGATGAGGACGGATATAGGACCGGAAGCAAGACGACTCCCAGCGACCAATCCGCTTAATAGCATCCTCACCCAAACCCCACCTGGCAGCCTCTGTCGCAGCGCCAATGCGAAACGAATGGGCCGCATAATCCAGAGCCGGCAAACCCACCGCCGTCAAGCACTTCCTAAAAACCGCCACAAACTGAAACCTCGACAGCACCGACCCATCCTGGTGAACCAGCAGAGATCCCCCGACCTCCGGCCGCAACTGCAAAAATTCCTCCAAACAACGCACAGGGCAAAGCACCGACCCCATCAACGGGCGCAACCACACACGAACACCCTTACCCAGTTGATCAGTCTTAGACCGGCGTATCAAACAACACAAACCATCCTCACTCACGCACACATCCTCCCGCAGCAAACCTCCGCCCGAAGCCTTGCTGCGAGCCACCAATTCGGAGATCCGAAAGGCCCCAAAAAACGCCAGCGAAAAGGCAGCACGGAACAAGCAGACCTCAAAAACAGAACAACACACCAACGCAGCCCCATCCCACAACTTCCGCAGTACCTGAAATGAAACCGGGCGCCGCGTATCACGACGCACAGCCCCGCGGCGATAACCCTTTAACGCCTGCCGCACCAAGAAACTCCTGGACACATCTGGCAACCCCCGGAGTCGCAACCAAAACCCCACAGCCGCCACACGTTTTGACACTACCGAGAAAGACACCTGGGAAGAAAAAGACTCACCCAACCAATAAACCAACAATGTCTGAAAATCACCACACAAATCACTCCCACCAACCTGATCCAGCAACCGCTCCCACAAGACCCATACCGCTGAATAAGCAGACCACGTGCTGGCACTCACAGACCGCTGGATCAATCCCGAGGACAACCCAAGGCCACGCGCCAGAGCCACTGGGGACAAGGCAACCCACGAACCTCCGCTCCCGGAACCAGCTGCCGAAAACGATCCCACTGGAAACGAGAAAGGGAGTCCGCAATTGAATTATCCACCCCCGGCACATGAACCGCCACAAAACAAGCATTCAACTCCAAACCCCTAAGCACAAAATGCCGCAGCAACCGCAAAACTGGGGGAGAACTAGCCGTCTGTTTGTTGATCACCTGAACCACACCCAAGTTATCGCAATAAAACCTCACCCGCTTATTACGCAACACATCACCCCACAACTCAGTCGCCAAAACAATAGGGAACAACTCCAACAATACCAAGTTACCCAACCAACCGGCCGACCCCCACTCCTCCGGCCAAGACCCAGCACTCCACTGCCCTTGACAAAAGACCCCATAACCGCAGGAACCCGACGCATCCGACCAAAGCTCCAAATCCACACTAGTAACCGGTTCCTCCATCCACACCGATTTACCGTTAAAACCAGTAAGAAAACCCCTCCAAACAGCCAAGTCCGCACGGACTTCAGCCGTCAACCGAACATAGTGAGTCGGAACCGTGACACCCGCCGTCGCCATAGCCAGACGCCGACAAAAAACCCGCCCCATGGGCAATATGCGGCAGGCAAAATTCAACTTGCCCAAAACAGATTGCACACGCTGAAGCTGCACCTTCTTCAACTGCCCCAACAAAGCCACCTCAGTACGCAAATCCTCCACCTTGTCAGCAGGAAGCCGACACTCCATTGCCATGCTATCAATCTCAATGCCCAAAAATCGAATCAACGTGGAAGGGCCCTCCGTCTTTTCAGGGGCCAAGGGAACCCCGAACCGAGCCGCAACCCGCTCCATAGTCCGTAACAAAACAGAACAAACCCGCGACCCCCCTGGACCCAAAAACAAAAAATCGTCCAGGTAGTGCAACACCGAATTCCACCCCGCCTCCTGCTTCACCACCCATTCCAAAAAGGTGCTAAACGTCTCAAACAACGAACAAGAAATGGAGCAACCCATTGGCAAACAACAATCAACATAAAAACGATCTTCCCACTTAAAACCAAGCAAATGAAAACTGTCCGGGTGAATGGGAAGCAAACGGAAAGCCGCTTCGATATCCGTCTTGGCCATCAAAGCCCCTTGCCCCATCAAACGCACCCACCGAACTGCCGCATCAAAAGAAGTATAAGAAACCGAACATAAGCCCTCATCAATGCCGTCATTCACCGACCCCCCATGCGGATAAGAGAGGTGATGAATAAGCCTGAATTTATTGGGCTCCTTTTTAGGAACAAGCCCCAAAGGAGACACCCATAAACCCGGCAAAGGACACTCAACAAAAGGCCCAACAACACGGCCCGCTGCCACCTCCTTAGCGATCTTCTCACTAACCACAGCCGGACATCGCAAGGCCGACCTCAAATTACGGGATGCCACCACAGGCCCCACCGCAGTGCATGGGATCCTGAACCCATCCGTAAAACCGGAGAACAGCAAGGCCGCCGCCTCCCTATCCGGGTACTCACTTAGAAAGGGGGCCATCTCGCCCACCTTCACCGGCGTCACCCCTCTTCTGCCCAGTCTCAGAACTCTTCCCTCTACCACGTTTAAAACATCGCGACAAACTGTGGGCGCCGCCGCAGCCCGAGCACTCGTGCTTATACCGGCAGTCCGTGAAGAACTTGCAGTGTCCCTCATTATATTGCCAGCAACAACCCCTCCTACTGCCACCCTGGGAGTCCGAGGCCGAGGAGCCCCCGGCCGCTCCCCGAAAGGGCTGCTGCCCCACCTTTGGCGCCGACATCAGCCGCATCCACAGACTAATGTCCTTGTGATCCCACCGAATGTTAGGCCGGACCGCCTTCCTCTGCCTAAATTGCTCATCATAGCGGAGCCACGCCGACCCGCCATAAACCCTGTACGCCTCCCCAATCGCGTCCATGTAGCAAAACAGGGCCGAACAATGCTCCGGCGCCTTCTCCCCAACAACACCCGCCAAAATAGCAAACGCCTGCAACCAGTTCATAAAGTACGAGGAATCAACCTGTATCGCCGCTTCTCCTCGTCCTCCTTCTTGCTCTCATCCACTCTACCCCTATCCAGATTAAACTTCTCCAAAGGCAGCAAGGAAAAAATCTCCACATACTCGCCCCTCCAGATTTTCTCCCTCACCTCCATTTTTAAATGGGCCCCCAAAGGCCCCTCAAAACAGACATAAATCTCCCCTCTCGCCAAATCCGCCAGCCTCACATCCTCACCGACCGCCCCCTTATCAACGCCCGCTGCGCCACCACCAACCGCCCCTGTGGGCACTGCTACCGCCACACCCGGCAAACCCAATCCCCCCGCCGCCTGCGGCGAACAAGGCGCAGAAACCGAGGGCGACCAGACCGCCGCCGGGGACGCCCCAGTCCCAGAACCCGCCCCCGCCAATAAGGACAATATACTCGCCAGCATTTCCCTAGCAAAAGTCTGAGACCCCAAACCCGGCAAACAAACCCCACCCCCCACCCCCGGAACACATAAAGCCCCAGTCGTCTCCATACCTGGCCGTCCCTGGGCGGTCCGCCCAGCAGCCGCAGATCCACCGGAAGCCGCCCTCGACGATCCAGCCGAAGATGAAGCCGGCTCCACCGCCGGCCGCGGGCACCCGTCATCCTCAAGTCCAGAACCCGGATCCACTTCACCCTCTTCCAGGGCCAGCTCCACAGGCACCTCATCAGCAGTCCCGGGAAAAACACAGGACGAGTGCGCCACCTGGTGGCACTGCTCCTGTACCACCAGGCCAGAGGAAAGAGAAGAACTCCCAGCTCCAGCCGGAGTGCAGTACCGCATCTCACCAGCAGGGGCGCAGGAGGACACACCAGGCCCGGAGCCAGCGCAGACACTGCTCCGCACAGCCACAGCCGCCCGCCGCCCGGATCGTCCACCAGCTGCACCAGCAACCCTGCGCCGCTCCTCCACACGCCGGACATCGCGATCCTGGAGCCGCCGGCCTGTACCACCAGGCCGCGGCCGCACCGCCGCCGCTCCAACAGCAACAGGAAGAAGGCCCGCACCGCACGCACCTGCAGCCGGACGCCCCACCGACTCCTCTGGCTCCACATCGCGGACAGGTAGGACGCGCCGGGCTCGCTCGCCCCGCGGGACATCTCGGGGGGAGGACGCCGCACCAACAGAAGCACCCCCTCGCCGATGCCGGGAAACAGGCCGGGCTTGGGACCCGCCTTCTCCCGCAGGCCCGCCGCGCCGTGCAAGATTCCTCCCGCTGCGGCGGGGTGAGGCAGGCAGCGCCTGCACCGCCGACCGCAGCGGAGGGTCCCCGGAGGGGCTCCTTAGGCGCCGACGAGCCCTGGGGGTAACATCAGGGCTCCAACGTTCAGGTGGGGCAGACCTGCGAGCCCGAGGCCGCGCAGGGGGATCCTCCGGGCTAGCGGCAGGGACCCCCAACGATCCCATAAGATTCTGCTGCAGCCACTCCATGCCCCGATGTTCAGCAGCAGCGCGAACCGCGGCCAGCATATCCTCCAGGGAGGCCATAACCTCACAATCCAGCGTCCACAAACCACAACCGCCAACTTCCCTCAGGCTACTGACTGGTCAGATGGACCTCCCACTAAAACCCTGCATCTTATACTGCCCGGGAAAATGCCCCAGACACACACCCCCTGCCCTGAACCTGACCTCCCCAGACACACAGAATACTTAACCCTTTTATGCCCTTTTGTCTTCCCCCCAAGTCAAGCCGCACTTCACTACGGCTGCGCCCCGCTCCGTTGCTTCTTCGGATGGTCAACTCTTTACCGTTTAGCCAAATGTTAAGAGTAAGAACAATTCTGGACGTAGAGAAGAATGTAGATAGAACATACATTAGACAATATGGGACTTTTATTTATTTCTAGAGGTTCCCCAAAAAATCTGGTTTAGAGACATCTGAACAATGCTGAACACATCCCCAGGACCACATTCAAAAACTAAACAAAAAGTGATAGAATACCATTTGTTTCCATCTTTAATGAATTGAGTCCATCCATTAAAAAAATTATATGTACTCACTGGGGAACATTGTGGAACACCCACAGATAGCAGCATTTAAAGATGCCCCATTAATATCTTGAAAAGATCTAGGAGTATTCGGGATAGAATAGTGAAGGCTGAGGTATCTAGACAGGAACCCGTGACACAGACATTTCTTAAATCCAGATGCATGGGATGTTTCATTGCAAACTAATGCAGAAGGATTCTTCTTTTGTGCATCCTGAGACACATGAGATATGTTATATTGACCACTGTTTGACATGTGATTCATCATGGGTGGTATGGTGCCCCTACAAGGTACCGTTTGTAGAGGAGACCACCTGTGATATTAAAACCAGGTTGAATAATCATAGACAGACCATACAAAGTGAAATCTACCAGTATCTAAGCATTTTTCTGATAAAGGTCATAAGGAACAGGATTTCAGATTTATGATCCCGGATCAAGTGAAAATGCCCAATAGAGGCGGTGGCAGATTATCTATACTCCCAAAACTGGAATTGAGGTGGATATTCCACCTCAATACATTGAAACCTAAAAGATTAAATGTAGATTTTAGAGTTAGAGCAGGTATGATGAATTGAAGTTATTCGTGCAATTGAGATATTGATGCTGTTGAACATACAATGTATTTATACTTACCATGTACTTACCATATCTTTGTTTAGCTTTTTGTTTATCTTACCTCATAGTTTCATAAAGAAAACATCATGGGGAGGAGGAATAATGATTGACTTGTACAAGTTATGCAGAAATAAAGAATGAAGAGGAGAATGACCCACCACAATCCGCTTGTCTGACAACCCTGCCCTATACTGAAGAGTACTAATCTATAAGAAATATATACTTACAGTGTACTTGCAAGTTCTCCCAGTTAGAAATCATGGAGGGGTCTGAAATTCACATTGTGGTGCATTCCAGACAGAATAAAAAAATAAAAATCCATAAAGATTTTTTTTTTGTCTTGCACTGCTGAACATAAGTATTTAAACACCTGAAAAACAACAAGAATTCTGGCTCTCAAAGACCTGTTACTGTGCCTTTAAAAAGTCTACCTCTACTCCACTCATTAATCTAACTTAGTAGCACCTGTCTGAGCTCTTTAAAGACAGCTGTCCACCCCACAGTCAGTCAGACGCCAACTACTACTATGGGCAAGACCAAAGAGCTGTTAAAAGACACCAGAGACAAAATTGTGGACCTCCACATGGCTGGAAAGGGCTATGAGGCAATTGCCAAGCAGCTTGGTGAAAATACATCAACTGTTGGAGCAATTGTTAGAAAATGGAAGAGGCTAAAGACGACTGTCAGTCTCCCTCGGACTGGGGCTCCATGAAAGATCTCACCTCATGTGATATCACTGATGATAAGAAAGGTGAGGAATAAGCCCAGAACTACAAGGGAGGAGCTGGTCAATTACATTAAGAGAGCTGGGACCACAGGGACCAAGGTCACTGTTGGTAGAACACTACACCGTCGTAGTTTAAAATCATGCATTGCACGGAAGGTTCCCCTGCTCAAGTCATCACATGTCCAGGCCCGTCTGAAGTTTGCCAATGACCATCTGGATGATCCAGAGGAGGCATGGGAGAAAGTCATGTGGTCAGATGAGACCAAAGTAGAACTTTTTGGTCTAAACTTTACTCGTCGTGTTTGGAGAAAAAAGAAGGATGAGTTGCATCCCAAGAACACCATCCCTACTGTGAAGCATGGGGGTGGTAACATCATGCTTTGGGGGTGCTTTTCTGCAAAGAGGACAGGATGACTGCATTGTATTTAGGAGAGGATGAATGGAGCCATTTATTGTGAGATTTTGAGCAACAACCTCCTTCCCTGAGTCAGAGCATTGAAGATGGGTCATGGCTGGATCTTCCAACATGACAACGACCCAAAGCACACAGCCAGGATAACTAAGGAGATCTGTGTGGAGGAGTGGGCCAAAATCCCTGTTGCAGTGTGTGCAAACCTGGTCAAGAACTACAGGAAACGTTTGACCTCTGTAATTGCAAACAAAGGCTTCTGTACCAAATATTAACACTGATTTTCTCAGGTGTTTAAATACTTATGTTCAGCAGTGCAAGACAAATACATTCTTTACAAATCATGCAATGTGATTTCCAGATTTTTTTTTTTTTATTCTGTCTCTCAGAGTGGAAATGCACCTACAATGTGAATTTCAGATCCTCCATGATTTCTGGGAAAACTTGCAGGGTGTTCAAATACTTCTGTTCTTCACTGTATGTGACATTGTTTTGAAAACAAGAAAGATAATCCTGCTCAGCTCGGGTGAAAAGTTTTGCGACTTTTATTCCAGCGGTGAGGGACTATTACTGTGCCTTTGTGCCTGATGTAACAGGTCCCGACTTTGGTGCGCTCCAACCAATTGCGCAATGAAAAACGCAGTTGATTGGATCAGGAGATTGACTTTTAAGGATGGTTTCCATGTCAGGACCTGTTTTGGGCTAAATGTTTAATTCCCTAGAGTGTATATATACATGTACATTGGTGCCCACAAGTTTTCCCTTCATAAAGATGGTGTTGTTGTTGCTTACTATCGCGAGTGCCGGATACTTTTCATTGTTTATGTCCTTCCTACCGGAGGCGGGTACTTATGAGGCTGGGGCTGAGAATGGATAGTGTGGCAGCGTGAGTGACATCATCCTAACTTGAACATGTACAGTGGAGCTGGGGGAACGCTGTGAATATGGCGCCATGCTGGAAGCACTGTACTTTATTGACTGTGATTCTTTTGAATATATTTGGAGACGTTTGCCAGTTAATTTATCTATGTACCATAAACTCCTCCCCAGCCCAGATGGAAATGATTATTTATTAATCAAGCAGCAATATGTTTTTAACTGCACTAATGCACTAAAGCACTTTATATACACTTTTTTCCTACATGTCGTATATGAAATATAATGTTCACTTTTGAGATATGAAGTACAGTATATCCATGGATTTTGATATTTTTCACTAATTATGCATTGATTAATTAATGAGTGAATCATGTTTGTATGGGTATTTATGCACTTGCACTTTCAAATTTTCTTGGCTTAGGAAAAGTCTCGGGAGGGGACAGAAACGTCACTGTGACATGTGTGAATAAAGGACACTTTTTTCACTATATCCTCAGGAGTGCTGTGGAATTTTTGTATGTTATAAATATATATATATATATATATATATATATATCCATAATAAAGCTGTGGCAGCACTCCCTTGAAAACTTGTATAGGATGTAGGGTGCCCGCGATAGTCCCTCGACTCAGGACAGCAAAACAGCAAAGAAAGGTTCACAGCACTCCTTGAAAGATAAAATGTGCTCTTTTATTCACACATCAAGTGACAACGTTTCGGTTCTCTCACAGAACCTTTCTCTAGTCAGAATCGAAACGTTGTCACTTGATATGTGTGAATAAAAGAGCACATTTTATCTTTCAAGGAGTGCTGCGAACCTTTCTTTGCTATATATATATATATATGTGTGTGTATATATATATATATATATATATATATATATACAGTATATATACAGTATATATCGAAGAAAAAAGGCAACACTCCAAATTGTGATGAAAAAAAGTTGACAGTTTATTCACCCATCTAGCAGCAACGTTTCAGCTCTCTCATTGGAGCCTTTGTCAGCTGGACAAAGGCTCCAATGAGAGAGCTGAAGCGTTGCTGCTAGATGGGTGAATAAACCGTCCACTTTTTTTCATCACAATTTGGAGTGCTGCCTTTTTTCTTCTATATGCATTTGGGACCTTGGTCTCAGGCCCCCAGGAGGACTTGCACCCGTGTTTAATGTGTGCTGCTCTTTTTCTTTTCTTATATATATTCTATATTCACAGAGATCTAGACATGACAGGAAATTGGATCAGCAGGTAAGGGACCAGTGGCAGGTAATACCACTGGACCAAGTGCACTGGTTTGACGGGGCTAAACCTAGAGGGCAGAAACTCAGTGAGCCCTATTCTTCACAGAGCTCCTGATGGTGGGAATGAACTTAGCAGAGGGCTCACTGGTCGCACCTCCAGGATGGTCCCTGTGCACCTGGCCACTTACCTGCTGAGACTGACAGTGCAAGCACCAGCGGTCCACACAAACATAAGGACTGGAACCCAGGCACACAAACTGTAACCCAAACAACCGCACAGGACACAATTCAGACAAGATGAATGGGAACCAGAACACCAGCAGATGCCTGGACCCCATGTGCAATGACACATGGAGGTCACAGGCAGAGCTGCACACATAGACTAGATGTCCTCCGTCCGGAGAACCCAGAAGCCCTCTCACCGAAGGCATAGACTCGGACTAGCAGATGCCTCTTCCCTATGCGGAGTTAGTCCATGGGTGAACAGACAGCTGCACCACAAGTCACAGAACCGGACTAAGTGACCTTGATTTCTCACTAGGTGACCACACAGACAGGTCAGATGCATAGCTCCTGCACCCAGCAAAGCTGAAGACAGACTAACTCCCAAACCCACAGCTCACAGATATATAAAAAACCAGGGTAACAAGGTCATCTGACCACCTAGCAGACACACAGGTAGGGGAGCATGCATACACAAGCAGTTCACACACAGGCTGCCTGGCAACCAGCCTACACAGAATCCACCAAGGCCAGTATGCAAGAGAGCTACTAAAGCGAGTACATATGCATGCCTCCCAAGTGTCCCTTTTTGACCTGGGCAATTAATCCATAATTGCCCCTTAATAAATTTACTAAATTGCTCCTTACTAAAGTGTCTGTCTGGTTTCTACCTGTATATTAGACCAGAACTCATTATTTGGTGCAATTTGGACCTTAAAATCTCTATAATCTGATGATTTACGTGCTAATATTTAAATGGATATTGAAGCGCAAGAAAAAAATAGTCTCAGGGGCTCCACATGCTGTAAAAAAATAAAGGAACTTACACTTACCAAACCGATCCACAGCTTCTGCAGTTGTGTCAGTAATGATGCTTTGGGGCGGAGTTAGAAGTGTGGCCTAGTAAGAAAAATACTTCCGTGATCTGTGCTGCACATATTGTCCCTCTTTGCGATTTTCAAAAGTTGGGAGGTATGCATATGGCAACCCATGGCACAATGAACTACACTGTGACACTATCTCTCCTGATTTGCTCATACACAGTTACACAGACTTGGTTCAGCTGACTCTGTATGTCTAGTCAATGGGGAAAGAGGAGAAAGCTGCTGGAAGCGGCTTAGCCCCAAGGAGAACCAAATCGGGCGATGAAATTTAAAGCACCTGATCTTTCTCTTCATCATCGGTGTTTGGAGAGTTGGCATCTCCCCAACCATGTTAGGCTGTTGGCCGGTCCCACCAAAAATCAACATCCGCACGGATGGGGTCATCATAGGCACCGCTGCAGCTAATGGCTGGCCTCAGGGGTAAAGTGTCCCCGAGCAGCACAAGACTCAGCAGTGCCATGCCTCTTGGGGTCCCAATACACATGTTAAAGAGGACCTTTCACCGATCCTGACATTGTGAACTAAGTATACAGACATGGGCGGCGCCCGGGGATCTCACTGCACTTACTATTATCCCTGGGCGCCGCTCCGTTCTCCCGCTATGCCCTCCGGTATCTTCAGTCACTAAGTTATAGTAGGCAGAGATTTCGGTCACTAAGTTATGGTAGGCGGAGTCTGCCCTTGTTCTGCTGTAGCACTGGCCAATGGCAGCGCAGAGCTCACGGCCTGGAAGGTTATTTTCTCCCAGGCTGTGAGCTCTGCGATGTGATTGGCCAGCGCTACAGCAGAACAAGGGCAGACTCCGCCTACCATAACTTAGTGACCAAAGATACTGGAGGACATAACGGGAGAACGGAGCGGCGCCCAGGGATAATAGTAAGTACAGTGAGATCCACGGGTGCCGCTCTCCATGTCTGTATACTTAGTTCACAATGTCAGGATCGGTGAAAGGTCCTCTTTACGTATCTACATGATCGTAATAACTAGGGATGAATAAATCAGGTTCAGATTGCTTAATCCGAACCGGATTCTTTTAAAAACTTTTTTAAGAATATCGGCTCCATACTACTGTAAAATGTATTGCCTCAACACAGGTCTTTACTTCATCTCGCCTCTATCACGTGTCAATTCATTTATTTGCATTCATTACTATATCAAAATACTGAGCCATACCCGGCTTCATACCTCATTAATGAGTTCAGCTTCATATTGATACTGCAATCCGAACCCAATTCGCTCAACCCTAGTAATAACCAAAATAATTTAATTATCAGGTTATTTCATGTAAAACATGAATGGCGTTAAAAAAAATCGCTTTTTTATATTTACACACCAAGAAAATGTATAGAAATTACATCTTATTTATATGTACTCTCAAATAATTCCAAAAAATAATAACATTTCTCCCACATAAATAGCCACATACAAAAAATCTATAAATAAAATAGTTATGGCTTTTGAATTTCAGAGGAAAATGAAGGGGTTAAGAACACATTATACATGCCATACATGCTTCTATTGACTGGTCTCCACTGGAATAGCAATATCTGACCAGTATCGATGAAGGAGAAAATCAACAATAAATGACAAAAACTGAGATTAAGGCCTCTTTCACACTACCGTTTTTTTTTTCCGTTTTGCGGTCCGTTTTTTGCGTTCCGTATACGGTCCGTATACGGAACCATTCATTTCAATGGTTCCGCAAAAAAAACGGAATGTGTTCCGTATGCATTCCGTTTCCGTATTTCCGTTTTTCCGTTCCGTTGAAAGATAGAACATGTCCTATTATTGCCCGCAAATCACGGTCCGTGGCTCCATTCAAGTCAATGGGTCCGCAAAAAAAACGGAACACATACGGAAATGCATCCGTATGTCTTCCGTTTCCATTCCGTTTTTTCTGAACCATCTATTGAAAATGTTATGCCCAGCCCAATTTTTTCTATGTAATTACTGTATACTGTATATGCCATACGGAAAAACGGAACGGAACAACGGAACGGAACAACGGAACGGAAACGGAACCACAACGGAAGCAAAAAAAACTGAACAACGGATCCGTGAAAAACGGACCGCAAAACACTGAAATGGACATACTGTAGTGTGAAAGAGGCCTTAGGCTCCATTCACACGTCCGCAAAATGGGTCCGCATCCTTTCCGCAATTTTGCGGAAGGGGTGCGGACCCATTCATTCTCTATGGGGACGGAATGTGCTGTCCGCATCCACATTTGCGGATCCGCACTTCCGCATCCGTGCTTCCGTTTCCGCAAAAAAATAGAACATGTCCTATTCTTGTCCGCAATTGCGGACAAGAACAGGCATATGCTATTATGTCGGCAATGTGCGGTCCGCAAAATGCGGAACGCACATTGCCGCTTTCCGTATTTTGCGGATCCGTGTCTCCGTGCATCCGCAAAACACATTGCGGACGTGTGAATGGAGCCTTACCACTGATCTTCATCGATTGCCATGCTGCAAAATGTGCTGATTTTGGCTCTTGATCTGTAAACGTAAATACCGCTTATGGCGCCATCCACAAGAGGCATTGGTCAGTAGGCTAGCAAATCGGCGATAAACCTCTGGGATCGTCCTGATTACAACAAACAAAATTGCAAATTGTTCGATATTGGTCATAAACCCCCTTAGCTCATAATAAATAAAGAGAATTATTCTGAATATAAATCAGCATGAATAGACTACCGACGCATTTACTAACTTGCATAATAATAATTCATAATAATGAACAGTGAATCTTCACAGCGCTCTATGAAGCAACACCGACCCGTGTTAACACAATCATAGGACGTTATAATGAGGGTCCCACAATATGAAATACAGTGTGTACTAGAGACTAGAAGATTGGGGGTTTAATGTCCCTCTGCAGTAACAAAAAGGAAATGATTTGCTTTTTAAAGAGTTAATAATAAATAACTAATAGGAAGCATCAGGGGTAGCAATGTAAGTACAAAAAGTACAGTGTAGGAATAGTGGAGTATTTTGTAGTAATGAATGTGAACGGCCAATTGCCAAACACTTACTGAATGTCTACACGTTAAATTATGAACCTCACTGGGGACAGGAACTGATACGAGTGCCTACAGTCTGTGTATGTGATCTGCAGAGTCATTTATTAGACTAAAAATTTACTAATCAAATAGCCATATTATTTGTTTAGACAGTGCTGCCACCTACTGGGACCACAAGGAATTACAGGAAAAGCAATCCTTTCTACAGTCGTGGCCAAAAGTTTTGAGAATGACACAAATATTAGTTTTCACAAAGTTTTCTGCTAAACTGCTTTTAGATCTTTGTTTCAGTTGTTTCTGTGATGTAGTGAAATATAATTACACGCACTTCATACGTTTCAAAGGCTTTTATCGACAATTACATGACATTTATGCAAAGAGTCAGTATTTGCAGTGTTGACCCTTCTTTTTCAGGACCTCTGAAATTCGACTGGGCATGCTCTCAATCAACTTCTGGGCCAATTCCTGATTGATAGCAACCCATTCTTTCATAATCACTTCTTGGAGTTTGTCAGAATTAGTGGGTTTTTGTTTGTCCACCCGCCTCTTGAGGATTGACCACAAGCTCTCAATGGGATTAAGATCTGGGGAGTTTCCAGGCCATGGACCCAAAATGTCAACGTTTTAGTCCCCGAGCCACTTAGTTACCACTTTTGCGTTATGGCACGGTGCTCCATCGTGCTGGAAAATACATTGTTCTTCACCAAACTGTTGTTGGATTGTTGGAAGAAGTTGCTGTTGGAGGGTGTTTTGGTACCTTTCTTTATTCATGGCTGTGTTTTTGGGCAAATTGTGAGTGAGCCCACTCCCTTGGATGAGAAGCACCCCCACACATGAATGGTCTCAGGATGCTTTACTATTGGCATGACACAGGAATGATGTTGGGCTCACCTTTTCTTCTCCGTACAAGCCTTTTTCCTGATGCCCCAAACAATCGGAAAGAGGCTTCATCGGAGAATATGACTTTGCCCCAGCCCTCAGCAGTCCATTCACCATATTTTCTGCAGAAGATCAATCTGTCCCTGATATTTTTTTTTGAGGGAAGTGGCTTCTTTGCTGCCCTTCTTGACACTAGGCCATCTTCCAAAAGTCTTCGCCTCACTGTGCGTGCAGATGCACTCACACCTGCCTGCTGCCATTCCTGAGCAAGCTCTGCACTGGTGGCACTCCGGTCCCGCAGCTGAATCCTCTTTAGGAGATGATCCTGGCGCTTGCCGGACTTTCTTGGACGCCCTGAAGCCTTCTTAACAAGAATTGAACCTCTTTCCTTGAAGTTCTTGATGATCCTATAAATTGTTGATTGAGGTGCAATCTTAGTAGCCACAATATCCTTGCCTGTGATGCCATTTATATGCAACGCAATGATGGCTGCACGTGTTTCTTTGCAGGTCACAATGGTTAACAATAGAAGAACAATGATTTCAAGCATCACCCTCCTTTTAACAGGTCAAGTCTGCCATTTTAACCCAATCAGCCTGACATAATGATCTCCAGCCTTGTGCTCATCAACATTCTCACATGAGTTAACAAGACGATTACTGAAATGATCTCAGCAGGTCCTTTAATGACAGCAATGAAATGCAGTGGAAAGTTTTTGGGGGGGATTAAGTTAATTTTCATGGCAAAGAAGGACTATGCAATTCATCTGATCACTCTTCATAACATTCTGGAGTATATGCAAATTGCTATTATAAAAACTTAAGCAGCAACTTTTCCAATTTCCAATATTTATGTAATTCTCAAAACTTTTGGCCACGACTGTATATACTGTACCATTATTGCAAGGATAATGCTTAATAATTGGAAGATTACATCAATAGTGATGGTTGTATAAAAATGCTTCTTTAAGGGAGACACCATTTGTCATGGTCTCTGAATCCCATTTGCAATTCCTGACAGATAAGCATACCATTTATTGGACCATGAATAAAGCTAAATTCAGTAATAATGCTAGTACATTGACATTAGGAAATTGCTGTGTAATCGGAAGTCTACCACTGAAGATATTGTTTCATAGTTGGATACAATAATTTTCCCAGCAATGCACTTGTAATGCCTCAGAAGTGGAATCATTTTTCATGACGGAGTCTTAATACTTTAGAAGGTCACTGTTCCATAGGTGGCATAGTTTCAAGTGACAATTAACACATTAAGTACACAGTTGCAGCAAAGTTTAGGTTGACTTTCAATGGCTTTTGTTGTGGTAAGTGCTAATTTAAAGTTGGAGATGGCTACTCAGAGACATTTCCTTCACAAGTCTGGTAACTAGTGTTGAGGGAAGCGAAACATTGGAAGCAGAATTTGGTCTGAAATTTAGGAAAACTTTGATTCTAAACTAATCAGAATTCTCAAGTGCTTCATGGTAAGGAATCAGGTTTTCCTAAAATGGCAGCTGCACATGTAACAAAGTGAAAGTAAGAAGCCCAGGAACGCCATCACCCGATCACCCATAATGCCATGCAGCCAGCCAATCCGCAGATAGCCATCCCCTGTGATGTCACAGCCCTATAAAACTTTCATCAAGCATGGTCTCCGCCATTGTCCTGTGAGCTGAGCATAGGGAGAGATGTGACAAGCGCTCATTTGCTAGGGACAGGTTTGCTGAAAATAATTAATAGAAGAATATTAGAGAGAGAGAGTGCAGGGAGAGTGCGGGGAGAGTGCAGGGACACTGCAGGGAGAGTGCAGGGACACTTATTCTGCATCAGTTTTATTTATTTAGTCCTACATTTACTTATTCCTAGGTCAGCCATAAACTAAGATATGTAATTCAATACCAATCAGATGAAAGCCTTTATTATTCTTGTGCCAGCGTGCCAACCAATGCTATCCAGTCTGCACCCCGTTAGTGGGGCCAGGTCTTAATGATCACCATCCTCATATTTTGCTGGCTTTACTTCTTCCAAATTATCCTTCAAGGTCTCCATGTGTCATGAACGTTCCCGCGACAAGTGGCAGAAGATCGGTGAGACATGTGGTTTGATCTGACATGTTTCCCATTTGAATCAAATGACGACTGTGTTGTTTCTGGTGCTTGCCACACCTTCTTTCCCCAGTTGTGGCTATTATGGTCATTTAACCATCTCTATTTATTGTTGTTTCTCCCACTATGCTACTATGCTACTATGCTATGCGGTTTATAGCTTCTGTTTTAGTTGTGGATAGCTTGTGTTTGGATATCGTCTGAGTTCCCGGAGCTGCCATGGCCACTTGTATTTTGTTTGGGCTATTTTGTGTGCTGCATTTCCCTGTCATTTGTATTAAGGCCTGAGGGAGACTCTTGTTCATTCTTCCTTTTGGAGGAACAGGTTGTCTCAGTCCTGACATTGGTACCAGGGTCCTATGGGGTGAGTTAGGACATTAGGTATTCCTGTATATGAACTCACCTACCTCTGGGGTCTGTTCATACTGGTAGTCTGTCAGGACTTTGATTAGGGTTTTACTAGGAGGTGTCCATCTCCTTTCCCTAGTTTCCAGGCCTTATTCCCTCACCCCTTTCCCTTCTATGTTTGGTGTGGTGTTTCCCTCCCACACCCGAACGTGACACCATGTCCTAGAAAAATCAGCAAAATGCAGACAGAGCAGGAGCTGGATGTTCCTGGTGACATAGTCTCATCAACATTAAATGATTTGGAAAAGGAGGAAAACCAGATGGCAGAAGAAAGGGTGCCACCTGTAGGGCAGGAGAGTGCTGGGGTTGCAAAAGTGCGTATGTCAGAGCTAATTAAAGGGGTTTTACCATCACATACAATGGGGGCATATCCCCAGCACTGTGACTGTGACGAGGGGACATCCTCTGCGTCTGGAGGAAAGAAGGTTTGTATACAAACATAGAAAAGGATTTTTTACGGTAAGAGCAGTAAGACTATGGAACTCTCTGCCTGAGGAGGTGGTGATGGTGAGTACAATAAAGGAATTCAAGAGGGGCCTGGATGTATTTCTGGAGTGTAATAATATTACAGGCTATAGCTACTAGAGAGGGGTCATTGATCCAGGGAGTTATTCTGATTGCCTAATTGGAGTCGGGAAGGAATTTGGCTTCTACCTCACAGTTTATTTTCACACCTAAATGAGAACATTGGGATTTGGGCATTTCCTCTAGCACAGAGCCTATATAATTGCAGTAGCCTACTGTTATGTGATATCTAAGCCTTGCCTGTCACGACCGATGGTATTAATCTTGGTTCTTGAAGAAAGTCAACAGATTATTTGGTCTAGGAACTATTCCTCCATTTCACCATGTAACCACTGGGTGGTGCTAGTTTATGAACGTGAGACGTGTAAAGGAGAAAGAAGCACACTAAGGTCCTACCGTAACTGTGGAAGGTGAAAATAAGTCAGAATGTGAGAATTTGCCTGTTTCGAATTTAACATGTGCCGTGCACCACTTTCCTAACTGTGGTGCACTGACTGTTACCTTTACACCAATAGACAAATGTGAGGACAAACTTTAATTTGTCCCCTATTGGTAAATCAGAGGCTAAGGGTACATGCACACTGTCAGTATTATGCACAATTTTTCCATGTGTTTTTTTTGCGCAGAAAATCTGCCATGTAACACAGTAGCAGTTAGGTAGATGAGACTTTTAAAATTTCATGTACAAAATACAAAAATTTGTCGCGTGGAAATAGACCTTTAGTACGGACTTTGAAATCCGCAGCAAGTTAACTGTTTGGATTTTCAGTACAGATCTGGTGCAAATACGCATCAAAATCTGTGAGAAAATACACAAGCAACACATGTGGATATTGGATTTTTTAAAAAATTTTCCGTTCCGTTAAAAGACAGAACATGTGGTATTATTGTCCGCATAACTGACAAGGATAGGACTGTTCTATTAGGGGCCAGATGTTCCGTTCCGCAAAAAAACTTAATGCACACAGACGTCATCCGTATTTTTTGTGAATCCGTTTTTTTCGGACCGCAAAATACTGAAAAATCCATACTGTCGTGTGCAAGAGGCCTAAACTGCATGAAAATCCATGCTTAACCACTTCAGCCCCGCTAGGTGAAACCCCCTTCATGACCAGAGCACTTTTTACACTTCGGCACTACACTACTTTCACCGTTTATCGCTCGGTCATGCAACTTACCACCCAAATGAATTTTACCTCCTTTTCTTCTCACTAATGGAGCTTTCATTTGGTGGTATTTCATTGCTGCTGGCATTTTTACTTTTTTTGTTATTAATCAAAATGTAACGACATGACATTTTTCACTTTCAGCTGTAAAATTTTGCAAAAAAAACGACATCCATATATAAATTTTTGGCCAAATTTATTGTTCTACATGTCTTTGATTAAAAAAAAATGTTTGGGCAAAAAAAAAAAATGGTTTGGGTAAAAGTTATAGCATTTACAAACTATGGTACAAAAATGTGAATTTCCGCTTTTTGAAACAGCTCTGACTTTCTGAGCACCTGTCATGTTTCCTGAGGTTCTACAATGCCCAAACAGTAGAAAACCCCCACAAATGACCCCATTTCGGAAAGTAGACACCCTAAGGTATTCGCTGATGGGCATAGTGAGTTCATAGAACTTTTTATTTTTTGTCACAAGTTAGCGGAAAATGATGATGATTTTATTTTTTTTATTTTTTCTTACAAAGTCTCATATTCCACTAACTTGCGACAAAAAATAAAAAATTCTAGGAACTCACCATGCCCCTCACAGAATACCTTGGGGTGTCTTCTTTCCAAAATGGGGTCACTTGTGGCGTAGTTATACTGCCCTGGCAATTTAGGGGCCCAAATGTGTGAGAAGAACTTTGCAATCAAAATGTGTAAAAAATGACCGGTGAAATCCAAAAGGTGCACTTTGGAATATGCGCCCCTTTGCCCACCTTGGCAGCAAAAAAGTGTGACACATCTGGTATCGCCGTACTCAGGAGAAGTTGGGAATGTGTTTTGGGGTGTCATTTTACATATACCCATGCTGGGTGAGAAAAATATCTTGGTCAAATGCCAACTTTGTATAAAAAAATGGGAAAAGTTGTCTTTTGCCCAGATATTTCTCTCATCCAGCATGGGTATATGTAAAATGACACCCCAAAACACATTCCCCAACTTCTCCTGAGTACGGCGATACCAGATGTGTCACACTTTTTTGCAGCCAAGGTGGGCAAAGGGGCACATATTCCAAAGTGCACCTTTCAGATTTTGCAGGGCATTTTTTACACATTTTGATTGCAAGGTACTTCTCACACATTTGGGCCCCTAAATTGCCAGGGCAGTATAACTACGCCACAAGTGACCCCATTTTGGAAAGAAGACACCCCAAGGTATTCCGTGAGGGGCATGGCGAGTTCCTAGAATTTTTTATTTTTTGTCGCAAGTTAGTGGAATATGAGACTTTGTAAGGAAAAAAGAAAAAAAAAGAAAAATCATCATTTTCCGCTAAATTGTGACAAAAAATAAAAAATTCTAGGAACTCGCCGTGCCCCCCACAGAATACCTTGGGGTGTCTTCTTTCCAAAATGGGGTCACTTGTGGCGTAGTTATACTGCCCTGGCAATTTAGGGGCCCAAATGTGTGAGAAGTACCTTGCAATCAAAATGTGTAAAAAATGGCCTGCGAAATCCGAAAGGTGCCCCTTTGCCCACCTTGGCTGCAAAAAAGTGTCACACATGTGGTATCGCCGTACTCAGGAGAAGTTGGGCAATGTGTTTTGGGGGGTCATTTTACATATACCCATGCTGGGTGAGAGAAATATCTTGGCAAAAGACAACTTTTCCCATTTTTTTATACAAAGTTGGCATTTGACCAAGATATTTCTCTCACCCAGCATGGGTATATGTAAAATGACACCCCAAAACACATTGCCCAACTTCTCCTGAGTACGGCGATACCACATGTGTGACACTTTTTTGCAGCCTAGATGCGCAAAGGGGCCCAAATTCCTTTTAGGAGGGCATTTTTAGACATTTGGATCCCAGACTTCTTCTCACGCTTTCGGGCCCCTAAAAAGCCAGGGCAGTACAAATACCCCACATGTGACCCCACTTTGGAAAGAAGACACCCCAAGGTATTCAATGAGGGGCCTGGCGAGTTCCTAGAAATTTTTTTTTTTTGCATAAGTTAGCGGATATTGATTTTTTTTTGTTTTTTTCTCACAAAGTCTCACTTTCCGCTAACTTAGGACAAAAATTTCAATCTTTCATGGACTCAATATGCCCCTCACGGAATACCTTGGGGTGTCTTCTTTCCGAAATGGGGTCACATGTGGGGTATTTATACTGCCCTGGCTTTTTAGGGGCCCTAAAGCGTGAGAAGAAGTCTGGAATATAAATGTCTAAAAATGTTTACGCATTTGGATTCCGTGAGGGGTATGGTGCGTCCATGTGAGATTTTATTTTTTGACACAAGTTAGTGGAATATGAGACTTTGTAAGAAAAAACAAAAACAAAAACAAACAAAAAATTTCCGCTAACTTGTGCCAAAAAAAATGTCTGAATGGAGCCTTACCAGGGGGGGGGGTGATCAATGACAGGGGGGTGATCAATGACGGGGGGGTGATCACCCATATAGACTCCCTGATCACCCCCCTGTCATTGATCACCCCCCCTGTAAGGCTCCATTCAGACATCCGCATGATTTCTTACGGATCCATGGATACATGGATTGGATCCACAGAACGCATGCGGACGTCTGAATGGAGCCTTACAGGGGGGTTATCAATGACAGGGGGTGATCAGGGTAATCAGGGTGATCACCCCCCTGTCACTGATCACCATCCCCCCTGTAAGGCTCCATTCAGACGTCCGCATGATTTTTTACGGATACATGGATACATGGATCGGATCCACAGAACGCATGCGGACGTCTGAATGGAGCCTTACAGGGGGGTTATCAATGACAGGGGGTGATCAGGGTGATCACCCCCCTGTCACTGATCACCCCCCCTGTAAGGCTCCATTCAGACATCCGCATGATTTTTTACGGATCCATGGATACATGGATCGGATCCACAAAACGCATGCGGACGTCTGAATGGAGCCTTACAGGGGGGTTATCAATGACAGGGGGTGATCAGGGTAATCAGGGTGATCACCCCCCTGTCACTGATCACCCCCCCTGTAAGGCTCCATTCAGACATCCGCATGATTTTTTACGGATCCATGGATACATGGATCGGATCCACAGAACGCATGCGGACGTCTGAATGGAGCCTTACAGGGGGGTTATCAATGACAGGGGGTGATCAGGGTAATCAGGGTGATCACCCCCCTGTCACTGATCACCCCCCCCCCTGTAAGGCTCCATTCAGACGTCCGCATGATTTTTTACGGATCCATGGATACATGGATCGGATCCACAGAACGCATGCGGACGTCTGAATGGAGCCTTACAGGGGGGTTATCAATGACAGGGGGTGATCAGGGTGATCACCCCCCTGTCACTGATCACCCCCCCTGTAAGGCTCCATTCAGACATCCGCATGATTTTTTACGGATCCATGGATACATGGATCGGATCCACAAAACGCATGCGGACGTCTGAATGGAGCCTTACAGGGGGGTTATCAATGACAGGGGGTGATCAGGGTAATCAGGGTGATCACCCCCCTGTCACTGATCACCCCCCCTGTAAGGCTCCATTCAGACATCCGCATGATTTTTTACGGATCCATGGATACATGGATCGGATCCACAGAACGCATGCGGACGTCTGAATGGAGCCTTACAGGGGGGTTATCAATGACAGGGGGTGATCAGGGTAATCAGGGTGATCACCCCCCTGTCACTGATCACCCCCCCTGTAAGGCTCCATTCAGACGTCCGCATGATTTTTACGGATCCATGGATACATGGATCGGATCCACAGAACGCATGCGGACGTCTGAATGGAGCCTTACAGGGGGGTTATCAATGACAGGGGGTGATCAGGGTAATCAGGGTGATCACCCCCCTGTCACTGATCACCCCCCCTGTAAGGCTCCATTCAGACGTCCGCATGATTTTTACGGATCCATGGATACATGGATCGGATCCGTAAAAATCATGCGGACGTCTAAATGGAGCCTTACAGGGGGGTGATCAATCACAGGGGGGTGATCAATGACAGGGGGTGATCAGGGAGTGTATATGGGTGATCACCCGCCTGTCATTGATCACCCCCCTGTAAGGCTCCATTCAGACGTCCGTATGCTTTTTGCGGATCCGATCCATGTATCCGTGGATCCGTAAAAATCATACGGACGTATGAACGGAGCCTGACAGGGGGGTGATCAATGACAGGGCGGTGATCAATGACAGGGGGGTGATCAGGGAGTTTATATGGGGTGATCATGGGTGATCAGGGGTTTATAAGGGGTTAATAGGTGACGGGGGGGGGGGGGGTGTAGTGTAGTGTAGTGTGGTGTTTGGTGGGACTGTACTGACCTACCTGAGTCCTCTGGTGGTCGATCCTAACAAAAGGGACCACCAGAGGACCAGGTAGGAGGTATATTAGACGCTGTTATGAAAACAGCGTCTAATATACCTGTTAGGGGTTAAAAAATTCGGATCTCCAGCCTGCCAGCGAGCGATCGCCGCTGGCAGGCTGGAGATCCACTCGCTTACCTTCCGTTCCTGTGAGCGGCGCGCCTGTGCGCGCGTGTTCACAGGAAATCTCGCGTCTCGCGAGAAGACGCGTATATGCGTCCAGGAGGAGTAAAGCAACCACCTCCCGGACGCATATACGCGTACAGCGGTCGGGAGGTGGTTAAAACCCACATAAACTACACTGCAGTGTGCAAATACCCTAACACTTCATGCACACTGCCATGTCCGTATTTTGTTCTGCAAACAACAGATCCACAAAATTCAGATACCTTCTGTTTGCACTCCACGCCCTTCTCACTCCCATCAATAGAAAGGACTATTCTTTTCTGCAGTGCGGACCAGAATAGGACATGTTCTATAAATTGCCGTACAGCCCCACAGATCTTCAAATAATATGAATGTGTGCATAATATGGCCCATAGAAATGAATGGGTCGGTGACAACTGCAGGAAGCACACGGATGCAAAATGCGGTCTTCTGCATGTCGCCTAAGAAATGTTTTCCAAGTCTGCTTATGTCTTAGTATAAAATATCTTTGAGGAGCGGTTTCTTCATATTACTCGGCTCACATGATTGTATGCTCTCATTCAGTTTTGAATTCTGATGGCTGTACGGAGGATGACCTTTGTTACTTCAGGAGGTCTTCTGAGTCTTTTCGGTACGACCACACGGTCAGGTTTCATATCTGTCTTTTATATTTTGTCTCCTTTTCTGATTCATTTCTGATTTTAGCTTCCACAACAGCATCAGGAGATCTGACCATGTAGCCCTATCCTACGGCTTCCTAATGGAATTCTTTTTATTATTCCAGTGATTGTATCCCTTGAGATTCTAGTTTTGCTCCATCTTTCATGAGCATAGTCTATCACAATGAATTGAAGCTTCTCACGGTGGCATTTGTGGAAGGTTACGTTTTATTGGGTCAGAGATCCATCTGTATGTTCTTTAAGGTGTTAGTTGCCAGCAGCAGAGTTTAAAGACATTAGTGCATTGTGTGTTATGGTCCTTGGTTGTCTCATTTTCATGTCCAGAGAGAACCACAGAAAAAATGGAATATTAATGATATATATATATATATATATATATATATACACACACATCTACACCTGAATGTGACGGATGTAAAGCATCATCCAGCTGACAATGCAGGTATAGGCTACTTGTTGTGTAATTGTGACTTTTCCCATTGCTTTCCCTCCCTCCCTTCTTCCCCCTATGGACTGGTAGAGATCCTTTTTTTAGGCAGTTCCCTGCTGTTCTGTGACAACCCGAAACTCACAGGGGCATAAAAGGGTGGGTGATAGAAACTAGCTCAATGGAAACAAATAAGAAAGTCGTATTGTGTTCTACCAAAGACTATTAGGCAGACTTAATATGACCAGTTACACTTTCTATAATGTAATTTATCATAAGGCCAGGGCTACATTGCGACACTAGTCGCGCGACAGCTGCCATGGCCAGCATTGCAGAGTAGCAGTGTTCCCATACAAATGAATGGGATCTCACCGCAGGTCACAAAAAATCCAACACTGATGGATTTTTTGCAACTCTTGCTGCATATCACTATCGCAAACCGATCCTGATTATAGATAGCTGTAAAATTTATATTATAGCAAAAACATGCTGTGTTAGTTTATCACGTCATCTCCCGACGCGTTTCGCCCATACATAGTTGGGCTCATCAGGGGACCCGTTGGGTAGATACCTGACCAGGATAAGGTCAAGACTTAGATCTTAAAACACTTAAAGTAAACCAGTAGGATATTTCCAGTTTATAGAACAAAACTGGAAATGGTAAGTCTCAAAAGAGTAAATATAGCAGAAGTCAATAACAGCTCACGAAGGGCTCTTTCACACTTGCGTTGTCCGGATCCGGCGTGTACTCCACTTGCCGGAATTACACGCCGTGTACTGAAAGCATTTGAAGACGGATCCGTCTTCAAAATGCTTTCAGTGTTACTATGGCAGCCAGGACGTTATTAAAGTCCTGGTTGCCATAGTAGGAGCGGAGAGCGGGGGACCGGTATACTTACCATCCGTGCGGCTCCCGGGGCGCTCCAGAGTGACGTCAGAGTGCCCCATGCGCATGGATGACGTGCCATGGGATCACGTGATCCATGCGCTTGGGGCGCCCTGACGTCACTCTGGAGCGCCCCGGGAGCCGCACGGATGGTAAGTATGCTGCTCCCCCGCTCCCCACTACACTTTACCATGGCTGCCGGGACTTTAGCGTCCCGGCAGCCATGGTAACCATTCAGAAAAAGCTAAACGACGACGTTTAGCTTAAGGCCGGATCCGGATCAATGCCTTTTAATGGGCATTAATTCCGGATCCGGCCTTGCGGCAAGTCTTCAGGATTTTTGGCCGGAGCAAAAAGCGCAGCATGCTGCGGTATTTTCTCTGGCCAAAAAACGTTCCGTTCCGGAACTGAAGACATCCTGATGCATCCTGAACGGATTTCACTCCATTCAGAATGCATTAGGATAAAACTGATCAGGATTCTTCCGGCATAGAGCCCCGACGACGGAACTCTATGCCGGAAGACAATAACGCAGGTGTGAAAGAGCCCTAACATGGTATATTCTCCCGATGACGGGGAGCTATTCAAAATAAAATATAAAACAATCAGCTACTTGCGTGTCCACTAGGTAAAGGTCAGATGATACTGTTGTACAGGAGCCCCCTGATATATCAATCACGAGGTGGACAGCAGTAAACGAAAATCACAGTCACCTATACATGAATTAGGCGCTGTATACAGTGGTATACGGGAATGCTGGTGGAGTTAACTGGCAAAGCAGCAAAGTAAAAATACACAATCATAGATGTGTGACACAGTAAGTGGATGAGGCACTGCATACAGTGGTCCTGTGTCACAGTGGCAGAGGGTCTCCTGGCGTCTGTGGTTCATTCATCCATACTTCTAAATTCAGAGAAATACAGTATATAGCTATATCAATCTGTAGACAGTGGAGAAGGAAACTGTGACCATTACATACCATATTTATTTCTAGGAATATATGTGAGGGACTATTTTCTATGCAGGGGTGGACTGCATCAACAAGAGCTAGTATCAATGTATACTGGAAAATGTAGGTACTTGATGAGCTACTGCCTACTCTCTGAAAGGGAGGAAAGTCCTCTTTATTTGTGAGTAAAAAACATTTAAATTTGTAGGATAACCCTTTTAGTATTGTGAAATGACCTGCAGTAACAGGCAATCTCACAAACTAGATAAAGCTCTGTTTAATGCACACGACCGTTGTTTGGATCCGCATCCGAGCCACCCTTTTGGCGGCTCGGATGCAGACCCATTCACTTCAATGGGGCCGCAAAAGATGCGGACAGCACATCCGTGGCTCCGTTCCGCGGCCCCGTTAAAAAAATATAACATGTCCTACTCTTGTCCACGCTTTGCGGACAAGAATAGGCATTATATTGCCGGCGCCCATTCCGTTCCGCAAATTGCGGTCGTGTGCATGAGGCCAAAGTCATATTTATGGGACGCATGCATTAATCAGCAACCCATGATGTATAGCTTATCATCCAAAACTCATAGGGTCCTATTGTAAAAAAAAAAAAAAAAAAAAAAACAATACCACCCAATATGCTTTATATATTTTTTTTTTACTGTGGAATAGCCTTGTCTATTACATTATTTCATGACCTTTTTTGTGGTATGCTGACATATTCTGGCCACGCAAAGGCCAAAAGGACATACTCTTGTAGTCTCCTTCTGGCTAATATAACCTTAGCCCTATGTTATGGACATGTTTACCAAGTACATCTGGCGCTTTCCCAGCGCACATGCTAAACACATTTCACACGCATGGTGTCAGCGTCGCTGTAATAGTATTAGATGCAGTACACTGAGTCCCATGCTGGCCAATGTGTTGCTTTAGTAGTATTAGACTAGGGCTACAAATGTTGTGCGACAATTTTTATAATGATAGTCTATGGTGTCGCAAGGCGACATGCAACATGCTGTGACTGCGATATGACAGTCGCAAAAAAAACCCATCCAAAATGGATTTTTCTGCAACTGTCACGTCGCAGTCGCAGCATGTCGCAGCATGTCGCAGTGCAACACCATAGACTATCATTATAACAATTGTCACGCGACATTGGTGCAATATCAATGTCGCGCAACACAGTGTAGCCCTAGCCTTAGTTACATTTATTAAGGGACTTGCAACTATTTTAGGCATAAAATAGTCAGAAGTCCTCTTTAGTAACCAGTCGTGCCACAATATTTAGTCACACAGCTGGTTTTACACTGTCTTTGTCAGTTGGGCAAGGGCGGAATGTGGGCGGCCGTGCCAGGGCGGGACTTCAGCCCCGGCAAGCCTGGAAGAAGGCATAAATGTTAGCTAAAAACTACGCCAGACGCAAGGACTGCCACAGATGCGCCTAATTTATGACATGGCTCATGCCTCGACATAAATTAGACGAATGCTACGGGACTGAGAGGGGAAACAAACAGTGGCCTAAAAAGCCGGTCTTAGTAAATGTGCCCTAATGAGTCCAATGCTGGGCATGGCACTGCAGAGAACGGCAGTGACTTTTTCCAGAACGGTCCTTACTTGTAATTAAATGACCCTGATCTGAGAGGTTTTTGTGTATGTGAGAGCTGGACAATGGTCGGGCCCGGTACAATGCCTCCTCGCTGTATAGTTTGTAGCTGTGGCGGTGCACCGGCCTCTCCAAGCACAGAGATTTCTGAAGTGAAACATTAAGAATAGCAAAGCAGGCTTTTCTCTACAGTTGACTTTAGGATCAGCTGTGTGTACCTTCCCCTATTATTTATTAGCCTTCCCTTTGTTGGACATCATTTGCATTTTCTTCCCTCTTTTTCTTTGTTTATTTTCCCTCCATCCCAATCCATTGTGATTTCCAGCAGCTAATTCCTGCAAATCACCTCCACCCCCCACGCTGCAGGGTGCCACAGGCAGTTTGCTACTGTAGTGATGAAAGACCCGACTCAAACGTGCAACCTGGATACACAATTCACAATTTAAATACACAGAGCACTTGGAAACGAACGCGTTAGTAACAGAACTCACTCCCCAACGGCGCTTAGTAGGGCTTATTGTTGTGTGTCCTTTGACATGTTAGTAGGAAGTTCTACATTCTGGCCAGAGATAGTCACGCCACGGATACATGTGAGCAGATCTCATTGGCAAAGACTGTAATACTATACTTTAAATGAGGGAAGGAAAGATTTCAGGTTCTATGAGACCTAACCGATAGGAAGACTCAATAGGAGCCATTAGAATAGAGGGCAGATCTGGTAACAGTGTCCTACAGCTAGACAGGACAAGGCCTCTTGCACACAAACGTTGTGCATCCGTTCCGTGCGGTCCCCAATGCAAGAGCAACATCAGTGCGGCGACCGGATCGAGACCCATTCAACTTGAATGTGTCCGTGATCTGTCCGTACCACAAAAAAGTTGTATTTTTTTGCAGTGCGGAGGCACGGACAGAAACACCACGGAAGCACTCTAGACTCCTTTGAAAACTGCTGAGAGGAGTGAAAAGTGTCAAAAACATAATAAATTAGGGGCACGCTCCTATAAATAAGAACATATAATACCCCTTTCAGACTGGTGTAACTTTTTTAAGGCATTTTGAGGAGTTTTGAAGATTTTTTTTTTCTTTTTTTGCAGGCGATTTACAGTATTTTGGCAAAAGAATGCCAGTTCTAGATGTTGCATGGAGGTCTGGATAATATGAAAGGCTTTTTTTCACCCTCGATGTGTATTTTTTGGGTCAATGGAGTTTTTTCCCTTTTTCCCCTCTTTGCCTGGAGTTTTCCTCCCATAGATCCTCATGGGGGGGGGGGGGGGGGTTATTTGCAGCTTAAGGCTACAGTCACACAACCGTATGAATGAGTCCGCATCCGTTCCGCGGAACGGGTCCGGACCCATTCATTTCTATGCAGACAGCACACCGTGTGTTGTCCACATCTGTATGTCTGTTCTGCCAGCCTGCAAACGAGATAGAACATGTCCTAATGTCGTCCGTTTTGTGGTTTAAGAATAGGCATTTTTACAATAGTCCAGGACGTGAAAGTGCGGGCGTGCATGGCTGGTATAGGTAGAATTTTGAAACTGATAAAAGAATTCCAATACTTTGTGAGAAATAAACTACACTGTGTTTTACCTCATATCTGATATGGAGACGTCAGACATTCAGCAAGTAAGGATATATAGGAAAGTGTGTCCTATATGGGAACATGACCACTGTGTCGGGAGATTTGAAGGATAAATGACACTGTAATGTCTGCCCTGGAGGTAGCAGGTTAGGCGGGGGGTTCTTGTTGGGGTTGGCCGCTGATAACATATAACCTGGAGTAGGACAGTTACTTTCCTCTCTTTCCCTCCTCTTGGTTGCTTTGCTTTCAGTCTGAGCGGAGTTGTAATGACTGCCCGGGGCAAACTGTCAGGACAAAAGTTCCCTCCATTTCCTAGAGAATACATAGACTTAGGGCTCATGCACACTAACGTATTTTCTTTCCGTGTCTGTTCCATTTTTTTTTTTGCGGATCGTACGCGAAACCATTTATTTCAATGGGTCCGCAAAAAAAAAACTGAAGTTATTCCGTGTGCATTCTGTTTTCGTATGTCCGTATTTCCGTTCTTCGAAAAAATAGAACATGTCCTATTATTGTCCGTATTATGGACAACGATAGTACTGTTCTATTAGGGGCCAGCTTTTCCGTTCCACATAACACGGAATGCACACGGATGTCATCTGTCATATCTTTTGTGGACCGCAAAATACATACGGTCGCGTGCATGAGCCCTTATGATGTACATACAGACAATGAAAATTGTTAATGACACAATCGAGAAGATAATTGTTACTTACGATCCTAACGTTTGTGTTGCTCTAACAATCAGTTCTGGTTGATGGAAATGTCTTCCCATTGAGGACTTGGGAGGGGGGGTCATATATCAAACTGGTGTAAAGTAGAAATGGCTTAGTTGCGCATAGCCACCAATCAGATTCCACTTATCATTTTCCAAAGGAGCTGTGAAAAATGAAAGGTGGGATCTGATTGGTGGCTATGGGAAACTAAGCCAGTTCTACGTTACACCAGTTTGATAAATGACCCCCTTGGTTCTCATTTTTCTCAGTCATTACTGTGGTGATAGCATTTAGTCAGTTAGTTGTGCAGATATTGTGCAATCTATGCTCCCTTAGGGCTTATGCACACAAACTTCATTCCGTTTTTTTACATGTCCCCATTCATTTTAATGGGTCTTGAAAAAAAAAAAGGTAAATTACTCTGTGTGCATTCTGTGTCCATATGTCCGCATGTCCGTTCCATCAAAAAAACATAGAACATGTCCTATTCTTGACCGTTTTGTTACAATGGATCAGCAAAAAAAAAAAAAAAAACGGATGCAGCATGGACGTCACACAAACGTAATTTGTTTTGTTTTGCGGATCTGTGTTTTGAGGACTGTAAAATACATACGGTCGTGTGCCTGAGCACTTAAGAGCAGCATCCTGGTAGTGCCCAGCATTTACCAGGCAATGCTGCACACTGCGCTACAGACAAATATGGTAGAATCTGTGATGAAAATGTAAAACCCGTGAGGCATGTCAAGAAATGTGCAGATTTTCTCTGTCCGCAGTGTGTAGTTGGGATTTTTGAAAACCTCATTCACTTTGCTGCCACTAGTAATGCTGCAGAAAACCCGCAGCATTTGTGCAGCTACAAGGATCACAGTGTGACAGTATGACATGACACCGTGGGTCGCTGCCTACAGGCCGTAGTGAAAAACAGACCAAAAGTGATATTATTATTATGGTAACTCTCTTAAGAAATGAATGGCTACCCGGTTATATAATTTGGGCTGCGGTAGAGATACATGCGTCTGTACATATACTGCCGACCTGCATTGCCAACCATAAGGACCATGATGGCCAGGCAGGGTTTAGGGTCACTGCAGCATGAGGGTCTGTGTTCATACTGAACATCGTATATTGCACACCTGCAGGACGTGGAGTACCGTGGTCACACAGATGAAGGGGGTAAAATGACCTGAAGTAAGAAAACGTGAAGTAGTTTGTGTCCTTTGAAGTGCACAAAGCGCCCAGTCCTCCTGTACAAACACATGCACGCACCTGCTGGTGCTGCTGGCATTAACCGCTTGTGGGGTTTCAGTTGCTGAGGTTGATGGTTGAGGTCTTGGTACAGGGGGAAGGATTTACTAAGGGCTGATTTACATGACCGTGATCGAGTCAGGAAACACGGTCCACCATGTGTCGGCCACATGTCCCGGACTGACAGCGGGGTCCCTGACCCTGAATCGACTGCGATTAGGTAGGACCTGACTGCGTCATAAACCACTATGATACAGTCAGTTCAGGTCAGGGGTGCCGGGGTCGGTCCAGGAAATGCAGCCAATACAAGGACTGTGGGGGAGATTTATCAAACTGGTGTAAAGTAGAACTGGCTTAGTTGCCCATAGCAACCAATCAGATTCCACCTTTCATTTTCCAAAGAAGCTGTCAAAAATGAAAGCTGGAATCTGATCTAAGCCAGTTCTACTTTACACCAGTTTAAAAAAATCTCCCCCTGTGTTCAGCCCTAAGCATTTTCTGGTATAGTAACCCATCCACCCCTAGAAGCAAAAGAAAGTCAAATAGAGACCTAAAGGGGTTGTGTCACTTCAGTAAGTGGCATTTATCATGTAGAGGAAGTTAATACAAGGCACTTACTAATGTATTGTGATTGTCCATATTGCCTCCTTTGCTGACTGGATTCATGTTTCCATCATATTATACACTGCTAGTTTCCATATATATTCTATTATATACAAATATATAGCACTATTCTAAATCTCTGCGAATTCTCGAAGTGCCGATATTCGCGATTAAAATTCGCGATTCGAAAATTCGCGATTCGAAAATTCGTGCCCAACATTACTCCTGACATGTCTGTATGAGCAACTACTTGCCTCCCTCATGCAATATACAACTCTAAATAATCTGTTCTTATGATTCTATGTTTTGTCATCCCTCAATTATTCCTACTAGACGTTATAAACAAATTGCTAGGAGTCTGCAATGAATGTCCAGCTGGGTGTTACCAGTTGGGAGTGTATCCCTGCACAGTCTGGCAAATGAATGGTACACCATAGACTCATAAGAATAGATGCTCCAGAAAGGTTATTACATGGGGACCCATTCATTTCTATGGGGCAGCACGATGTGTTGCCCGGATCTGGAATTGCGGCTCCGCTCTTCCGGGTCCGCAATTCCGTTCCCCCAAAAAATAGAACATGTTCTATTCTTGTCCGCAATTGCCGGCGATGTGCGGTCCGCAAAACACAGACGGACGTGTGAATGGACCCTTAGATGTCTCCTGTCTCACTTTACTTCTGAACAAACAAAAAAAAAGAATGCTAACTGCTGGAAGCCTAGTAATGTGAAAGGACTCTTGCACACAAACATTTTTTGTTCCGTTTTTGCGGTCTGTATGCGGAACTATTCATGTCAATGGTTCCGCAAAAAAAACGGAATGTACTCCGTATGCATTCTGTTTCCGTATTGCCGTATATTCGTTCAGCTGAAAGATAGTACTTGTACTATTATTGCCCGCAAATAACGATCCGTGGCTCCATTCAAGTCAATGGGTCCGCAAAAAATATGGAATGTATATGAAAAACATCCGTATGTCATCCGTTTTTTGTGGATCCATGCGCACTTTGCCGATGTGTATACTGTTAAAACACATTACTGTACATTACATTAATGATTAAAAATGTTATGTTTCTGTCTGCGATCCGCAAACAACGGATCGCATACGGAAACCATACGGAGATTTTTTGCGGAACTACGGAAAGGAAACGGAAACACAACAGAAACAAAAAACTGAACAACGGATCCATTAAAAAACGGACTGCAAAATACTGAAAAAGCCATATGGTCGTGTGCAAGAGGCCAATTCCAAACCAAACAGGTAAGTGCATCCGGGATAACAGCAGAACTGTTGGAGGAAAAGAGACCATATTTATAGTGTAAACAGGGCATAAAAGATTCAATTACAGCTTCTTCCCCTAGAAAATACATCTGAAAGTGTAATGCAAACAAGTCACCTCCCCCAGGTATTCACCTACCCGTTCCCGCACCCTCCCTGCTGTTGTTATCTACTATTGTCAGCTAATCATGACGGAAAGAGGACCTGTAACCACTGCTGACATGTCTGTTTTAGTAACTACTTGTATTCTCCATGTAATAGCAATTGTGGAACATCTATTATGACTTATAAGTGTATGTTGTGTTATTCCTCTATTATTCCTTCTAGAAGCTATGAATGGTCCATCAGACCATTACCGGTGTCTCTGCACAGTCTAACATTATCCAATCAGTGCTGCTAGGTGCATGTCCAACTGGTAACACCCATCTGGACCTTCATTGCAGACTGTTAGCAATTCCTTCATAACTTCTAGAAGGAATAATACAGGGATGACACAATATAGAGGTATATGAAAATATACTCTAGAATTATTATTACATGGGGAATGCAAGTAGTTATTAAAACAGACATGTCCGGAGAGGGGACAGCTCCTCTTTAAGCCTCCATGTCCTCATTTCTATTCACTTGCCTCCCCTTACTCTTTTTACAGGTACAGAAGGCACTTTTACTACATTAGGGCTCGTTCACACGAACGTGTGATGCCCGTTGCCATATTGCGGACCGCATTTGCTGATTCGCAATACACGGGCATCTTTCCGCGGGCATTCCGCATCTCCGGATTTGCGGACCCATTGAAATGAATGGGTCAGCATCCGTGAATGGTGCGGAACGGAAGAAGGGAACACTACGGAAGCACTACGGAGTGCTTTCTGGGGTTCCGTTCCGTGCTTCAGCACCGCAAAAAGATAGAACTTGCTCTATCTCTTTGCGGAACGGAAGGATCGCGGACCCATTCAAGTGAATGGGTCTGCGATCCCCATGCGACAACCCCACGAACGGTGCCCGTGCATTGCGGACAGCAGTACGGGTACGGGCTACACACAGTCATGTGAACGAGCCCTTAGTTAGATATTCCTAGACATATATCAGCATTAGAAAAATTCCATCCCATGTGTCTTTTGGACTCACACTCTTTCATGCCTTTATTCTACATTAGACAACCTTCGACATGTCATAGAAATATGGGTCTATGAGCTGACACTCCACCATCTCTGAAAAGAAGAGAAGAACATTGGAACCAGCTTAACAGCTGTACACCCTTCTGCACTGGTCAAGGATTTCCATGTCTGATACTAAGGGACATTTCCTACATCATTTCTGTCTGTACTCTGTCAAATTAGTTTTCCTTGACCCTGTGGTTTTCAATAATCCTGATACATGTTAGGTCCCATGCACCCACTAGAGCCAGAGGTTTAGTAGAGCGCCCAGTACACTGTGCTTATAGGTTATGATGCCCTCACCACAGTCTGATGAACGAACAGTTGCTGTGAAATCAGTATGACATGTGCTATGACATCCGTTTATGTTTCCTGATGTGGATTTGTCTATTTTGCCCACAGATACATTTTTTTTGGAAGTTTTTTGTGAATATCTGTCCCCCATGCTCTGCCAGCACAAGTAAATAAAGTCTGCACTGCCATTGGCATACTACAGGCAGCAGCAGGCACAGTTCATGGGGGGTATGGCATACTGTATTATAACAGCAGCAGCAGGCACAGTTCATGGGGGGTATGGCATACTGTATTATAACAGCAGCAGCAGGCACAGTTCATGGGCAGGGAATGGGAGGGGCCAGAGGTGGTTAGTGAGAGGTACTAGGAATGGGTAGCGGGAGTGGATGGGGCATGGAAGCCCAATTCAGATTCGTGCTATCTTCAAACGGTTGATCAGCAAGGGGTGCTGGGAGTTGGTCCTTACCAATCAAATATAAATGACCTTTTCTGGGGATAGACCATAAATATTGTACTCCCAGAAAACCCCTTTAAACATATGAGTAATTTTTGGAGTAATGCTCTGGATTATTATGAAACATGCTTCAGAGATTTGCGCCTGTGTGTGTGGTAATTGTAGAGGAGCAGTGAGCTGTAGTCTGTAGGTCTTGTGTCTTTTATTATGTACAACCTTGTAAGATGACAGTTATTTTGCCAGGGGCTTTCTGGCTCTGAAACTATGACACGTCATAAAAGGTCTATGACCAGGCCTGTCGGTGTGCAGTCTTAGCTCCATTCTAGCAGATCTAATAACTTTTTGATGATTTAGTATTCTTGTCACTAGCCCTTAAAGGGGTTGTCCAGCCTTTACTAAGCGATGGTCTATCCGTCAGGCGTCCATCACCCCCACTGATCGGCTGGTCAGGTGTAGCTTCGTCGGCCTTGTAGTGGAGGGAGCTCAGTTGACGGAGCTGGGTAGTGCCAACTTCCACAAAGCTACACCCGAACAGCTGATCTGTGGGGATGCAAAGTGCTGGACTCCTACTGATCAGCTACTGATGGCCTATACTGAGGATAGGCCATTACTTAGTAAAGGCTAGACAACCAGGTCTGTTTGAGCCTAAGGCCTCATGCACACGGCCGTTGTTCGGGTCCGCATCCGAGCCGGAGTTTTTGCGGCTCGGGTGCGGACCCATTTACTTCAGTGGGGCCGCAAAAGATGCGGACAGCACTCCGTGTGCTGTCCGCATCCGTTGCTCCGTTCCGTGGCCCCCAGCAAAAAAACTAGAACATGTCCTATTCTTGACCATTTTGAGGACAAGAATAGGCATTTCTACAATGGGCCGCCCATTCCGCAAATTGCGGAAGGCACACCGGCGACTTCTGTGTTTTGGGGATCCGCAATTTGCGGCCTTAGTGACCAAGTCATTTTTAGCATTGTTTTCATCCTTGCATTCTGAGAGCCATAACTTTTTAATTTTCCTGTTGATACAGCCATAAGAGGGTCAAATGAACCATTGGTGAGTGCTGCCTACTTTTTCTTCATCTTATATTTGCAAGCCATAAGAGGGTTGGTTTTTTGCAGGACAAGCTGTATTTCTTTAACGCCACAGTTTTGGGATACATATAATCACTGGAGAAGCTTGAAGAAGTGTGTGTTTTTTTTTTTTTGGGGGGGGGGGGGAGGCAAATTTTGTTTTTACAGTGTTCACTATGTGGTACTGCTGGCCAGTACGATTGCGGCAATACCCTATTTATATAGTGTTTTTCTCTTAAAGGCCGCTTTCAGACGAGCGTCTTGAAATCCGTCAGCATTCTGGCTCAGGATCCTGATGATATAGCATCAGTATGGCTTCAGGATTTCATCAGGATTTCCATGCGTATTCCGCACTACCTGCCTTTGTTATGCACTCCCATATACCGTAATGTGCGTATTTGGAAACAAAGCTCTATTAGCAGATTCCATCACATTGAATCCAGACTATATACGCATTGCAAATACGCTCGCCTGAAAGCGGCCATACAATCAAGCCCTGATATAAAGTTTTGTTGGATTAGATGATGTTTTCATTCTGAAATCCATACGAATTTTGTTGTTGTTTTTTATTTTATTAATTAATGCTGTTGACACTGAGGGTTAAATAACTGGATAATTTTACAGCTTTGGTCATTACAAAAGCGATAGCACCAATTATTTGTAAGTTTTTTTGTTGCTTTAATTTTTTACATAAAAAAGCATTTTTGGGGGCTTTTTAAAAACTTTTTTCACATTTGTTTTCAAGATCTACGATTCCTATGAGTGAGGGCTTGTTTACACAAACGTATTTTGCGTTCCGTATACGGGCTGTTTTCTGCGTTGCGCATGCGGTCCGTATACGGAACCATTCATTTCAATGGATCCGCAAAAGATGCTGTCCTCATCCGTTGCTCTGTTCCGTGGCCCTACAAAAATTCTGTCCTGTCCTATTCTTGTCTGTTTTGCGGACAAGAATAGGCATTTCTATAATGGGCCTCCTGTTCCGTTCCGCAAATTGCGGAAGGCACACGGGCAGCATCTGTTTTTTGCAGATCCGCAATTTACGGACCGCAAAAAAGGGCACGGTCGCATGAACAAGCCCTGAATGGAAATATTTTTACTTAAATCAGAAGACTAGAATCCAGATCAAATCCCAGTGATTACTACTGTAAGGGCTCATGCACACGGCCGTTGCCTGGCTGTGACCGTATTACGACCCGCAAACAGCGGATGCGAACCCATTCACTTGAATGGGTCCCCAATCCGGGAGATGCTGTGCGGTGTGGAACGGAAGCACGGAATGCACCGCAAAAAAATAGAACGTGTTCAAGTTGAATGGGTCTCGATCTGTCCCAGCCGCGGCGCGGACAAATTGCAAATTGCGGTCCAAAATGCACGGAACGTCCGCACAACGTTTGCATGCAGATTGCCGGATCCGGCAGGCAGTTGAAAGCACACACAAGAGTTTTTTTTTTTTTTTACTCAAGGTCCATTTTTTGAGTCAATGTATTTTTTATGCCATTTTTGTACCAATTTTACTGCTCTACAGAGGAAGTGATATTTTGCAAGGCAATACACAAACACCATTAAATATGCCAGGTGGTGATTGGTGAAACACACTCAAACATGCCTATAAAAAAGTCAGCAAAAATGCTGAGCACGTCATTTTTTTTCTTTTTAGACCTTTTGTGAATACAAAACTATATGGGTCAGATTTATCATTACTCTGACAGCTCACTCCACTTTCACATATGGCTAAAGTCAGTTTTAGCCAAGTCAGATTTATGATCGGCCCTTTCAGACTGTAATAAATGTGGTTTGACGGTAGCAGTTTATCCGTCAGTAAGCAGCTGTACAAAAGTCGCACGTTTTTATGAAAAAGTTGCATGTTCTATTAAAAAGTCTCATAAGATAAGCATGGTCCTCGCTGGAGTGAAATTGCGACTTTTTAAATAGTCGCAATAGTAAATCTGTCTAGAGATTCATTTACATAAGAAAACACGCCCACTTTCAGAAAACTGGCGAGCATAGTGCAGAGCAGAAAAAAGTCGCAAATTTGTGCGCAGTTTTAGTGTTTGGGACTTTTTCACTCCATTATTCTGACCTGTATGGGGAGGATTACAGCTCTGCGTGTCCGATTATTACTGGAGATGGATGCGTGTGCTGACAGCTAATCTCCTGGGACAGTGGGAAGGGACGCCGGCCCATGTCATTACTCACACATGAAAGGCCTGTAGTGTTGATTTTTATCGCGAATATCGTCACTTCGAGAGTGTAAAATATAGTGCTATATCTTCATAGTTGTGAATATTCTAGATTTTGTTTTCATCAGTAACCTCCATTCTTGCTTGTGGGCCAATGAGAAGGCTGCAATGTCTTTGTCTGAGCTTAGCAACATCCCTAGCAACCAATAGGAAAGCGGCCTACCCCTTACTATATAAGAAACTGCCCAGCAGCCATTTTCTGCAGTATTTTGCAGTTCTGAGAGAGAGAGTAGTGACATTGCCGTGCTCTGTGTGTCATTACATTAGATAGTCAGTTAGATAGCTCATACGGTATATATATAATACAGATAGTGGGAGATAGTCAGTGTAGGTTATATCCTGATATAGTGTAGCTGATAGGTTCCAGTGCAGGGTGTTAGGTAGTGTGATAGGAATTACTGTACTGTGCATTTTCTCCAGTCTCTGGAAACTTCTAGCAGCTTAAAAAATGTAGCAAAAGTGAGCCACGCCTGTATTGCGCGCGCAATACGCACATATTACATTGCCGATTTTCGCAATCAAGAAAATAATGACTGGAGATCACGAATTCTAGAATTTGTGAATTTATGGCCAAGAATTTGCAGAATATCATGAAAACGAATATTGCCTATGCTGCTCATCACTAAAGGCCTGCCTTGTAATGCCAGTTTCCATAATGATCACCCTTTGCAGAAGATGTGACCGGGGAACTGATTGCACCCTTTACATAGAGCAAAATGATCACATATAATAATATATGCAAGAGATTAGAAAATCATCATTGCAAAATGACATTCAGTCTTAAGAAAACGGATTGCTGTGACATTGCCTGTCCCATAAGCAGAGAGGTGTCCCATCCTATAGTATTACTAGGGCATGTAAGGAATCCAAATTCTGCTCTGAATGTGAAGCAGAAGGAAACACAAAGAAATGAAGAGTTACACCTAGCAATCAAATCACGTCTAATCTGTACCCTTAGGCCTAGTTCACACGAACGTTTTTTTTGCGGGTGTACGGGCCGTTTTTTTGTGTTCAGTATACGGTCCGTATACGGAACCATTCATTTCAATGGTTCCGCAAAAAAAACGGAATGTGTTCCGTATGCATTCCGTTTCCGTATTTCCGTTTTTCCGTTCCGTTGAAAGATAGAGCTTGTCCTATATTTGGCCGTAAATCACGGGTCGTGGCTCCATTCAAGTCAATGGGTCCGCAAAAAAAACGGAACACATACGGAAATGCATCCGTATGTGTTCCGTTTCCGTTCCGTTTTTTCTGAACCATCTATTGAAAATGTTATGGCCAGCCCAATTTTTTCTATGTAATTACTGTATACTGTACATGGCATACGGAAAAACGGAACGGAATAACGGAAAGAAAACGGAAACACAACGGAACTCAAAAACGGAACAACGGATCCGTAATAAACGGACCGCAAAAAACAATAAAAGCCATACGGTCGTGTGAACTAGGCCTTAGGCCTCATGCACACTAACGTATTTTCTTTCTGTATCCCTTCAGTTTTTTTCGCCGACCATATGCGGAACCATTCATTTCAATGGGTTCGCAAAGAAAAAACTAAATTACTCCGTTTGCATTCCGTTACCGTATGTCCGTATTTCCATTCTGCAAAAAAATAGAACATGTCCTATTATTGTCCACATTACGGACAAGGATAGGACTGTTCACTTAGGGGCCAGCTGTTCCGTTCCGCAAAATACGGAATGCACACGCACCTCATCCGTATTTTTTGCAAATCCGTTTTTTGCGGACCGCAAATTACATATGGTCGTTTGCATTAGCACTTAGGCCAGATGCACACGACCATGCGCAAACTGCAGATCCACAAAGTACGGATGCCGTCTGTGTGCCTTTTTTTGGGGATGATCCATGAGCATCTGTTTGTTCCGCAAATAGATAGAAACATGTCCTATACTTTACTGCAAAATGCAGACCATGGACTCATTGAAGTCAATGGGTCCCTAAAAAATGCAGATGCAACATGGACTGTAGGGGCGTAACTACCATAGCGGCAGACCATGCGACTGCTATGGGGCCCAGGGCAAGAGGGGGCCCAGTCTTAGTTGGGATTATCTCCTCTTCTACTGGAGGTGAAAACTTGGTCAGGACTCTACCCTCTAAAGGAACAACTTTTAGTAACTGAGGCAGGGGACAAATGTCCAAAGGGTCACTGAAAGGGGTTTAGACAGAAACCCTTGTGTTTTGTGGGGGCTGGTTTGATCCTTGCTATGTGGCCCTTACTTCTCTATGTACGCCACTGATGGACTGTATGTATAGTTTGTGAATCGGCAATTTGCAGACATCAAAATACATATGGTGGTGTGCATGAGGCCTTCTCTGAAGAACTGATAGCTGGACCCTAGCAGGTTGTTATGGGAAACTGCCCCACTTTTTGTCTGCACCCACCTGCTATGCGGATCTTTTATACGGCGCCCCCGTACTGTACCTATGATCTTACACTGAGAATTTCTTTCTGGATTCATATGGACTCTGTGAGATAAAAACGGCCTACAGTCACTAATGCGAGAGCACCTAGACCTTATTGTAAATTGTGCCAAAATGTGGTGCCTTTTTTGGTGTTAGTTTTAGAATCATCCACTGTGCCTAGTCCACCAAGGGGCAGGGGCTTAACAGAAAGGGGCGCAATTTATTGGGAAAGATAGACCATAAACCATTTTGTGCCAAATTTGTGAGGTTGTAAATTCTTGTCGTTACTTATCACTTTGGCCCCTAAAAATCCATCATTTCTGAATTCCCTCTTGGAACTATTCTACAGCAGAACCACAGGCTTCTGGAGAAGACAACAGAGAAGGGGGTCCTTTATCAAAGACTGGCATTTTACGCTGGTCTTTGATAGCCCCTGTGCTGCTGGAGGATGCACTTCAGTTATGACGAGGCGCAGGTCACTGCATCCTCCGCTAGTCCGTTCTCTTACAAGGAAATCTACTCCAACCCCTGACAGGAATAGATGTCAATCAGAACTTACGCCAGTTTCCTAGCATAAATGGTAGTGGGCTGATGGCCCCATCCCAGTTACCCCCTAGTGTCCAGGGTGGCGTAAAATGTGCGCCTAAATTTGAAGCTCAAAAAAGTTGAAATATTGAGCTATGTGACTTTTTTATGCTAAAAACTGCCATAAGGAGTCATGATAAATGACCCCAATAAATGATAATCAATCGCAGGTCTGTCAGCTCCCTATATGTACTTTATGCATGAAGTGACTGATCTGCCGCCATCCCACCCCAGTCGCAGGGCCCCTGATCTTCTTGGTGATTGTCTGCACATGATGGACGTGTTGTTGTATTTTGCTACATTTAGTTGTGTTTATTGTCAGTTGTTACATTGTAATGTGAAAGGATTGTATGGAGAGGGCTCTCACCTAGCATGACATGTATGGACCACATCTTCCTTATATTACAGCCCATGTGAGGTCCAGTCACTTTTTACTGTACAGGACATTTTACATGAAAAGTAATCTCACCATCAGGCCAGCCTGTCTTGTAATAACTGTAGTGTATGTGCCCTGCCCAGGCAAATAGGTAGTCATGGCACTGGTTCAATACAGTAATTTTAGCAGTTGATAATAGGTACCAGGTAGTGTAGGGACAGTGCCACAACTTTGTACTCTTTGGAGTATTTTTCACCTCTAGGGGGCAGTGCAGACTGCTCGGAAGACTGGGGCTGCGGCTTAGGGGGTATGATGATTTGGGTTGGCTGCTGCTAGTCCCTGCACTACTCAGCAGGATGCAGACAGCACAGCCCGGGGCTCCGCTCGGATCTGTCCTGTCTCGTAGGTTTTCATTGCGGCTTTTACTTCCTAAACACCTGGATTTGTCAGCCACCTGGCCGAGCCGACAGATCGCGACATGTCCGGACCGTGGGATGTCACCAGGAATTCCCTGCACATCCCTGGAATTGTCCCGTTTAGTTCAGGCTTGTTCCAAAATCCGAGAAGTGGTTTATGATCACATAGCTGGGGCTTACTGGGAGCAGCTCCACAGCAGGGGCTACAGAGCATCAGAAATAGAGCAGAGTCTATTACCTCCTAGTGTAAATGTAACAGACAGACAGCCCTAGGATGGACAGAGAGAGACTATATAGGACAAAGAGTGAATATTCTATTAACTCCTAATGTGAAATGTAACAGGCATTCTAATATTAATTAATCCAACATGCTATTAATAATTCTATTATATAGATAAATAGAGCAAATACATTAGATAGAACTAATTAGTGATGATAGATCAAATAACAGATAATGGTAGATATCAGATGAACTGATAGGTAGATTATATAGATCAAATAATAGATTAGATAGGCAGATCAAATAGAACGAATGATAGATAGATATGAGATTAGATAGATCTTTGCTGTGTGAATAATAGCTGGTAGCCCATAGTAAGCCACTGCTATACTGTGTGTATATATATATATATATATTATAACTTGAAGCCCTATGATGCTCATGTGATATTTGCACAGACCTGTGACATGGAGACTAAGCTCTAACAGGAACCTTTTTTGACCATCAGAATGTTTTCTCCAACCCTCCACCTAGATGGTAACTCTAAATAGTAAACTATAAGGTGCTATATATATATCCACACATTCTTGTCACATTGTGCCAGTTCCTTATCTCCCACACCTGTAGACATCTCCAGTCCATATCCCGCAGTGTGCATGTTACATCTCTTCCTTGTGTGAGGGCTGCGCCTATTTACTATATATGTGTCCTATAGGTTTGTCATATTGTGCCAGTTCCTTATCTCCCACACCTGTAGACATCTCCAGTCCATATCCCGCAGTGTGCAGGTTACATCTCTCTCTTGTGTGAGGGTTGCCCCTATTTACTATATATGTGTCCTATAGGTGGTAGTCATCACCCCAGAGGGCAGATATCCAGCACTGGAGCTCATCACAATAATCCACTGTGCAGTTTTATTATTAATAAGGCTTCCATAATAGGAAGAATAAGAGCATAGTCAATGTCTTTGGCATCTCAATATAAAAAAAAGACTTTCGTGTAGAAACGAAATATAAATCGCCATCTTATAATACAAGGCACATTCAATATGAACATTTCCTATTTACAACCATAGTGCATTCTCGCTACAAAAAGAAGGGATTACTAGTGGTAACTAATCTTTCTAGAAGAAAGCGCCTTCAGTCCATGCCAGTCCCTCACCAGGGTCTCCACACCGAGTCTGCCATGCCTGATGGCAGGACTGATGGGGACACTGCGGCCACACTGGAGTTGGTGTAGACTGGGATGACAGATCCATTGTGTGGGAAGGCTGGGTTAGTGATCAGGAAAGCAAATTGTCCATCGGATGCTGGCACCAGCTGAAAGCCACCGTAGACCTTGGCAGCCTCCACTTGTGGGCCACCCATCTTGCAGGGAACCCCACCCGTGGGAGCTGGGTTTCCTTGTGGTGCACTGGCCGGAAGCTGAACCAATGGCTGTCCAAAAGCTGGGTGCGGGGTGGCAGCTGCAGGGAGCTGAGGCTGAGCGGGGTAGTTCATGGCATTGATCTGGTTCATGCAATTGGCCAGATGGCCCAGGAGCCGGGTTCGCACATCCGTGTTAACCCCTTCACACGTGGACAGGAAGCGGGTGACTTCGTTCATGCACTCGCTGAATCCAGCCCTGTATTTCCCGAGAACCGTGGGGTCCGTGCTGAGGGCGGCTGCAGAAAAGAGCAAACACTTGGTTACTAGACAGATCTAAGGGCAGACAGCCCCCTCCCCCCTCCCAACACAGCAACAGGAAGAACTATAAATAAGCCCAGACCGTGGGAAAGACGCAGAGCGCCATTCACACCGTAGCCCGACAGGGGGCACTTACCAGTCATCTGCACCCTCTGCAGGTTCCGGAGGTGCTTCACCGTCATCTCCAGGATGTCAGCCTTCTCCAGCTTAGAGTGCCGGGAGCTCTGCAAGGACAATGGCTGGTCAGAAGACATCGCATACACATCACATGTGCAGGAGGGATATACGTAGTATATGTATAAACACAGGGCATACCAGCTATACTAATATATGCACACAATGTAATATGTTCTGTATTATATATAGAGGACAGCCAGATAACAGCAGTACATATATAACAGCTATATTACAGTATATATATATATATATATATATATATATATATATATATATATATATAGATAGATAGGACACAGGACAACTATATAGAGAGGACACAGGACAGCTATATTACAGTATATAGAGAGGACACAGGACAGCTATATTACAGTATATAGAGAGGACACAGGACAGCTATATTACAGTATATAGAGAGGACACAGGACAGCTATATTACAGTATATAGAGAGGACACAGGACAGCTAGACAGCTATATTACAGTATATAGAGAGGACACAGGACAGCTATATTACAGTATATAGAGAGGACACAGGACAGCTATATTACAGTATATAGAGAGGACACAGGACAGCTATATTACAGTATATAGAGAGGACACAGGACAGCTATATTGCTAGATATAGAGGAAACAGGACAGCTATATTACAGTATATATAGAGGACACAGGACAGTTATATTGCTAGATATAGAGGACACTTACATCTTTCTTCAAGGCGTCCAGGATGAGGGTCTTGAGCTGGCTCAGGCTCTCGTTGATCCGTGCTCTCCTTCTCTTCTCCATTATGGGTTTGGAGGACTGTAAAGAGACACACAGTGAGTGCCTGCAGGCCACGGCCACCGACATGATCCACTAGGCGGCAGTTACTAAGCACCATTTACCTTCCTGTGCTCGGAGGCAGTTTTGGGTTTATCCGGGGTACTGCTCATGCTGGCCGGGGTAGCAGCCACAGGAGAAGAGGAGTTTTTCTCCATCATATCAGCTGGCATCTTCTGCTCCCAGGCAATGATTTATTGTCCTCCAGCAGTGTGTCCCAGTGCGCGGCAATCCAGAGCGTGCAGGCAGTGTGTCGCGCGGGGTGCTGGGGTGCCGCTCCGCCTGGCCTGCTGCCCTGTGCGCCTGTGACTGCCCTCTCCTTGGCTCCCGCTTTATATAGCGCTGACTGCACGCGAACGGCTCGTGTGAAACTTCCCAAACTTTCTTTCCCACAGTAACTTTCAGCCAATGGCAGCGGGGCGCACGCGTGGGCTGCGCCAGGCCATTGGCTGCAGGGCGTGAGCGCCAGCGACCAATGAGGAGTGAAGAGAAGTGTAAGGGGCGTGGTCATGAGAGCGCCTGTCAATCAGCGGCACCGCTGTTAACCCTGAAGGATGCGGCACCGGTGTGTACCCTGAAGAGACCCCCAGCTGTGTGCCCCAGATATTGGGGGGAGGGCGGGGGATAACGGTCTGTCTTCTATCTATTTATCCATCCATCCCCGTTCTATCTAATTATCTGTCTGCCTTCTATCTATTATCTATTATCTACTATCTATAATCTAATCTAGTATCGATCTATCTATAGCTCTGTCTGGTCGTTCTTCTATCTAATATCTATCTATAATCTAATCTATTATCGAGCTATCTAATATCCATCTATCTATATATATATCGATCTATTATCTATCTATAATCTAATCTATTATTGAGCTAATATCTATCTATCTTCTATCTATTTATCTATCCATCCCAGTTCTATTATCTATCTAATTATCGATCTATCTAATATCTATCATCTATCTATCTATCTCATGTCTATATATATTATCTATCTAATTATCTATCTCATATCTATGTATTCTATCTAGTATCTACTATCTATAATCTAATCTATTATCGATCTATCTAATATCTATCTATTTATCCATCCCTGTTCTATCTAATTATCTATCTATTTATTCTATTATCTATCTATCTATCTATCTATCTATCTATCTATCTATCTATCTAATAGTTATCTAATATCTATCTCATGTCTATATCTATCTCATATCTATTTATCCTATCTATTAACTACTATCTATAATCTAATCTATTATCGATCTATCTAAAAACCATCTAATATCTATTATATCTATCTATCTATCTATCTATCTATCTTCTATCTATTTATCCATCCCAGTTCTATCTAATTATCTATCTGTCTATTTATTCTATTATCTATCTAATAGTGGTCTAATATCTATCTATCTACCTATCTATCTATCTATCTATCTATCTATCTATCTATCTCTTATCTATATATCTCATGGCTATCTATCTATCTATTCCATTTATCTAAATACCAATTATCTATCTATAGGAAATATTGATACTTTTATTTAATCTCTTGTTCCTTCTCCATGTATTAACTCTTTATATATATTTACTACATATTATTACACACGTATACACACACTATATCTGTATTACAGCATGACATATACATCTATATACCGTTATTACACACGTATACACACACTATATCTGTATTACAGCATGACATATACATCTATATACCGTTATTACACGTATACACACACTATATCTGTATTACAGCATGACATATACATCTATATACCGTTATTACACACGTATACACACACTATATCTGTATTACAGCATGACATATACATCTTTATTACAGTATTACACGTATACACACACTATATCTGTATTATAGTATGACATATACATCTATATACCGTTATTACACGTATACACACACTATATCTGTATTACAGCATGACATATACATCTATATACCGTTATTACACGTATACACACACTATATCTGTATTACAGTATGACATATACATCTATATACCGTTATTACACGTATACACACACTATATCTGTATTACAGTATGACATATACATCTATATACCGTTATTACACGTATACACTCACTCTATCTGTATTACAGTATGACATATACATCTATATACCGTTATTACACGTATACACTCACTCTATCTGTATTACAGTATGACATATACATCTATATACCGTTATTACACGTATACACTCACTCTATCTGTATTACAGTATGACATATACATCTATATACCGTTATTACACGTATACACTCACTCTATCTGTATTACAGTATGACATATACATCTATATACCGTTATTACACGTATACACTCACTCTATCTGTATTACAGTATGACATATACATCTATATACCATTATTACACACGTATACACTCACTCTATATCTTTCCGTATGACATGTACATTTTCTAGGTGTATTTATACTCGGCGGTTACTGCAGTGACATGTTCTGTAGATATAACTGATGACAGGGGAGAAATCGGTCGATTCTTCATGGTTGATTGATGTGTATTGTGGGGCGCCGTGATCGGTGGCGATTATGTCGGACGATTGGTGGTAATGACATTGTGTGTGGAGATGACTGTAGCCGCCCATCACCCTGGTCTATGTGGCAGGGCGCACCTAGTCCCCGTGCACAGCCTGGGCAGACGTGCCAGGCATCACTCCGGCGCACAGGCACAGGCGGCCCCTATCCCTTTAAGCCGGCCTGCAGCAGTCACGCGGGGGAGAGGGGGGGGCAGGCCAGGGCTGGAGCACGTGCCAGAATGTTTCATTGCCGCGGTGGCTGAGGCTGGGCGGCTGGATGTGTGTGGGGAGGAGGGGGGGGGACATGGTTTAGATTATGCCGGGTGAAGGCAAATAGCAGCTGCTGCCCTGAAGCCTGGGAAAACCACTCCCCTTACGCGATGGATCAGGCTCATTGGGGGAGCAGAGGCTGGTCTCCGCTTCTCACGGTAGGTGGCGCTCAGGAGCTTTTCCAAAAGTCATCCCAAGCGGAGAATTCACACAGGGGCAGATTAGTGCGGGCTTATCTGTGACTGGAAATCTGCTCCGTTCCTGTGAATGGAGCTGTAGTGAATGGAGCAGTCACAGGCATTTCTGCACCAAGTCTCATACTGAATGTGTGTCACAGGTTCCAGAGTAGAAGGCGGCAGGTCACTCAGGCCAGAATGCAGCACCCAGCCAATACTACTGTATCTAGGAATGACCAGTCCTGTACGAGGGAATTACTATAACTTCTGTATGTGCGGCCACGGGCTGGGAAGGTAAAGTGGCCCTGGAAAAATCTAAAAGTGGCCCGTTATGTAGTCGGGTCCAAATTGACCAGCTGCTGGCTGCCACATTCTGTCCTCCCAGTCTAGTTTCCTCAGGATGATTTCAGGGGGGACGTCCTATCAGTACTTAGGCTACTTTCACACTAGCGTTCGGGGCTCCGCTTGTAAGTTCCATTTGAAGGCTCTCAGAAGCGGCCCCGAACGCATCCGTACTGCCCTAATGCATTCTGACTGGATGCGGATCCGCTCAGAATGCCTCAGTCTGGCACCGTTTGTCCTCCGCTCAGCAGACGGACACCCGAACGCAGCTTGCAGCGTTCAGGTGTCCGCCTGGTCGTGCGGAGCCAAACGGATCCGTCCAGACTTACAATGTAAGTCAATGGGGACTGATCCGTTTGACGTTGACACAATATGGTGCAATTTTAAACGGATTCGTCCCCCATTGACTTTCAATGTAAAGTCTGGACGGATCCGTCTGACTGACAATCAGACTTAGAATTTTTTCTAAAATATAATGCAGACGGATCCGTTCTAAACGGATTCCACGTCTGCATTATAGGAGCAGATCCGTCTGTGCAGATACCAGACGGATCCGCTCCGAACGCAAGTGTGAAAGTAGCCTTACCTGGGTGACAGCCGTGAGAAGGGCACAGGCGGCCCCCTGGACAACGTCACACTGGAAAATTTCCTTGCAGGATGTATGGCCGCTCCATGTGTGTGCAACTGAGCCAAAATCATCAGTGTAGTGTGCAGTGTCTTCTCAGTATGTACCCTGTGTAATTCACCACCACCATTCTGTATAGTGTAGTGTGCAGTGTCTTCTCAGTATGTACCCTGTGTAATTCACCACCACCATTCTGTATAGTGTAGTGTGCAGTGTATTCTCAGTATGTACCCTGTATAATTCACCACCACCATTCTGTATAGTGTAGTGTTCAGTATCTTCTCAGTATGCACCCTGTGTAATTCACCACCACCATTCTGTATAGTGTAGTGTGCAGTGTATTCTCAGTATGTACCCTGTATAATTCACCACCACCATTCTGTATAGTGTAGTGTGCAGTGTAGTCTCAGTATGTACCATGTGTAATTCACCATCACCATTCTGTATAGTGTAGTGTGCAGTGTATTCTCAGTATGCACCCTGTGTAATTCACCACCACCATTCTGTATAGTGTAGTGTGCAGTGTATTCTCAGGCTGTACCCTGTGTAATTCACCACCACCATTCTGTATAGTGTAGTGTGCAGTGTATTCTCAGGCTGTACCCTGTGTAATTCACCACCACCATTCTGTATAGTGTAGTGTGCAGTGTATTCTCAGGCTGTATCCTGTGTAATTCACCACCACCATTCTGTATCGTGTAGTGTGCAGTGTATTCTCAGGCTGTACCCTGTGTAATTCACCAGCACCATTCTGTATCGTGTAGTGTGCAGTGTATTCTCAGGCTGTACCCTGTGTAATTCACCATCACCATTCTGTATAGTGTAGTGTGCAGTGTATTCTCAGGCTGTACCCTGTGTAATTCACCACCACCATTCTGTATAGTGTAGTGTGCAGTGTATTCTCAGGCTGTATCCTGTGTAATTCACCACCACCATTCTGTATCGTGTAGTGTGCAGTGTATTCTCAGGCTGTATCCTGTGTAATTCACCACCACCATTCTGTATCGTGTAGTGTGCAGTGTATTCTCAGGCTGTACCCTGTGTAATTCACCACCACCATTCTGTATAGTGTAGTGTGCAGTGTAGTCTCAGTATGTACCCTGTGTAATTCACCACCACCATTCTGTATAGTGTAGTGTGCAGTGTAGTCTCAGTATGTACCCTGTGTAATTCACCACCACCATTCTGTATAGTGTAGTGTGCAGTGTAGTCTCAGTATGTACCCTGTGTAATTCACCACCACCATTCTGTATAGTGTAGTGTTCAGTGTCTTCTCAGTATGTACCATGTGTAATTCACCACCACCATTCTGTATAGTGTAGTGTGCAGTGTATTCTCAGGCTGTACCCTGTGTAATTCACCACCACCATTCTGTATAGTGTAGTGTGCAGTGTCTTCTCGGGCTGTACCCTGTGTAATTCACCACCACTCTGTATAGTGTAGTGTGCAGTGTATTCTCAGGCTGTACCCTGTGTAATTCACCACCACCATTCTGTATAGTGTAGTGTGCAGTGTATTCTCGGTATGTACCCTGTGTAATTCACCACCACCATTCTGTATAGTGTAGTGTGCAGTGTAGTCTCAGTATGTACCCAGTGTAATTCACCACCACCATTCTGTATACTGTAGTGTGCAGTGTATTCTCAGTATGTACCCTGTGTAATTCAACACCACCATTCTGTATAGTGTAGTGTGAAGTGTAGTCTATGTATGTACCCTGTGTAATTCACCACCACCATTCTGTATAGTGTAGTGTTCAGTGTCTTCTCAGTATGTACCATGTGTAATTCACCACCACCATTCTGTATAGTGTAGTGTGCAGTGTATTCTCAGGCTGTACCCTGTGTAATTCACCACCACCATTCTGTATAGTGTAGTGTGCAGTGTCTTCTCAGTATGTACCCTGTGTAATTTAACACCACCATTCTGTATAGTGTAGTGTTCAGTGTCTTCTCAGGCTGTACCCTGTGTAATTCACCATCACCATTCTGTATAGTGTAGTGTGCAGTGTATTCTCAGGCTGTACCCTGTGTAATTCACCACCACCATTCTGTATACTGTAGTGTGCAGTGTATTCTCAGTATGTACCCTGTGTAATTCACCACCACCATTCTGTATAGTGTAGTGTGCAGTGTAGTCTCAGTATGTACCCTGTGTAATTCAACACCACCATTCTGTATAGTGTAGTGTGAAGTGTAGTCTCAGTATGTACCCTGTGTAATTCACCATCACCATTCTGTATAGTGTAGTGTGCAGTGTATTCTCGGGCTGTACCCTGTGTAATTCACCACCACCATTCTGTATAGTGTAGTGTGAAGTGTAGTCTCAGTATGTAGCCTGTGTAATTCACCATCACCATTCTGTATAGTGTAGTGTGCAGTGTATTCTCGGGCTGTACCCTGTGTAATTCACCACCACCATTCTGTATAGTGTAGTGTGCAGTGTATTCTCAGGCTGCACCCTGTGTAATTCACCACCACCATTCTGTATAGTGTAGTGTGCAGTGTATTCTCAGGCTGTACCCTGTGTAATTCACCACCACCATTCTGTATAGTGTAGTGTGCAGTGTCTTCTCAGTATGTACCCTGTGTAATTCAACACCACCATTCTGTATAGTGTAGTGTGCAGTGTCTTCTCAGTATGTACCCTGTGTAATTCACCACCACCATTCTGTATAGTGTAGTGTGCAGTGTATTCTCAGTATGTACCCTGTATAATTCACCACCACCATTCTGTATAGTGTAGTGTGCAGTGTAGTCTCAGTATGTACCATGTGTAATTCACCATCACCATTCTGTATAGTGTAGTGTGCAGTGTATTTTCAGTATGCACCCTGTGTAATTCACCACCACCATTCTGTATAGTGTAGTGTGCAGTGTATTCTCAGGCTGTACCCTGTGTAATTCACCACCACCATTCTGTATAGTGTAGTGTGCAGTGTATTCTCAGTATGTACCCTGTGTAATTCACCACCACCATTCTGTATAGTGTAGTGTGCAGTGTATTCTCAGTATGCACCCTGTGTAATTCACCACCACCATTCTGTATAGTGTAGTGTGCAGTGTATTCTCAGGCTGTACCCTGTGTAATTCACCACCACCATTCTGTATAGTGTAGTGTGCAGTGTATTCTCAGGCTGTATCCTGTGTAATTCACCACCACCATTCTGTATAGTGTAGTGTGCAGTGTATTCTCAGGCTGTACCCTGTGTAATTCACCACCACCATTCTGTATAGTGTAGTGTGCAGTGTAGTCTCAGTATGTACCCTGTGTAATTCACCACCACCATTCTGTATAGTGTAGTGTGCAGTGTAGTCTCAGTATGTACCCTGTGTAATTCACCACCACCATTCTGTATAGTGTAGTGTGCAGTGTAGTCTCAGTATGTACCCTGTGTAATTCACCACCACCATTCTGTATAGTGTAGTGTTCAGTGTCTTCTCAGTATGTACCATGTGTAATTCACCACCACCATTCTGTATAGTGTAGTGTGCAGTGTATTCTCAGGCTGTACCCTGTGTAATTCACCACCACCATTCTGTATAGTGTAGTGTGCAGTGTCTTCTCGGGCTGTACCCTGTGTAATTCACCACCACCAATCTGTATAGTGTAGTGTGCAGTGTATTCTCAGGCTGTACCCTGTGTAATTCACCACCACCATTCTGTATAGTGTAGTGTGCAGTGTATTCTCGGTATGTACCCTGTGTAATTCACCACCACCATTCTGTATAGTGTAGTGTGCAGTGTAGTCTCAGTATGTACCCTGTGTAATTCACCACCACCATTCTGTATACTGTAGTGTGCAGTGTATTCTCAGTATGTACCCTGTGTAATTCAACACCACCATTCTGTATAGTGTAGTGTGAAGTGTAGTCTATGTATGTACCCTGTGTAATTCACCATCACCATTCTGTATAGTGTAGTGTGCAGTGTATTCTCAGGCTGTACCCTGTGTAATTCACCACCACCATTCTGTATAGTGTAGTGTGCAGTGTATTCTCAGTATGTACCCTGTGTAATTCACCACCACCATTCTGTATAGTGTAGTGTGCAGTGTAGTCTCAGTATGTACCCTGTGTAATTCAACACCACCATTCTGTATAGTGTAGTGTGAAGTGTAGTCTCAGTATGTACCCTGTGTAATTCAACACCACCATTCTGTATAGTGTAGTGTGAAGTGTAGTCTCAGTATGTACCCTGTGTAATTCACCATCACCATTCTGTATAGTGTAGTGTGCAGTGTATTCTCGGGCTGTACCCTGTGTAATTCACCACCACCATTCTGTATAGTGTAGTGTGAAGTGTAGTCTCAGTATGTAGCCTGTGTAATTCACCATCACCATTCTGTATAGTGTAGTGTGCAGTGTATTCTCGGGCTGTACCCTGTGTAATTCACCACCACCATTCTGTATAGTGTAGTGTGCAGTGTATTCTCAGGCTGTACCCTGTGTAATTCACCACCACCATTCTGTATAGTGTAGTGTGCAGTGTCTTCTCAGTATGTACCCTGTGTAATTTAACACCACCATTCTGTATAGTGTAGTGTGCAGTGTCTTCTCAGTATGTACCCTGTGTAATTCACCACCACCATTCTGTATAGTGTAGTGTGCAGTGTATTCTCAGTATGTACCCTGTATAATTCACCACCACCATTCTGTATAGTGTAGTGTGCAGTGTAGTCTCAGTATGTACCATGTGTAATTCACCATCACCATTCTGTATAGTGTAGTGTGCAGTGTATTCTCAGTATGCACCCTGTGTAATTCACCACCACCATTCTGTATAGTGTAGTGTGCAGTGTATTCTCAGGCTGTACCCTGTGTAATTCACCACCACCATTCTGTATAGTGTAGTGTGCAGTGTATTCTCAGTATGTACCCTGTGTAATTCACCACCACCATTCTGTATAGTGTAGTGTGCAGTGTATTCTCAGTATGCACCCTGTGTAATTCACCACCACCATTCTGTATAGTGTAGTGTGCAGTGTATTCTCAGGCTGTACCCTGTGTAATTCACCACCACCATTCTGTATAGTGTAGTGTGCAGTGTATTCTCAGTATGTACCCTGTGTAATTCACCACCACCATTCTGTATAGTGTAGTGTGCAGTGTATTCTCAGGCTGTACCCTGTGTAATTCACCACCACCTTCTGTATAGTGTAGTGTGCAGTGTATTCTCAGGCTGTATCCTGTGTAATTCACCACCACCATTCTGTATAGTGTAGTGTGCAGTGTATTCTCAGGCTGTACCCTGTGTAATTCACCACCACCATTCTGTATAGTGTAGTGTGCAGTGTAGTCTCAGTATGTACCCTGTGTAATTCACCACCACCATTCTGTATAGTGTAGTGTGCAGTGTAGTCTCAGTATGTACCCTGTGTAATTCACCACCACCATTCTGTATAGTGTAGTGTGCAGTGTAGTCTCAGTATGTACCCTGTGTAATTCACCACCACCATTCTGTATAGTGTAGTGTTCAGTGTCTTCTCAGTATGTACCATGTGTAATTCACCACCACCATTCTGTATAGTGTAGTGTGCAGTGTATTCTCAGGCTGTACCCTGTGTAATTCACCACCACCATTCTGTATAGTGTAGTGTGCAGTGTCTTCTCGGGCTGTACCCTGTGTAATTCACCACCACCATTCTGTATAGTGTAGTGTGCAGTGTCTTCTCAGTATGTACCCTGTGTAATTCAACACCACCATTCTGTATAGTGTAGTGTGCAGTGTATTCTCAGTATGCACACTGTGTAATTCACCACCACCATTCTGTATAGTGTAGTGTGCAGTGTATTCTCAGTATGTACCCTGTGTAATTCACCACCACCATTCTGTATAGTGTAGTGTGCAGTGTATTCTCAGTATGCACCCTGTGTAATTCACCACCACCATTCTGTATAGTGTAGTGTGCAGTGTATTCTCAGGCTGTACCCTGTGTAATTCACCACCACCATTCTGTATAGAGTAGTGTGCAGTGTATTCTCAGTATGTACCCTGTGTAATTCACCACCACCATTCTGTATAGTGTAGTGTGCAGTGTATTCTCAGGCTGTACCCTGTGTAATTCACCACCACCATTCTGTATAGTGTAGTGTGCAGTGTATTCTCAGGCTGTACCCTGTGTAATTCACCACCACCATTCTGTATAGTGTAGTGTGCAGTGTATTCTCAGGCTGTACCCTGTGTAATTCACCACCACCATTCTGTATAGTGTAGTGTGCAGTGTAGTCTCAGTATGTACCCTGTGTAATTCACCACCACCATTCTGTATAGTGTAGTGTGCAGTGTAGTCTCAGTATGTACCCTGTGTAATTCACCACCACCATTCTGTATAGTGTAGTGTTCAGTGTCTTCTCAGTATGTACCATGTGTAATTCACCACCACCATTCTGTATAGTGTAGTGTGCAGTGTATTCTCAGGCTGTACCCTGTGTAATTCACCACCACCATTCTGTATAGTGTAGTGTGCAGTGTCTTCTCGGGCTGTACCCTGTGTAATTCACCACCACCATTCTGTATAGTGTAGTGTGCAGTGTATTCTCAGGCTGTACCCTGTGTAATTCACCACCACCATTCTGTATAGTATAGTGTGCAGTGTATTCTCGGTATGTACCCTGTGTAATTCACCACCACCATTCTGTATAGTGTAGTGTGCAGTGTAGTCTCAGTATGTACCCTGTGTAATTCACCACCACCATTCTGTATAGTGTAGTGTGCAGTGTATTCTCAGTATGTACCCTGTGTAATTCAACACCACCATTCTGTATAGTGTAGTGTGAAGTGTAGTCTCAGTATGTACCCTGTGTAATTCACCATCACCATTCTGTATAGTGTAGTGTGCAGTGTATTCTCAGGCTGTACCCTGTGTAATTCACCACCACCATTCTGTATAGTGTAGTGTGCAGTGTATTCTCAGTATGTACCCTGTGTAATTCACCACCACCATTCTGTATAGTGTAGTGTGCAGTGTAGTCTCAGTATGTACCCTGTGTAATTCAACACCACCATTCTGTATAGTGTAGTGTGAAGTGTAGTCTCAGTATGTACCCTGTGTAATTCACCATCACCATTCTGTATAGTGTAGTGTGCAGTGTATTCTCGGGCTGTACCCTGTGTAATTCACCACCACCATTCTGTATAGTGTAGTGTGAAGTGTAGTCTCAGTATGTAGCCTGTGTAATTCACCATCACCATTCTGTATAGTGTAGTGTGCAGTGTATTCTCGGGCTGTACCCTGTGTAATTCACCACCACCATTCTGTATAGTGTAGTGTTCAGTGTCTTCTCAGAATGTACCCTGTGTAATTCAACACCACCATTCTGTATAGTGTAGTGTTCAGTGTCTTCTCAGTATGTACATTGTGTAATTCAACACCACCATTCTGTATAGTGTAGTGTTCAGTGTCTTCTCAGTATGTACCCTGTGTAATTCAACACCACCATTCTGTATAGTGTAGTGTGCAGTGTCTTCTCGGGCTGTACCCTGTGTAATTCAACACCACCATTCTGTATAGTCTAGTGTGCAGTGTATTCTCAGTATGTACCCTGTGTAATTCACCATCACCATTCTGTATAGTGTAGTGTGCAGTGTAGTCTTAGTATGTACCCTGTGTAATTCACCACCACCATTCTGTATAGTGTAGTGTTCAGTGTCTTCTTAGTATGTACCCTGTGTAATTCAACACCACCATTCTGTATAGTGTAGTGTGCAGTGTCTTCTCGGGCTGTACCCTGTGTAATTCAACACCACCATTCTGTATAGTGTAGTCTCAGTATGTACCCTGTGTAATTCACCACCACCATTCTGTATAGTGTAGTGTTCAGTATCTTCTCAGTATGTACCCTGTGTAATTCAACACCACCATTCTGTATAGTGTAGTGTGCAGTGTCTTCTCGGGCTGTACCCTGTGTAATTCAACACCACCATTCTGTATAGTGTAGTGTGCAGTGTAGTCTCAGTATGTACCCTGTGTAATTCACCACCACCATTCTGTATAGTGTAGTGTGCAGTGTATTCTCAGTATGTACCCTGTGTAATTCACCACCACCATTCTGTATAGTGTAGTGTGCAGTGTCTTCTCAGTATGTACCCTGTGTAATTCAACACCACCATTCTGTATAGTGTAGTGTGCAGTGTATTCTCAGGCTGTACCCTGTGTAATTCACCACCACCATTCTGTATAGTGTAGTGTGCAGTGTAGTCTCAGTATGTACCTGGTGTAATTCACCACCACCATTCTGTATAGTGTAGTGTGCAGTGTAGTCTCAGTATGTACCCTGTGTAATTCACCACCACCATTCTGTATAGTGTATTGTGCAGTGTATTCTCAGTATGTACCCTGTGTAATTCACCACCACCATTCTGTATAGTGTAGTGTGCAGTGTAGTCTCAGTATGTACCCTGTGTAATTCAACACCACCATTCTGTATAGTGTAGTGTGAAGTGTAGTCTCAGTATGTACCCTGTGTAATTCACCATCACCATTCTGTATAGTGTAGTGTGCAGTGTATTCTCGGGCTGTACCCTGTGTAATTCACCACCACCATTCTGTATAGTGTAGTGTGAAGTGTAGTCTCAGTATGTAGCCTGTGTAATTCACCATCACCATTCTGTATAGTGTAGTGTGCAGTGTATTCTCGGGCTGTACCCTGTGTAATTCACCACCACCATTCTGTATAGTGTAGTGTTCAGTGTCTTCTCAGTATGTACCCTGTGTAATTCAACACCACCATTCTGTATAGTGTAGTGTGCAGTGTATTCTCAGGCTGTACCCTGTGTAATTCACCACCACCATTCTGTATAGTGTAGTGTGCAGTGTATTCTCAGGCTGTACCCTGTGTAATTCACCACCACCATTCTGTATAGTGTAGTGTGCAGTGTAGTCTCAGTATGTACCCTGTGTAATTCACCACCACCATTCTGTATAGTGTAGTGTGCAGTGTAGTCTCAGTATGTACCCTGTGTAATTCACCACCACCATTCTGTATAGTGTAGTGTTCAGTGTCTTCTCAGTATGTACCATGTGTAATTCACCACCACCATTCTGTATAGTGTAGTGTGCAGTGTATTCTCAGGCTGTACCCTGTGTAATTCACCACCACCATTCTGTATAGTGTAGTGTGCAGTGTCTTCTCGGGCTGTACCCTGTGTAATTCACCACCACCATTCTGTATAGTGTAGTGTGCAGTGTCTTCTCAGTATGTACCCTGTGTAATTCAACACCACCATTCTGTATAGTGTAGTGTGCAGTGTATTCTCAGTATGCACACTGTGTAATTCACCACCACCATTCTGTATAGTGTAGTGTGCAGTGTATTCTCAGTATGTACCCTGTGTAATTCACCACCACCATTCTGTATAGTGTAGTGTGCAGTGTATTCTCAGTATGCACCCTGTGTAATTCACCACCACCATTCTGTATAGTGTAGTGTGCAGTGTATTCTCAGGCTGTACCCTGTGTAATTCACCACCACCATTCTGTATAGTGTAGTGTGCAGTGTATTCTCAGTATGTACCCTGTGTAATTCACCACCACCATTCTGTATAGTGTAGTGTGCAGTGTATTCTCAGGCTGTACCCTGTGTAATTCACCACCACCATTCTGTATAGTGTAGTGTGTAGTGTATTCTCAGGCTGTTCCCTGTGTAATTCACCACCACCATTCTGTATAGTGTAGTGTGCAGTGTATTCTCAGGCTGTACCCTGTGTAATTCACCACCACCATTCTGTATAGTGTAGTGTGCAGTGTAGTCTCAGTATGTACCCTGTGTAATTCACCACCACCATTCTGTATAGTGTAGTGTGCAGTGTAGTCTCAGTATGTACCCTGTGTAATTCACCACCACCATTCTGTATAGTGTAGTGTTCAGTGTCTTCTCAGTATGTACCATGTGTAATTCACCACCACCATTCTGTATAGTGTAGTGTGCAGTGTATTCTCAGGCTGTACCCTGTGTAATTCACCACCACCATTCTGTATAGTGTAGTGTGCAGTGTCTTCTCGGGCTGTACCCTGTGTAATTCACCACCACCATTCTGTATAGTGTAGTGTGCAGTGTATTCTCAGGCTGTACCCTGTGTAATTCACCACCACCATTCTGTATAGTGTAGTGTGCAGTGTATTCTCGGTATGTACCCTGTGTAATTCACCACCACCATTCTGTATAGTGTAGTGTGCAGTGTAGTCTCAGTATGTACCCTGTGTAATTCACCACCACCATTCTGTATAGTGTAGTGTGCAGTGTATTCTCAGTATGTACCCTGTGTAATTCACCACCACCATTCTGTATAGTGTAGTGTGAAGTGTAGTCTCAGTATGTACCCTGTGTAATTCACCATCACCATTCTGTATAGTGTAGTGTGCAGTGTATTCTCAGGCTGTACCCTGTGTAATTCACCACCACCATTCTGTATAGTGTAGTGTGCAGTGTATTCTCAGTATGTACCTTGTGTAATTCACCACCACCATTCTGTATAGTGTAGTGTGCAGTGTAGTCTCAGTATGTACCCTGTGTAATTCAACACCACCATTCTGTATAGTGTAGTGTGAAGTGTAGTCTCAGTATGTACCCTGTGTAATTCACCATCACCATTCTGTATAGTGTAGTGTGCAGTGTATTCTCGGGCTGTACACTGTGTAATTCACCACCACCATTCTGTATAGTGTAGTGTGAAGTGTAGTCTCAGTATGTAGCCTGTGTAATTCACCATCACCATTCTGTATAGTGTAGTGTGCAGTGTATTCTCGGGCTGTACCCTGTGTAATTCACCACCACCATTCTGTATAGTGTAGTGTTCAGTGTCTTCTCAGTATGTACCCTGTGTAATTCAACACCACCATTCTGTATAGTGTAGTGTTCAGTGTCTTCTCAGTATGTACCCTGTGTAATTCAACACCACCATTCTGTATAGTGTAGTGTTCAGTGCCTTCTCAGTATGTACCCTGCGTAATTCAACACCACCATTCTGTATAGTGTAGTGTGCAGTGTCTTCTCGGGCTGTACCCTGTGTAATTCAACACCACCATTCTGTATAGTCTAGTGTGCAGTGTATTCTCAGTATGTACCCTGTGTAATTCACCATCACCATTCTGTGTAGTGTAGTGTGCAGTGTAGTCTCAGTATGTACCCTGTGTAATTCACCACCACCATTCTGTATAGTGTAGTGTTCAGTGTCTTCTCAGTATGTACCCTGTGTAATTCAACACCACCATTCTGTATAGTGTAGTGTGCAGTGTCTTCTCGGGCTGTACCCTGTGTAATTCAACACCACCATTCTGTATAGTGTAGTGTAGTCTTAGTATGTACCCTGTGTAATTCACCACCACCATTCTGTATAGTGTAGTGTTCAGTATCTTCTCAGTATGTACCCTGTGTAATTCAACACCACCATTCTGTATAGTGTAGTGTGCAGTGTCTTCTCGGGCTGTACCCTGTGTAATTCAACACCACCATTCTGTATAGTGTAGTGTGCAGTGTCTTCTCAGTATGTACCCTGTGTAATTCAACACCACCATTCTGTATAGTGTAGTGTGCAGTGTATTCTCAGTCTGTACCCTGTGTAATTCACCACCACCATTCTGTATAGTGTAGTGTGCAGTGTAGTCTCAGTATGTACCTGGTGTAATTCACCACCACCATTCTGTATAGTGTAGTGTGCAGTGTAGTCTCAGTATGTACCCTGTGTAATTCACCACCACCATTCTGTATAGTGTAGTGTGCAGTGTATTCTCAGTATGTACCCTGTGTAATTCACCACCACCATTCTGTATAGTGTAGTGTGCAGTGTAGTCTCAGTATGTACCCTGTGTAATTCAACACCACCATTCTGTATAGTGTAGTGTGCAGTGTAGTCTCAGTATGTACCCTGTGTAATTCACCACCACCATTCTGTATAGTGTAGTGTTCAGTGTCTTCTCAGTATGTACCCTGTGTAATTCAACACCACCATTCTGTATAGTGTAGTGTGCAGTGTCTTCTCAGTATGTACCCTGTGTAATTCAACACCACCATTCTGTATAGTGTAGTGTTCAGTGCCTTCTCAGTATGTACCCTGCGTAATTCAACACCACCATTCTGTATAGTGTAGTGTGCAGTGTCTTCTCGGGCTGTACCCTGTGTAATTCAACACCACCATTCTGTATAGTCTAGTGTGCAGTGTATTCTCAGTATGTACCCTGTGTAATTCACCATCACCATTCTGTGTAGTGTAGTGTGCAGTGTAGTCTCAGTATGTACCCTGTGTAATTCACCACCACCATTCTGTATAGTGTAGTGTTCAGTGTCTTCTCAGTATGTACCCTGTGTAATTCAACACCACCATTCTGTATAGTGTAGTGTGCAGTGTCTTCTCGGGCTGTACCCTGTGTAATTCAACACCACCATTCTGTATAGTGTAGTGTAGTCTTAGTATGTACCCTGTGTAATTCACCACCACCATTCTGTATAGTGTAGTGTTCAGTATCTTCTCAGTATGTACCCTGTGTAATTCAACACCACCATTCTGTATAGTGTAGTGTGCAGTGTCTTCTCGGGCTGTACCCTGTGTAATTCAACACCACCATTCTGTATAGTGTAGTGTGCAGTGTCTTCTCAGTATGTACCCTGTGTAATTCAACACCACCATTCTGTATAGTGTAGTGTGCAGTGTATTCTCAGTCTGTACCCTGTGTAATTCACCACCACCATTCTGTATAGTGTAGTGTGCAGTGTAGTCTCAGTATGTACCTGGTGTAATTCACCACCACCATTCTGTATAGTGTAGTGTGCAGTGTAGTCTCAGTATGTACCCTGTGTAATTCAACACCACCATTCTGTATAGTGTAGTGTGCAGTGTAGTCTCAGTATGTACCCTGTGTAATTCACCACCACCATTCTGTATAGTGTAGTGTTCAGTGTCTTCTCAGTATGTACCCTGTGTAATTCAACACCACCATTCTGTATAGTGTAGTGTGCAGTGTCTTCTCGGGCTGTACCCTGTGTAATTCAACACCACCATTCTGTATAGTGTAGTGTAGTCTCAGTATGTACCCTGTGTAATTCACCACCACCATTCTGTATAGTGTAGTGTTCAGTATCTTCTCAGTATGTACCCTGTGTAATTCAACACCACCATTCTGTATAGTGTAGTGTGCAGTGTCTTCTCGGGCTGTACCCTGTGTAATTCAACACCACCATTCTGTATAGTGTAGTGTGCAGTGTAGTCTCAGTATGTACCCTGTGTAATTCACCACCACCATTCTGTATAGTGTAGTGTGCAGTGTATTCTCAGTATGTACCCTGTGTAATTCACCACCACCATTCTGTATAGTGTAGTGTGCAGTGTCTTCTCAGTATGTACCCTGTGTAATTCAACACCACCATTCTGTATAGTGTAGTGTGCAGTGTATTCTCAGGCTGTACCCTGTGTAATTCACCACCACCATTCTGTATAGTGTAGTGTGCAGTGTAGTCTCAGTATGTACCTGGTGTAATTCACCACCACCATTCTGTATAGTGTAGTGTGCAGTGTAGTCTCAGTATGTACCCTGTGTAATTCACCACCACCATTCTGTATAGTGTAGTGTTCAGTGTCTTCTCAGTATGTACCCTGTGTAATTCAACACCACCATTCTGCATAGTGTAGTGTGCAGTGTAGTCTCAGTATGTACCCTGTGTAATTCACCACCACCATTCTGTATAGTGTAGTGTTCAGTGTCTTCTCAGTATGCACCCTGTGTAATTCAACACCACCATTCTGTATAGTGTGGTGTGCAGTGTAGTCTCAGTATGTACCCTGTGTAATTAACTACCACCATTCTGTATAGTGTAGTGTGCAGTGTAGTCTCAGTATGTACCCTGTGTAATTCACCACCACCATTCTGTATAGTGTAGTGTGCATTGTATTCTCAGGCTGTACCTTGTGTAATTCACCATCACCATTCTGTATAGTGTAGTGTGTAGTGTATTCTCGGGCTGTACCTTGTGTAATTCACCACCACCATTCTGTATAGTGTAGTGTGCAGTGTCTTCTCAGTATGTACCATGTGTAATTCACCACCACCATTCTGTCTATTGTAGTGTGTAGTGTATTCTCGGGCTGTACCCTGTGTAATTCACCACCACCATTCTGTATAGTGTAGTGTGCAGTGTCTTCTCAGTATGTACCCTGTGTAATTCACCACCACCATTCTGTATAGTGCAGTGTAGTCTCAGTATGTACCCTGTGCAATTCACCACCACCATTCTGTATAGTGTAGTGTGCAGTGTATTCTCAGTATGTACCATGTGTAATTCACCACCACCATTCTGTATAGTGTACTGTGCAGTGTATTCTCAGGCTGTACCCTGTGTAATTCACCACCATCATTCTGTATAGTGTAGTGTGCAGTGTAGTCTCAGTATGCACCCTGTGTAATTCACCACCACCATTCTGTATAGTGTAGTGTGCAGTGTATTCTCAGGCTGTACCTTGTGTAATTCACCATCACCATTCTGTATAGGGTAGTGTGCAGTGTATTCTCAGTCTGCAGGTGGTGTAAGCCACCACCACCACTCTGTATAGTGTAATGTGCAGTGTATTCTTAGGCTGTACCTGGTGTAATTCACCACCTATAATTCTGCCTAGTGTAGTATGCATTGTATTTTCAGGCTATACCTGGTGTACTTCACGACCATCATTCTGTTTAGTGTAGTGTGCAGTGTATTCTCTGGTTGTACTTGGTGTAATTCACTACCAGTATTCTGTATAGTGTAGTGTGCAGTGTATTCTCAGGCTGTGGGTGGTGTAATTCACCACCACCATTCTGCATAGTGTAGTGTGCAGTGTATTCTCAGGCTATACCTGGTGTAATTCACCACCACCATTCTGCATAGTGTAGTGTGCAGTGTATTCTCAGGCTTTGGGTGTGTAATTCACCAACACCATTCTGCATATTGTAGTGTGCCGTGTATTCCCAGGCTGTACCCTGTGTAATTCACAACCATCATTCTGCATAGTCTGCCCAAGAAGATTTTGATTTGCTGAAGATTGCATTCTCTGCCTTGCAAAGGGTGGAGAACAGCTCCAGTTCGTACAGGGCTGCTATAACAGTACTGAGCCTCCTCCATAGACCTACTATTTCAATATACAGAGAATTCTCCTCATTAACAAAACATTGTGCAGTACTTCTGCAGCCATCTACTACATGAGAATGACTGATCTCCCAATGTCAGACCACCATCCTGTCATAATTGGATTTTATCTGGTAACACAACCTATTAGTGATGGTTCTAAAAACAATCTGAAAATCCCTCTTGGTGCTTCCAGACAGTCTGGTCTTACATTAACACTTTATTGGAAAGCAATATTACATCAACAGATCTTGGAGACCAGAGAGGATTTTGGTTCAGTGATCAGCACTAGAGTTGAGCGGACACCTGGATGTTCGGGTTCGGCCGAACTTCACTAAAAAGTTCGAGTTGGGGACCCGTACTTGACCCCGAACCCCATTGAAGTCAATTGGGACCCGAACTTTTGAGCACTACAATGGCTGTAAAAATGTAATGGAAAGGGCTAGAGGGCTGCAAATAGCATCAAAATGTGGTTAAGAGCATGGCAAGTGCTCTGCAAACAATTGTGGATAGGGAAATGACTTTAAATAACATAAAATACGTAACAATAAAAAAAAATAATCTTGATATAGGAGGATGAGGTCCATATGGAGTAGAAGGTTGAGGAGGCGGTGGATGTGGCAGTGTAGGTGGAAGCGGCGGTGGTGGAGGAGGAAGAGGTAGCCTACACTGCTTTTTGTTTTTTGTTTTTTATTTATTTATTTTTTTCAAATTAGGGTACACCCCAAAACATTGGGAAATATAACCTGTGATACCGCCCTCCAGTAGTGCTAAACACATGTTCAGACAATACATTGGCTGCAGGGCAGGCCAGCACCTCCAAGGCGTAAAGGGCAAGCCCAGGCCATGTGCCCAATTTGGAGACTCAGAAGTTGCAGGGGGCTGACCCCTGTCAGTCAGTTCGTGTAGGCGTGTGCAAACATACTGCCCCACCATGTCGTACGTCCACGTGATGTCCACGATCCAATTGGATATCTGCTCTATCAACTTTCGATGTTCTTTTCTGCGCCTACCATGTTGATCATGGTTAGCAGCGAATCAGGAGCTTGAGAAAGAGAGACCACATCCAAGGGAGATCAATGGATGAAATTTAATTGTGATCGAGCGGAAATGTGTGACAGATTATTAAAGCAGAAGAATTGAAGGAAAGGAGGGGGCGCAATTACCCACTCCCAACTCGGGGAGGTAGTGACGATAAATACCTATACAGAACTCTTAAGATGCCCTGTTATTGGAATGATTAATAAAAAATTATAGGGAATGTAACTGGGGTATTTTGGATTTGGAAACGTTAGACAGGAGAGGCCCAGCTGCCGCTTTGTTGACTCTAGATAACTTCTGCCATGACATCCACGATCCATTTGGATATCTTCTCTATCGACTTTCGATGTTCTTTTCTGAGCCTACCATGCTGATCACGGTTATCGGTGAATCAGGATTCCACGCCAGAGAGGGAGCGTGAGAAAGGGATACCACATCCAATGGAGGTCAATGGCTGCAATGTGATCGAGCTGAAATGTGGGACAAGTTATTAAAGCAGAAGGATCGAATGAAAGGGCCAATTAAAGACGAATTTAACAAATTTAATTCCCTGTCACCTATGCAGAGCAGGGGTTTTTCATTGCCAGAAATGGGTTAATGTCACCCACCAATGGAACAGATGATTTAAAAAAAAAAATTGGTCCCTGTTACCTATGAGAGCAGGAGATTATTCATGGGAAAAATGGTAAAATGTCACCCCAGAATGTAATAGAAAAATTTGTGAAATTTATTAACCTGTCTACTAGGTAGAGCAGGGGTATATCACAGCCAAAAATTTGTGAATTTCACCTGAAAATGTAACAGAAAAATTAGTGAAATGTTACCTGTCTACTAGGTAGAGCAGGGGTATATCACAGCCAAAAATGAGTGAATTTCACCCGAAAATGTAACAGAAAAATTAGTGAAATGTTTTTACCTGTCTACTAGGTACAGCCGGGGTATATCACACCCAACAATTGGTGAATTTCACCCAAATATATAACAGACAAATTAGTGAAATGTTACCTGTCTACTAGGTAGAGCAGGGGTATATCACACCCAACAATTGGTGAATTTCACCCAAATATATAACAGACAAATTAGTGAAATGTTACCTGTCTACTAGGTAGAGTAGAGGTATATCACACCCAAAAATTGATGAATTTCACCCGAAAATGTAACAGACAAATTAGTGAAATGTTTTTACCTGTCTACTAGGTACAGACGGGGTGTATCACACCCAAAAATTGGTGAATTTCACCCGAATATGTAACTGACAAATTAATGATTTTTTTTTTTTACCTGTCTACTAGATATAGCAGTGGTATATCACAGCCAAAAATTTGTGAGTTTCACCCGAAAGTGTAACAGACAAATTAGTGAAATGTTACCTGTCTACTAGGTAGAGCAGGGGTATATCACACCAAAAAATTGGTGAATTTCACCCGAATATGTTACATATTCCGGTGAAATTCTGTAATTTGTCTGTTACAGACAAATTAATGATTTTTTTTTTACCTGTCTACTAGGTATAGCAGTGGTATATCACAGCCCAAAAATAGTGAATTTCACCCGAAAATGTAACAGGCAAATTAGTGAAATGTTACCTGTCTACTAGGTAGAGCAGGGGTATATCACACCCAAAAATTGGTGAATTTCACCTGTTATCGCACACCACCAGGCCGGGCTTGAGTCTCACTGGCACCAACCACTCATCGGTCTGTTGTTCAAGGCCCGTCCACAGCTCCTGCACGGTGTGGGATTTGTCCCACAAGAAGATAAATTTTAAAACTGCCTGCTGTCGTTTACCCCTGGCTGTGCTGAAGTTGGTGTTGAAGGTGTTACGCTAACCGGATGAGGAAGCGGAGTAGGAGGAGGAAGCAACAGGAGGCAAACTGAAGCACCCTGCAATCCTCGGTGGTGGAAGGACATGCGCCAAACTGCTATCCGCCTCAGGCCCAGCCGCCACTGCATTTATCCAGTGTGCTATTATAGAGATATAACGAACCTGTCCGTGCTTACTGGTCCACGTATCCGTAGTTAGGTGGACCTTGCCACAGATGGCGTTGCGCAGTGCACACTTGATTTTGTCCCCCATTTGGTTGTGCAGGGAAGGAATAGCACGCCAGGAAAAGTAGTGGCGGCTGGGCACGACGTACTGTGGAACATCCACCGCCGCTTCCATGGGACATTGTGGAGATGCTTGGTGACCCAGGTGGTGGTGTTGCTGGCAGATCCTATGTTTGCGGGGTGGCAGGTGGCACTGTCACTCCAGAGGTGGATGAAGAGGCCGAGACTGCAGCAGAAGAGGAAGTGTCATAACCATGGTCATGGTCGTGACTCCTGAACCGCAGGCTGTTGCCTGCGGTTTGGTTTGATTGTTCAACCACAAGTGAGGGCCGCTACTATGTTCCCTCACTTGTGGTTGCCGCGGGCAACAAGTTGTTATTTTGTATGTCGCAGCATAGCAGCCTGAGCTGGTGCTAGGCAGCTTGCTGCAAAGTGCATGCGGTTGCACCTGGCAACCTGTCTTTGTTAGGTGTCTATTTTGTATGTCTGGTGTGCACAGGGTTTTAGTTATGTGTGCACTTTCCCCTTTAAGTGGCTTCCATCCCTTGCCTGGTGTAGGAAGGGTTAACTCCCTCTTTGTGTGAACACTGGGTGTGTCTGTGTGTGGGTTTGGCTACAGGGGCTATTTAACCTCAGTTGAGACCTGATGTCTGAAGGGTACTCCAGCCTTGTAGTAAGCTGGAGGCACCCTCCTGGTCTCTAATACCATCTGCCAGTGAGGGCCACCCTTGTGGTCATAAAATGTGATACACGATGTTATGAAGATGTGTTTGTGTTATGCTTGTTTATTGCACCTTATGGTCCTGGGTTCCTGTGTGATGTGTGTTGTGTGCTGTGTCCCTTGTAGTGGATAGCAGCACCTGCACATGGGTTCCAGGCTTAGTGTCCTTGGCAGGTGAATGTTGTGTTTGTGGCATGTACCTGCCATTGCCATAAGTTGTATATGTTTCCCCTTCCTTGCAGCTTGGCCAGTGAGACTCCTGTTCCTCCGTATCCAGAAGGAACAGGTCGTCTTACCCTGTTCCTAGTTTAGGGCCACCCTGAGGGCTAGCAGGGACTTCAAGGTTCCAGAGTATGACCCCTCCTACCATCAGGGTCGGCTCATACAGCTAGGAGTCAGGGTCAGATTAGGGATGTGATTAGGAGGTGACCTGCTCCCTAATTCTGTCATCCTGGTCGAGCAGCGACCACCATCTTCTGTCATCGCACGGCTGAGGGTTTTCCCCATCCTCAGCCGTGACAGGAAGCAGGAGGAGCCAGAGTGCCTACTCCACTGCATCTCGTGCTTTGCACTTGAATGCCTGGTCATGCAGGTTGTGCTCAGGTTGAGAACGTTTATGCCTTGCTTCAGGCTTTGATTGCATAATGTGCAAACCACTCGTGTCTTGTCGTCAGCACATTGTCTGAAGAACTTCCACACCAGGGAGCTCCTTGGAGCTGGCTTTGGTGTGCTCGGTCCCTTGCTGCGGTGGGCAGTAGCAGGCGTACTGTTTAGGGGACGGCCGCTCCGCTTTTGCACCCTGCTCCCTCTTCTGCTGTGCTGGTGGCTCTGTGCGACAACGGCCTCTTCCTCCGAACTACACAGGTTACTCGCATGACCTTGATTCCATGTGCGTTCGAGGACCTCATCGTCCTCCACATCATCTTCCACCCAGTCTTCACCCCTGCCCTCCTTGTCGGTCTGCACACTTTCGAAAGCCACAGCAGTTGGCACCTGTGTTTCGTCGTCATCCGAGATGTGCTGCGGTGGTCCTCCCATGTAGTCATCTTGAAACATAAGTGGTTGGGCATCGGTGCACTCAATCTCTTCCGGGGCACGGCTAGGTGGATGGCCCTGGGAAACCCTGCTAACAGTGTCATCAAAAAGCAGAAGAGACTGCTGCATGACTTGGGGCTCAGACTGCTTGGCTGATTTGCGAGGGGGTGAGGTGAAAGATTGATGGACATCGGCTGCAGGTGCCAACTCTGATCTTTCAGCAGGAGCCTGGGTGGGAGACAATGTAAAGGAACTAGAGGCACTGTCAGCAACCCAATCTACTATTGCCTGTACTTGTTCTGGCCTCACCATTCCTAGAGCCGCATTAGGCCCGACCAAATACCTAGTATCTCAGAATGACAGATGCAGCAAAGGCTGCAAAATGTCTTTTTTTTCCCTAAATAGGTCTTTTTTTTATAGCAGACTAGAAAAACAGTATCTAAAGGGTGTATCTCACAATGACAGATGCAGCAAAGGCTGCAAAATTAAGATTTATGCCCAAAATGGGTGTTTTTTTTAATACCAGAATAGCACAGCAGTATCTAAAGCGTGTATCTCACACGTACAGATGCAGACAAGGCCGCAAATTAAGTATTTTGCCCAAAAAGGGTGTTTTTTTTAAATACCCGAATAGCACAGCAGTATCTAAAACGTGTATCTCACACTGACAGATGCTGACAAAGCCGCAAATTAAGTATTTTGCCCTAAATAGGTGTTTTTTTAATAGCAGAATAGAACAACAGTATCTAAAGGGTGTATCTCACAATGACAGATGCAGCAAAGGCTGCAAAATTAAGATTTTTGCCCAAAATGGGTGTTTTTTTTTTATACCAGAATAGCACAGCAGTATCTAAAGAGTGTATCTCATGCGTACATATGCAGACAAAGCCGCAAATTAAATATTTTGCCCAAAAAGGGTGTTTTAGAATAACAGAATATGACAGCAGTATATAACGCTTGAATTTCACATGTACAGATGCAGACAAGGCCGCAATTTAAGTATTTTGCCCAAAATGGGTGTTCTTTGAATAACAGAATATGACAGCAGTATATAACGCTTGAATTTCACATGTACAGATGCAGCAAGGGCTGTAAAATTAGTTTTTTTTGCCCAAAAAGGGTGCTGCCCCATGAAGTAATTTGCCCCCACACTGCACCCCCTGAAGTAATTTGGCCCCACACTGCCCACCATGAAGAATTTGCCCCCACACTGCCCCCCATGAAGTAATTTGCCCCCAATTAATAATATTTGCTACCACACTGCCCCATGTCCTCCTCTGCCCTCCCCAAAGTTGGCACACACACAGAAACAAAGCAAAAAATCTAAAGCTAATACTTACCTGTGTCTGGCATGGTGAGGCAGGCGCTCATTCTTCATTGTCCTGCATCCCTCCTGGCACAGACGCGGCGGGGATTTCACTACCGCATAGGCCTCAGGCCTACTAGGCCTGAAGACTATGGTGGTGATCGGCGGCGGGGCAGGGAACTATTCGCTCCCGTGCCCCGCCGCAGTATGTGGGCGTTCGGGTCGGCGTTGGGCCCCCCAGGGATGTCGGGCCCGGGGATACCAACCCGAATGACCCTATAATAATAATATAATATAATAATCCTCCACTGATGATAATATCTGTTAAGTGTTGCAGAATATGTCAGAGCCATATAAGTGATTAAAATAAATGAAGATAATGAAGAGCTCACCTGCCATTGTCACACTAGTGTAAATAGTGACAAGAGCCTGTGACTCCCGTGTTATCACTAGCGAGTACTTGTGATATGCATCTCTGCCTCAGCAGTGCTTAAAGGAATCACAACTAACAACCTGTCTGTATGGAAACCCACAGTCTACACTTAGCAGCAGGAAGAGGTGGCATGTCAAGCAGACAAAGGTGTTAATGGCATGGTACACCAGTACTTGTAAAGGTAAATAGACCTAGATGAGCCCATAATGCTATGTGCAGTCTGTGCTGAAACTCACCCCAGAGGTTTGTGGTCATCTTTAGTGGAGAATATGAGGAAGATGAAAACACAACAAGTATAGATCGATGTATTTCACGGCACCCCCCCCCCCCCCAATTTGTAGAAAGTTCACTTTATTGAACTACGTGCAAAATGCAGGGAGCAGTAGTACGGCCCACGGCCATATCGCGTAGTCTGACGCTTCCTCAGGTGAACTTTCTAAAAATTGGGGTGAGTGCCGTGAAATTCATCTATGCTTGTTATGGACTTTTTCATGTATTTTCTTCCTCCACTGAGCATCACCATTGTTTCTGCTCTCGCTAATCTGGACTCTGAGGGTGTTCTGTGTGGTGCCGACCATCTTTTTTCTTTTCATGTAGTGTGGTGAATATATTGTGTCTTTTTCTATAACTTCTATAGACTTTAATAGTGACCACATTTAGGCAGAAAGTTGTCTTCTGGGAGCAGAGGATGGGAAACCTGAAAATGGCTGTCCACAGACGTTTTTTTACGAATGAGCACAACATCAGGAGCACGTCTTCATGCTTTGCACCTCTACCAAATAGTTACTTAGCAATTGGTAAGAGGCGCTCAGTTTGTATAGAGTGTGTACTTTCATGCATCGCCCCCAAGAGGAAGTTCAGGAAGCACTAGTTTCTTTTTCTGAGGATATTTGTTGGATGCACTAACTTACAATTGGCTCTCAAAGCGACACATTCTCTTTAATTAACAGGGATATTACTGACCTATCCGAGAACAGAGAATGGCCACTACACAGTGCATAGAGCTGTGGTGTTGTGGCTCCGTAGTTTACCTCCTGGAGCCATGGCGATAGGTAACAGCCGATTGTTGGGGGTGCTGGGTGTCAGACCCCATAATTTCATATTGATGACCTATTATCTTAGTCCCAGTAAACCCTTTTAAACACACATTTACTATATAAAGAGTTTTTAATTCCATTTTTGGGACTTAGATATTGATGATCTATACTAGGGATAGGATCTGTTGGGTCTGACACCCAGCAGCTGTTTTGGGCTGCAGTCAGTACCGGAAACTATACAGTGGATAGAAGGTTTTGCCCACTGTGTAGTTTCCAGTGCTGACATACTACAACTCAGCTTCCGATCACTTGGGTTTATTCCATTAAGGCAGGGATGGCCAACCTGCGGCTCTCCAGCTGTTGCAAAACTACAACTCCCAGCATGCCTAGACTGCTAACAGCTATCAGCCTACAGCAGGGCATGGTGGGAGTTGTAGTTTTACAACAGCTGGAGAGCCACAGGTTGGCCAGCTCTGCATTAAGGGCTCATGCACACGGCCGGTGCCCGTGTGCATTCCGCATTACACATAGCGGACCCATTCACTCGAATGGGTCCGCAATCACAGAGATGCGTAACAGAGGCACGGATTGGAACCCCAAGGAAGCGCTTCGGAGTGCTTCCGTGGTGTTTCTGGCCATGCCTCTGCACCGCAAAAAAGTAGCGCATGCACTACTTTTTTGCTGTGCGGACCATCGGATGCGGATCGCAGACCCCATTCAAGTGAATGTGTCCGCGATACACATGCTCCACGACCTGTGCCCGTGCATTGCAGCACGGATCTCTTGTGCATGAGCCCTAAATTGAATGGGTGCTATCCAAAAATACAGTATGTCTGGATAGGGCATGTTGACATGAGATTCTGCAGTACATCCTAAAATGTATAATATACATAAAATATATAAAAGATATTTAGATTGAGGCTTTCTATCCTGTGCATGCAGTGGATGGTCAACCTATTCTTAAGCCTGTATTACACCAGGCGATTGTCGGGCCAATTATCGCTAACGGGCATTTGTATGAACGCTCATTAGTGATGATCTGGCAGTGTAATACTGCCGCCGATTACCTCATTCATCAGGCAATCCAAATCTTTTGACAGGTTTAAAAATTGTTTGCCGGCAGCAGATCATCATTAGACACCACGATCTGCTGCCGGCAAACAATTTTTAAACCTGTCAAAAGATTTGGATTGCCAAACAACTACACAGCTGGGGGACGAGAGATGGTATAATGATCGCTCCTCCCTATGCTGTGACGGAGATTGCTGCATGTAAAAACAGTGCTCTCCTCTGCTAGCGAATGCTTCCCTCCTGACAATTGCTGGTAAAATCGGGCTGTAGCAGCAATCCACTTGAAGGACTACGGGTACTTTCTTTCACAGTAGCGTTTTGTTTTTCCACCACTAAGTTCTGTCAAAAGGGCTCAAGCCAGAAAAGAACTGATCAATAATATCCCTATGCATTCTGAATGGAGAGTAATTCGTTCAGGATGCATCAGGATGTCTTCAGTTCAGTTGTTTTGACTGATCAGGCAAAAGATAAAACCGCAGCATGCTACGGTTTTATCTCCAGCCCAAAAAACTGAAGACTTGCCTGAATGCCGGATCCGGCCTTTTTCCCCATAGGAATGTATTAGTGCCCCATCCGGCATTCAAAATACCGGAAGGCCAGATCCGTCCTTCCGTCTTCCGGAAAGACAGATCCCGCATTTCAATGCATTTTTTTTTTTTTTTGACTGATCAGGCATTTTTAGGACTGATCAGGATCCTGATCAGTCTTACAAATGCCATCAGTTGGCATACGTTTTGCCGGATCTGGCAGGCAGTTCCGGCTACGGAACTGCTTGCCGAATCACTCTGCCGCAAAGTAGCCTAAGGTGAGTCAGGTCAGTCTGTATCAGTTTCTATGTTATTTGTGTGCTAGAAGACAAAGGTATTAACTATGATTGGTCTGGAACAATGGAGCCTTTTGTCTGGCAAACAACACCTGCAGAAAAGTACACAATAGATTTACATGTAGCAGAGGGGAATTGTGTGAGATGGCACATCAATTGTCTTATCTAGTGCAATAAAATGCAAAGGTTGTTTCAAATGGAATCAAATGACCTCTGCAAGGTGTGAAAAGTCCTCAAGTCTGGTGGCATCAAAGTGAGAAGTGTGTCCCGGCTTCCTAGTGGGTGTGATATTTAGTCCTTGTCCTAATGCAATGAACGTTGTCATCTGTTTGTCTTCTCAGGCATTCTGGCCTAGAATGTATTGGTGCACGGCCATCAGTCTGTTTCTGACTACGTTCACACATGAGGAATGAGTAGAGAAGTTTTGAAAATACTTCCTATTCAGGTCAATGGATATTTTTGAAAGCCCTTTCAGACTTTTCAGATCGCTCTGTTTGTTGTAGATTTTATGCAAATATTTTTTTTTACGATTTTGAAGAAAGGTGTATCCACATGTAGCTAATGCCCGACATGCTGCATATATTCTCCATATGGATAATAATCTGCAGTGTGTCAGTCTCTGTCATGAAATGTTTGATGATTTATTACAGATTTTCCACCTTGACTTTAATGGAGAAGTCAAGATCTGCAATTAAATGCACAAAATCTGACCTGCAGCAAAATCTGATTTTTATTTTATTTTTTTCCTACACAATCTGCAGGAAAATTTGCAGCATAAAATCCACATGATTTGGTGTGGATTTGTCTTACGGATTTCCCTGCAGATTGTTGTTTCCGGCTGCAAATCTGACTTTTGTGAAGTTACCCTAAGGCCTCGTTCACAGTTGCATTTTTCACTGTCGTGTGCTGTCAGCATTTTCTGCCGGCAGCACACGTACCCATTGATTTAAATGTGTCTGTTCACATTTCAGGTCATTAAAAAAATCACGGGGACATGCACTACTTTGATGCGGGCCAAGCACACCCATTGAAGTCTACGGGTCCGTGAAAATCACTGAGTAAAAAGAGAAAAAGGTCCAGCTCGGTTAAAATGTTACCTTTATTTTTCAGTGCAGATAAAAGCCAGTTACAATCCAGTCTACATGTTTCGGATCAGAGACAATAGTGATCCTTACTCATGACACACACATACTGAGGAGGGGGTTAGATATATATAGCGCCTCCACTTGAAAGCAGGTGGACACACTAACTACAGGCCCCTCCTTCAAATGTGTATGGTATGATTGTCCAAATTCGTCCAATCATTTCCTATTGTGCTCAAGGGTTTGCCTATGTGAGGGGCAATGAGCTGTACGGGTGTAAGGAGTAGGTTATTATTGCGATGGCAGCAACTTATGAGGGGTGGGCACTGTACCTGGCAGGGATAGGTACAGTGTGGTTGGCATTGGTTGGTACACTGGCTCACACTCTGGGAAACTGTATTGCTGGAGTTAATTGGTATGGGAGAACTTTGGCATGGCTCTGTTAAGGGTGCACTTTGGCATTCACTAACATATGTAGGGGTGCACTGTACTGTGGATTGAGCTCCAAGGGAATGTTCAGACATTTTAATTTGCATGCTGAAAATTATCTTGCAGAATCGGCAACAAAATCCCACATTTTCACACAGTTTTTATGTGGTTTGCCAGATTTGTATGTAGGTTTTAGGCCTCCTATTGATTTCTGTGTGAATTTCTATGGGAAATCTGCATTAAGAATGAACATGGATTTTCAACCCACACGCAAAGAGATGCATCAAAACTGGGGCAAAGGAAAACTGGCTTTGTGCACATTATAACCAATCAGATTCCACCTTTCATTTTCCAAAGGAGCTCTGAAAATTGAAACGTGGAACCTGATTGGTTGCTATGGGCAACTAAGCCAGTTTTGCTTTGCACTAGCGTTGATAAATCTCCCCCTCTGTATAAACGACAGTGTGGATTTCCCATTAAAAACAATAGGAGGCAGATTGAGAGCTATACAGGTTTTGGTGTGGAGAACGTGGTAAAATCCACGTTTAAAATCCGCTGTCTGAACATGGCCTTTATGAGAAAGTGTGAAAATATGGGGTGCAGTGAGGGACATTTTGTCAAGTTTACCTTAAGCACCAAAAAGAGCTTGTCCCCTATTGGCTAATTTACTCTGAATGATTTATTTGAATGTTAGATTAAACTATTACAGCAATTGAAGCTAAATGTTGTAAAATTATAATTTACACGCTACAATTCACAAAGGAACAACACTCATTTCTATGTATTTTAGCTGATATCTTGTATATTGTTACAAATGATTGCCTGTTTTGAATGGCACATATGTTTGGGAATCTGGTACTATATGTTGGATTGTGCTCATGGAGGCCTGAGATGCTGCACAAATATTGCTCCATTAGAAAAGCCCTTCTACAAGGTACACCTGATGTAACCTGACAGCTCTTGGCATAGACATTTTAGGGCACGGCCACATGGTCAGGTTTCTCGATGCTGTTTTGGAAGCCAAAGCCAGGAGGGAATTAAAATAGAGGAGAAGTTGTACCTGTCCTTTATACTTTCTCTCATTTTATGATCCACTACTGATTTTGGCTTCTAAACCTGAATTACAAAGCCTGAATGCATGGTTATGCCCTAAAACTCGGTATCTACGCTGTGAAACTAGCAGTGCATTATAAATACATGTAATTGTGCTTGGCGCATTTTTTTCTCTGGCACTTTTGAGCCACTTCTTTACTCTGATACATTCCCAGTTTAGCATTTTCAGTTCCTGCAGGTTTTACCACTATAACTTTATTTTTTGTGTCCATTAAAGGGTTTCTGTCACCAGAATTAACCATATTAAACTAGCTGACATTAGCGATGTGCCAATTTCAGCTGAACCTAACTAGTCTATTCTTACTTTTATCTATGCCCCTGTTACTCCAGAAATATAACTTTTATAATATGCTAATTAGCCTCTAGGTGCAAAGGGGGCGTTGGCCCTTCTCCTAGAGGCTCCGTTCTCCCACCTAGGCTACGCTCTGCTACACTAGATTGACATGGCCAGGCAGCGTTGGTCTCCTATCTCCGGCCTTGTCTGCAGTGTAAATCTCGCACTTGCGCCGTCCCGTTCAGTATACGGCTCAGTGAGGCTGCCAGCTTCCTTACTGAGCCAGCGCAAGATCTCTCCAGCGCACAGGGCCAGCAGTTGGAGGTGAAGGCTGCCTGGCCCTGTCAATCTAGTGTAGCAGGACGCGGCCAGAGGTGAGAGAACGGAGCCTCTAGGAGCAGGGGCAACGCGGCTAATTAGCATATTATAAAAGTTTTACGGTATTTCTGGAGTAACGGGAGGCATAGATAAAAGTTGGAATAGGCTAGGAAGGTTCAGCTGACATCAGCACATCACTAATGTCAGCTACTTTAATAGGGTTAATTCTGGTGACAGAAACCCTTTAAGACAAAAAATTGAACCCTTAACATAATCTGTGGTATTGGTAGAATTGGATTCAATGAAAATTCTTAGAATTTTTGGCAACATGTCTGGGAACTGGTTTCTGAATATTCAATTAAATCTTAACCACTTCACAGTCACATATTTTTGAACAATACTAAATGCAATAAACACTTTTGATGCTGCCATAATGTTTTACACTTGTATCCAATGCACTGAAATAAAAAAACATTTAAAAATAAAAAATCCCATAACCACCTACTTGTATATGCCTCTGGTCATAAATAAAGATAATCCTGCCAGCAGTTTTATGGTGTTGTATCTGAGAGCAGCATAAACTGGTGACAGAGATCTTGATGAAAAAGCTGGCTCATTTGCATGAATTAGCCCAATTCTTTTAGTAAAATCAGTACTGAGCAGCTCCAGTGCTAGCGGACTGCTGGACTCCACGCTGTGCACTTCATGAACTCCAGCTACCAGGTGTCTGCACCCCCACTGGTCATTGCCAGATTTCTTCCAATATTAGATCACAAACACAGGGGGAAGTGGGGAGAGACATGAGCTCATGAACATGAGGACAAAATTACTGGGTCAATTCAACTAATTGACCCCACCGATTTACTTAGGATCTTTGGCACTAGTAAATATGTTTGTAAGGCCACATTTAAACCGTTGCAATGTGGGTACATTTTAGCATCCTTAGTAAGGCCAGAAGAACCAGACCCCTCCCAGTTCAAATCAACTCTGCTGGGAAGTGTATTGTGCTGAAATGTAGTATTTGGCTATACTGGGGCAGTATTTTGTGCTGCAATATGGCTTTACTGGCCCCACCTTGTATTGGCCTTGAATTCTGTCAATTTCGATGGGCCCACAACATGAGCCCACTGTTAGTTTTTTTTTCCAGGGCCACTTTAAGTTCCCAGTCTGCCCCCTTTTAAAAATAACTACAGAGCATGCAAAATTAATTGAAAAGAAAAGATATGAGTGAAGAGAAGGGTTCATTTTTTAGCTTTACTGGCAGAGGGGTGCAGTGAGCTTCAGGTTGCTTCATTCCTTAAAAAAATAAAATAAAAAATTTCATAATAACAAGATCAAGCAGCAAACCTTGGGAACGACAAAATTACAGAACTGACAGAGTGCGTAAATGACTCTCCACTGACCGTGATGGATGCCACTATATTCAAATCTCAACAACCGTAGGATCAGATCAAGTGATCTACAAAAAGAATGGAAAGCGGGTGTTGGGGTAAAATGCACAGCGAGGATAGTTCGAAATAAGCTTCTAGAGTCAGGACTGAAGTAACGCTACACTAGAATAAAGCCCTTCATCAATGAAAAGCAAAGAAGACCCAGTCTGAATTTTGCAAAAGACCCTAAGGATTGGACTGTAGAGAACTGGAGTAAGGCCATCCCCTCTGATGAGTCCAGCTTTGTGTAATGGTTAGAAGGAGACCTGCAAAGGCCTACAAGCCACCGTGTTTAGCATCCACTGTGAAATTTTCTGCAGGATCAGTGATGATGTGCAGATGTTTCAGCAAGGCTGGAATAGGGCAGATTTTTTTTCCAGCAGGACAATGCTACATATCACACAGCCAGGTCAATCAAGGTGTGGATGAAGAACCACTGGATCAAGATTCTGTCATGGCCAGCCCAATCTCCAGATCTGAACCCCTTTGAAAACCTCTAGAATGTGATCAAGAGGTAGATAGATGGTCACAAGCCTCACAACAAAACTGCTTGAATTTATGTGCCAGGAGTGGCATAAAGTTACCCAACAGCAATGTGAAAGACTGGTGGAAAGCGTGCCAAGATGAATGAAAGCTGTGATTAAGCATCAGGATTATTCCACAAAATACTGATTTCTGGACTCTACCTAAGATGAAATATTAGTACTGTGTTGGTTAAAAGTTAATGTGAACTTGTCTTCTAAGCATTATTTCAAGTCTGATATTACTGTAACTGTTTTAATTATATTACTGTTAATTTGTCCAGTTGCTCTAAAATACAATATTTAATCTGGAATTTGGGAGAAATGTTGACAGTAGTTTATAGAATAAAACAAAACTGCTCATTCTAGTCAAACTTGTAGCCATACATTGTAAAACTAAAGAAACTGTTAATTTTGCAGTGGTCTTTTAATTTTTTCCAGAGCTGTGTATATTTTTAAATCTGTATCTGTTGATCAAGCTAATGTTCTTTTCGTGGTGTATTTAACCATTATATAAATGAAAACACAAATTTTATTTATCTCATAATTATGCCTAAAATTCCATATGTTTAGCTAAAAAAACACAAAAGCAACTAATAAAATAAAAACATAAAAAAAGTTGCCACTAGTTGAAAACTGACAGTTGGACATCCAACCTGTCCTTGCTTGATTGCAGGAGCGTTGCCTTAACCTGTGTCATACATTTATGAAGGTGCGGTTTTATTGACTGGGTCACTCCTGCAGTGTGTGTGTGGTTTAAAATGACCTCGAGGCTGGATAATTAAAACTAGGAAACTATTTGGAAAATGAACAGCAACAAACAGGCTGAAAAGAAACTGAGAGAGATTCAACCACAGTTGCAGAGGAGTGGGATAGCATCCAATTTGGCCACCCATGTGTCTGGCCAAATTTAAGGATTATCCATTTGCCCGGAGCACAGCATGACTGGTCTGTGTTTGGCTGCCTTTACAGCTATTTATGGCCCTCAATGTTTGAATAACATGATTTCAAAGAGGGGAAATTACAATAAATAACTCAAATCAGAGTATTCTAAACTGTTAACCAATCAGCAATTTGGCATTAATAATCAGAAGAATATTTAGATTATGCCTCGTTCTATTTGTCTGGTCATAAAACTTTTATTTTTAGATAGATGCATCTGTATGAGTCCTTGTTATTTGCAGGACAAGTCCTATTTTCTCTTGCCGATGTTTGTCGTATACTTCAGTGGTAAAAGCTGCAGGCTACTAAAATGCACCTGAGAATCCCATCATGGAGAACTCATGATCTGTGAAGCATTTGCCAATGACCACCTAAGGTTTTGTTCTTGGCTTGATATTTGCTATTCATTAGAGCCATAGCTTTGTGATATTCCTTTCTAAAAAGTGTGATTCTGGCATTAAAAGAACACTTTAGCTACAAGTAGAATGATGGGAATCCAGCTAAACTAGAAGAATACAAAGGCTGTGGTTACAGAAAAGAATAAAATAAGTAAACACTTTTTCCTTCTCAAACAACAAAGAATCATTTAGCAGTTCAAAAACAATTTAAGATTTGCTCTCGGTAAGGCAAAGATTAAAGTTCTGGACTCATACAAACATATTAAGCTCCAGATGTACAAAGCCTTGCCCTTAGAAGTCCATGAGATCCTGCTTTGTCTTGGGTTTCATATGAAGATGCTAAATGCAAGCAAGCACCAAAATGTTTTGCGTTATTTTGTAAAAGGAGTAAAAAATTTTAAGGCCAACTTGATGAGCGGAGCTTAAAGTGCTTTTCACACCTGGGGATCCCTTTCAGGAAGAACCCCCATCATGACTGTATATGATGAGGGAGACTAACTTGCTCTCTGTTGCTGGGTTCCAGCAACTTTGCTCCACCACTGCCGCTCACCAGTCTCTTTGTGTGAACATACCTTTTGACATGTATCACCGTGAGCAGTGACATGTCCCCTATTCATCATTTCCATGGTCATGTGATACATGAGGGACACATTAGCGCTGCAGCCAGTCATATTGACACAGGGAGACCGGTGAGTGACAGCGACAGCGTTGAATCGAAGTTCCTAGAACTCAGTGTCACGATGGGGACCACCACCATACAATGTCTAGGATAAATTAGGATGCCACTAGGCCAGAAACCATGGATAAGGGAATGGGACACCTCCTAATTTATCCTAGACATTGTACAGTGGGGGTTTTCCCGCACTCCCTATCGTAACAGTATGACAACTAGGATGGTCCTAAGATAACATAGAGATAGGAGCAAGCTCCTACTCCAACAAAGACAGGCATCCAAATGATCTCAGTCTCACAGCAACGATATATAAAGAGACAAGAGACCACACCCAGCTCCACCAAGCTCACACCACTTAACCCCGAACACACCAGGATGGGAAGGAACACAATACTTAAAGGGGAAGTGTCAAAACATGTAAAACAACATGTTGCCACCTGAAACAAGCATCCACGGCAAAAGTGTCATGGTCCACTACACCAGAACATGACACAACCATGAAACGCAACCACAGGAAGCAGCTAAGTATACTCCCCTCTGTAGGCCTGGCCTTGATGGAGGGTCTGGGCGAATGGATGAACAACACCTTTAACATGATAGAAAATATGTGCCTTGAGGCTCTTGAGGTTAAAACCAGAACTGAGTTGTAGCAGCTGGACATTTTTTTTGTTCTAACATCTATTATTTTTAACTGAAACCTGCATGGCCAAACATGTGGCAAATAATGCCTAATGCAGCCACACTTACCACCCTGTATTTTCTAATATACTCACTGCATTGTCAGTGCGAGATTCTACATGTTTGCTTATTATGTTTATAGCCATCTCCTTAAAGGGGTATTCCCATCTTAGACAATGGGGGCATATCGCTAGGATATGCCCCCATTGTCTGATAGGTGCAGGTCCCATGTCTGGGACCCGCACCTACAATAAGAATGGAGCGGGGAGATCTGTGGCTGGAGGACCTCAGGTTTTTCCTGGGTCCGTCCACCACCAAGCACTGCTCCCCCCTGCTCCTATAGAAGTGAATGGGAGCGCACCGCGCATGCGCGGCCCATGCTCCCATTCATTTCTATAGGGCAGATGGCAATAGCTGAGCCAGCGGCCCCATAGAAATAAATGGAGGGCGGCTGCGCATGCGCAATGTGCTCTCCTTCACTTTCGGGGCTCCGTTCTCGATATAGGTGCGGATCCCAGCGGTGGGACCCGCACCTATAAGACAATGGGGGCATATCCTAGCGTTATGCCCCCATTGTCTCAGATGAGAAAACCCCTTTAAGTAAAGTGTTTCATTCAGGATGTATACAGACCATAAAATCCAGCTTTGTTTTTACGGATTTATCATTTTCCTCGTTCTTTGCTTGACTAACTTTCTCACACTCTAGTTCTCACCAACTGCCAGCAAACCTTGAGTCATTTGACTAAGAAACACTCCAAACTCTTTTGAAAAAGAAAAAAACTTTTCTTTTTTAGTCCTAACAATACAAAAGGGAAGAAAGAAAGAAATGGTTTTCCTTCTTCCTCAGTATCTGATCTGCACCTGTACACAGGCAGTCCCACACGTATCACCTTTTCAGAGACCGTGAGAAAAAAGAAAGTCAGGGAAAAGGAACTTTGGTGTGTTTAGAAAACACAAAGACATTCTATCTATAGCCACGTGTGTCCTCATCCATCAGCACCGCAAAAAGAAGCAAATTCTGCTTTTCCAAACCACAAGGGATGAGAGAACAGAAACCTTAGTCTTCCTGTTTAACCAATTCTCCGGCAGACTCCCGTACCTTGCTGAACTCACTGATAGTGAATGTTACTTGTGCAAACAGCGAACGTCTTGAGATTGTTGCTAGGTAATGGTCAACATGCATGACAACTTCCACACTCCCTACAGAGTCACAATCACTATTAGATACAAAGGGGCATTTAGCAAATCAGAGTTTTGTGGTCTAAAAAAGTCTCAAGTCATGGCAACTGCGACATTTGGGTACATTTGCGACATTTTGTGATCTTTCCAACTTTTCAAAGTGGTCTATGTTTAAGAGCTAAAAGTGAGATGAGACCTGGATTATGTCACATTTACTATGTACGTTTTTTGCAAAAGTAGCAAAAAAGTTGCAACCTACGCCAGGCAACTCCCTGGTGTAATTTTACACTTAGGCCTCTGTTGAGCTGATTACAACTATTAATATTTCTACAACACCTCTTTCACACTACATTTTTTTTTTCCGTTTACGGGCCGTTTTTTGCGTTCTGTATATGTTCTGTATAGGGAACCATTCTTTTCAATGATTCCGCAAAAAAAGGAATGTACTCCGTATGTATTCCGTTTCCGTATTTCCGTTTTTCTGTTCCGTAAAAAGATAGAACATGTCCTATTATTGCCTACAAATCACGTTCCGTGGCTCTATTCAAGTCAATGGGTCCGCAAAAAAAAAGGAACACATACGGAAATGCATCCGTATGTCTTCCGTATCCGTTTTTTGCAGAACCATCTATTGAAAATGTTATGCCCATCCCAATTTTTTCTATGTAATTACTGTATACTGTATATGCCATACGGAAAAACGGAACGGAGAAACGGAACCGAAACATAAACACAACGGAAACAAAAAACGGATCCGGAAAAAACGGCCCGTAAAACACTGAAAAAGCCATACGGTCGTGTGAAAGAGGCCTTAAAGGTATAAACCACATTGCACTCATACCGCATATATTATTAAGCTGCACCAGTTCATAAATTTGGTTGCAGGTAGTCAAAGCAAAGCCAGGCTTAAAACTGACACAAAAATAAGCTCAAATGATAAATGACCCCCAGGGCTCTAGTCAGGTAAAACGTGATAACCCCTTACTCACAGGTATGACTGTGCCTACCATCAGGATAGTAGGTCCATCTAGGACCAAGAAAAATCAGTTATTCATTCCTTTTATGAGTGCGCAGACCTCTAACATGGCATCCACACTGGCTTCCATCATGGCCTACAAGATCCTTCCTAGATGAATCTGTTATGATCAGAGATAAGTGAATCAATTCTAAAAATCCAATTTTTCAAAAAATTGCTGATTCTGATTATACCAAATTTGGATTTTGTGTGATTTTATTTGGGATAATCGAGGAGAGGAGAGAGTGCGAGAGAGACTTTTCCAGGCGATCAGAGCACTTTCTCATGATTCAGTCGAATCGAATCCGAAACAAATTTTTAGTGATTCGCTCATCTCTAGTTATCATCTATCAGAATCTGTTATAAGTCATCTGACACATGTGTTGTGATCAGTCATGCTCCATTATGTGCAGGGCAAAGGCTTTTTTGGGGGCTTCCGCCCAGCAGTGTATTCGGTGACATCAGCGGCTCTGATGGGCCGGCTTTAGCCCTGTCCTAGCTGTGGCAGCGCTAAAGCCTGCCCATCAGTGCCAGTGACGTCACCGAATACACTGCTGGGCGGAAGCCCCAAAAAAGCCCTTGCCCTGCACATGGAGAGCCCGGTACATCACCGGATCTCCTGAAAAGGCCTTTGCCCTGCGTGATTCAGCGCTGGGCAAAGGAGAGCATTGGAGAATATCATCTTATTGGAGATGTCAGGGTGAAAATATGGATATGTCCGGGTTCAGCTCTGAACCCGGACAACCCCTTTAAATGGAAAGGATCAGAGTTACAGCTCATGCCATCCCTGTGCTGTACAGTTGTGCTGTAAGTTATAACCCTGGGGGCCCGAGTATTATGTTTCTTTCTACAATTGATGGCATCCATAGAAGAAGACAGCAGAAAGAAAACGGCGGGAATTAAGGGGTTAAATGAAATGTATATTTGTTGCGAGTAGCAGGTATGTCCTCACACCTTTGTTATTTTAAGATTAAGTGGGTTTTGTTGAAACCATTTTTGTGAAACAAACAAAATAAGCTCTATCTTTATGATTTTTAGTTTGCATCACATCAGCTGAATGTGTTAGAGTCTAAAGGACAACGGCATTTGTCAAGGTGACAAAAGTGCAGCAAATGTTTAAAGTCTGTCATACAAGGCCGCATATATTTACCATCTTTAAATGACCAGTATAGAATAACATATTATAGCAAGGTATACTACACTATTCATCTATATAAAAGCGCTGCCTGTCTGTATCTATCTATCTATAAAAACTATCTATCTAATATCTATCTAAAAAAAATATATCTATCTATCTAAAAAAAACGATATCTATCTATCTATCTATCTATCTATCTATTTAGAAATTGCAATAGCAGCACTCCCAGCTCCTAGGTGCTAAAATCCTCAAGGAATTCTGGACAAAAATCCTCCACGTAAAGCCTTATTCACACGTCAGTGTTTTACCACGGTCTGTGGGTCCGTGTTTTTAGCCCAGATGCATGCTCTATTTTGTCCGTGTTCACGGATCCATCACACCCATTATAGTCTATGGGTCCGTGAAAACCACGAATGCCATCCGTGTTGCATCCGTGTTTCACGGATCATTAAGAAGAGATTCTTTGAAAATTATTTTTCAACTGTTCAGTGTCAGTGAAACACGGATGCAACACGGACAGCAAAAAACGGACACACGGACATCTTCATGGATGCATCACTGACCACCTGCTCACGTATTTGAGCATGGACACGGACGTGTGAATGAGGCTTTAAGCAGAAAGTATGAAGAGGCAGCACTCTGGTATTAGTGAAGAAATGTGGATCTCTTTAATACACTCAGTGCAACGTTTGATCTCATCTCATTGGAGCCGTTGTCAAGCAGTGTCTGAAGTCCATAAATAGGTGACCAGGATTACAAAATGAGTCAATCAATAAACATGATTATATGTGTATATATTCAACATCCAAGTATAATCATCTTCCAATACCCAGTGTTAAAAAATGGTGAAATTATTCATGATCGATGGAAACCAAACCGGTAAATAAGTATATGTAAAAATAATGTAAAAGTGCTAATTAGAAATAAAGTAATGAAGGTAATAAAGTGCAGTGAGTAGCTCACCCTCCACTAGATATCCCATGTGGCGTTGACTCGGCGTCCTCTGATGACTAATGTGCCTGCGCTGGCGCAACATCATCATCAGAATAAAGGGAACTACTAGGCATATACAGGTCCTTCTCAAAAAATTAGCATATTGTGATAAAGTTCATTATTTTCTGTAATGTACTGATAAACATTAGACTTTCATATATTTTAGATTCATTATACACCAACTGAAGTAGTTTAAGCCTTTTATTGTTTTAATATTGATGATTTTGGCATACAGCTCATGAAAACCCAAATTTCCTATCTCAGAAAATTAGCATATTTCATCCGACCAATAAAAGAAAAGTGTTTTTAATACAAAAAAAGTCAACCTTCAAATAATTATGTTCAGTTATGCACTCAATACTTGGTCGGGAATCATTTTGCAGTAATGACTGCTTCAATGCGGCGTGGCATGGAGGCAATCAGCCTGTGGCACTGCTGAGGCGTTATGGAGGCCCAGGATGCTTCGATAGCGGCCTTAAGCTCATCCAGAGTGTTGGGTCTTGCGTCTCTCAACTTTCTCTTCCCAATATCCCCCAGATTCTCTATGGGGTTCAGGTCAGGAGAGTTGGCAGGCCAATTGAGCACAGTAATACCATGGTCAGTAAACCATTTACCAGTGGTTTTGGCACTGTGAGCAGGTGCCAGGTCGTGCTGAAAAATGAAATCTTCATCTCCATAAAGCTTTTCAGCAGATGGAAGCATGAAGTGCTCCAAAATCTCCTGATAGCTAGCTGCATTGACCCTGCCCTTGATAAAACACAGTGGACCAACACCAGCAGCTGACATGGCACCCCAGACCATCACTGACTGTGGGTACTTGACACTGGACTTCAGGCATTTTGGCATTTCCCTCTCCCCAGTCTTCCTCCAGACTCTGGCACCTTGATTTCCGAATGACATGCAACAGTCCAGTGCTGCTTCTCTGTAGCCCAGGTCAGGCGCTTCTGCCGCTGTTTCTGGTTCAAAAGTGGCTTGACCTGGGGAATGCGGCACCTGTAGCCCATTTCCTGCACACGCCTGTACACGGTGGCTCTGGATGTTTCTACTCCAGACTCAGTCCACTGCTTCCGCAGGTCCCCCAAGGTCTGGAATCGGTCCTTCTTCACAATCTTCCTCAGGGTCCGGTCACCTCTTCTCGTTGTGCAGCGTTTTCTGCCACACTTTTTCCTTCCCACAGACTTCCCACTGAGGTGCCTTGATACAGCACTCTGGGAACAGCCTATTCGTTCAGAAATTTCTTTCTGTGTCTTACCCTCTTGCTTGAGGGTGTCAATGATGGCCTTCTGGACAGCAGTCAGGTCGGCAGTCTTACCCATGATTGCGGTTTTGAGTAATGAACCAGGGAGTTTTTAAAAGCCTCAGGAATCTTTTGCAGGTGTTTAGAGTTAATTAGTTGATTCAGATGATTAGGTTAATAGCTCGTTTAGAGAACCTTTTCATGATATGCTAATTTTTTGAGATAGGAATTTTGGGTTTTCATGAGCTGTATGCCAAAATCATCAATATTAAAACAATAAAAGGCTTGAACTACTTCAGTTGGTGTGTAATGAATCTAAAATATATGAAAGTCTAATGTTTATCAGTACATTACAGAAAATAATGAACTTTATCACAATATGCTAATTTTTTGAGAAGGACCTGTATATACATTTCTATTGCCCAATAGTTTAGTGAGGTGGTGCCATTGCTAGGGCCTGTATTGAACAGATTTTATACATGCCAAACATGACGGCTGATGACTGGGGCCCGGCATGATGTAGTACAGTGCCTGTGCCGGGCTCTGCAGACTTAGCCCCTGACGGCAGCACTGCCAGTACTGCACTGATGGGGGCCCTGTCCACAAGTGCTGCAATGGTAGCAAAGAAAGAAAGTTGTATGATATATTATTAAAGACAGGCACTCTTCACTTGGAATTATCCAGAGACAATGAGTACATATGATAATTGTATTTATTAACACAACTTCCAAAGACACTATAGAAGAATACTGGTTAAAAGTAATACAATAACGTAAAAGAAAATAGCAGGCCATATTTACTATAGATGGATATGTAACATTTCAACTACACTAGAAATAATTGTATAGTTGATAATTGTTACATATAGCAAAAATGTGGACTATAGACAGTATTTCCAGTACAATGCTGGTGGTGGCTTTCTAACTTTGGTATAAATAAATCACTATTAAGCCTCATTCACACGTCAGTGTTCGGTCAGTGATTTCCATCAGTAATTGGGAGCCAAAACACAGAACAGGAGCAGATCTTTCCCTTATACCTTATGTCTGTGGAGGCTCCACTTCTGGTTTTGGTTCACAATCACTGACCAAAACACTGACTTAATTGTGCATATGTGGTATACATCAATATACCAAAAATGTCATAGACTGCATTGGTTAACACCTTAACGCCCCAGGACGAGATGGCTCGTCCTCAAACGCCGGCACTTAGCGCTCAAAGACGAGCGCTCTCGTCCTGGAGTCGTTCCTCCCCCCGCGTGCGGTCCCCCCGGTCAGCAGCAGAGATCCGGCGGTTACTGACCGCCGGATCCCTGCTGCATCCACCAGAATCGGTGATAACGCCGATGCCGGTGGATTAACCCCTCATATGCCGCGGTCAGTGCTGACCGCGGCATATGGGAGGTTTGCGCTCCCTCACCTGATGATCGGGTCCCTGCTGTGCTGTGGCGGGGACTCAATCGTTGCCATGGCAGCCCCAAGACATTGGCAACAGTGTAAGACACTAACAGTTCAATACAGATGTATTGTGCTGTATTGAAACAAGGATCAGACCCTGTAATGTTGAAGTCCCATAGTGGGACAAAAAATAAAGTGAAAAAAAAAGTCAATAAAATTAAAGTTTTACAAAAAAAATTAAAAGTTTCAAGAAAAAAAAAATAGGGAAAAGACATAGACATATTAGGTATCTTGGCGTCCATATCGACTAGCTCTATAAACATATCAGCTCTATGAACACCGTAAAAAAAAAAAACGGTGCTAAATAAACAGTTTTTTTGTCACCTTACATCACAAAAAGTACAACAGCAAGCGATCAAAAAGGCGTACGCCCATCAAAATAGTACTAATCTAACCGTCACCTCATCCCGGAAAAAATGAGCCCCTAATTGAGACAATCGCCTAAAAAATAAAAAACTATGTCTCAGAATATGGAGACACTAAAACATAATTTTTTTTGTTTTAAAAAAGCTGTTATTGTGTAAAACTTACATAAATAAAAAAAGTATACATATTAGGTATCACCGCGTCCGTATCGACCGGCTCTATAAAAATATCACATGACCTAACCCCTCAGGTGAACACCGTAAAAAATAAAAACTGTGCTAAATAAACCATTTTTTGTCACCTTACATCACAGAAAAGTGTAATAGCAAGCGATAAAACAGTCATATTCACCCCAAAATAGTGCCAATCAAACCGCCATCTCATCCCGCAAAAAATGAGACCCTAGCTAAGATAATCGTCCAAAAACTGAAAAAACTATGGCTCTCAGGATATGGAGACACTAAAACATGATTTTTTTTTGTTTCAAAAATATTATTGTGTAAAACTTACAAAAATAAAAAAAAGTATGCATATTAGGTATTGCTGCATCTGTATCGACCGGCTCTATAAAAATATCACATGACCTAACCCCTCAGATGAACACCGTAAAAAATTAAAAATAAAAACTGTGCAAAAAAAACTATTTTTTGTCATCTTACATCACAAAAAGTGTAATAGCAAGCGATAAAAAAGTCATATGCACCCCAAAATAGTACTGATCAAACCATCATCTCATCCCGCAAAAAATGAGACCCTACCTAAGATAATCGCTCAAAAACTGAAAAAACTATGGCTCTCAGACTATGGAGACACTAAAACATGATTTTTTGTTTCAAAAATGAAATCATTGTGTAAAACTTACATAAATAAAAAAAATTGAATGCATATTAGGTATCGCCGCATCTGTGACAACCTGCTCTATAAAAATACCACATGATCTAACCTGTCAGATGAATGTTGTAAATAAAAATAAAAAAATACGGTGCCAAAAAAGCTATTTCTTGTTACCTTGCCTCAGAAAAAGTGTAATATAGAGCAACCAAAAATCATATGTACCCTAAACTAGTACCAACAAAACTTCCACCCTATCCCGTAGTTTCTAAAATGGCGTCACTTTTTTGGAGTTTCTACTCTAGGGGTGCATCAGGGGGGCTTCAAATGGGACATGGTGTCAAAAAAAACAGTCTAGCAAAATCTGCTAGTCAATTGGACTCCCAGGGATCATTGATCCCTGGCAATCTTTCTGAAGTAAAGCTTGCCAAATACAGCCTATATAAAATCTCCTACGTGCCTACTTACTCCAATGGATGATTAAACAAGGAGGCATCACTGACCTCTCCATTCTTCATCATGCACACTAATAAGGCTCATTTTAAGATTGGTCTTGTCAACAGCAGTTCATATTTCAGAATTGGGCATAAATCAGTTCTTGCATTGTCACATGGGTGTGAAGAGAGATAAACTGAAACTAGATAAGGTAGAATTTCAAAATAATGGGCAAGTTGATACTAATACTGTGCAAGGCAGGCAAATTGTTCCATATCAGTGGGCCAGTGCTTATCAGAAAACGTGGCAAGCGCTCGTATGTACTTTAAAGGTGCAGTTCCATTCCTTCTGAGGACTGCCGTATGTGACCTGAGCAGACAAACATTATCTGTAGTCTAGAAGAAAATGTCACACATACACACTTGTGAAGAATGTACTGAACTGAGAATATCTGTCACGTCTACCTCCAGTGCAAAACTGGTGTACTCCTAATTGTGTTACCAAGTTGACCAATGAGATAGTAGTACAACATTGCAATACTGCAGAATTTTAACCAACAGGGCCTGCCAAAACAAGCATTCTTTATGAGACTCTAAATGTGTACTTGACAAGGCCAGATTACAATGAAAACAGGACAGGGCAAGGGGTTTCCAGGGGAATATAAAAAAAATGTGGCAGAATGGATTAAAAATAACAAATTATAATAATTCACCTCACTGATACTTGCCGTTGAAGTTTTCTAGTCACCGCTGCGCTCCAGTCCAGGAACGTTCTGTTCCTGGGCTCAAAGTAAAGGTAATATTTTGGCCAGCGATTGGCTGAGAGGACAGGCCAAGCCATTTCCTGTGTCGAGCCTGGGAAAAACTAAGTGGAGAGCAGTTGGGACCGCAGTAGTGGCGAGTGACAGTGAGGCAAGCAACAATTATTTAATATTTTTAACCCATTCTAACCCTTATTATTTTAATTATTCTCCTGGAAAAGCCTGTCTGAATCAGTAAATCCAAACCCTTAAAAGGGTTGGCCATTGTCAGGTTACTGTTAACCAATGTATTTGTGAGATGATAAAATTGCACTTACTAATATAGTCTTTGTTGAAATTCAGAACCATTTTAGACATACTCCCTTGTTTACAAATCTTTTGTGTAGTACAGACAGAGGTCTTGCCCATAAGATGGCCGCTGATGGAGGGTCACGTGATCAGGCAAATCAACTTCATGTGATGTCTCCTCCATTCAAACAAACTGCACCTGCTCTAAACGCCCAACAGAAGTACAGATGGCAGGTGCAGTGTATTTGCATGGAGGAGACTGAGGGATTTGCCTGGTCACATGACCCGCCATCAGCAGCCATTTTATGGACAGGACCTCTGTGTGGACCGCACAAAAGACTTTGCAAGCAAGGAAGCATATCTTATATAGAAAATGGTGCAGAATTTCAACAAAGACTATATTAGTAAGTACCATATTATTATCTTACAAATACATTGGTGAACAGTAACCGGAAAGTGGCGAACCCCTTTAAGGAATTTTGAACCAATAAGAAATAACATTTTAAAATGTTTTCCCATTTCAGAAATGTATGGTGTATCTGAAAATTTACCTATGAGAATTACAGAAACAAGAACTTTAGTCATCTATCTGGGATCCTCCTCTAAGGCAGTGCCACTGGACTAATTGGCTTACTGAATGGGGGTTGAGAACCTCCTTTCTCTTAATATCCTATATAGACATGCCATAAGTTGCTGTTATTAGGCAACTACATCACAAATTATACTCAATATACATTCAATATGAGAAGAAAAATAGGCAGATTCATAATTATTGAATTCAGGTGTTTTTACCTATACCCTTTGAACATACTGTAGGTGTATAAAATCAAGCACACAGTCTGGGTTGTGCTAACAAGTTCAGTGACTAAACTTGGTCCTGTCATAGGATGACTACAAGTCAGTGTGTGAAATTTTGATCTGATATATCTTCCCCTGTCAACTGTAAGTGTTATTATTGTAAAGTGGAAGACTCTAGAATTCGCAGTTCAACCAAGACATTCTAGACCATGCAAAGTCATAGAATGTGGATGTTGTGTGTTGAAGTGTGTGGAGTGTAAAAATCTCATCCTCGAGTGGATGACTCACTACCAAACTGCCTCTACAATTGACAGAAGCACAAAAACTGTGCATTGGGAGCCTCATTACAGCTTCCATGGTCAAGCAGCTGAACACATTTACATGATCATCAAGTTCATTGCCAAACATTGGGAGTAATCTGCCACTACACCGTGGAGCAGTGGAAATGTGTTCTCTGGTTTGAGGAATTTCATTTCACTATCCGGAAGTCTGAAGGGCAAATCCAGCTTTGGCAGATATTCTCAGAGAACATTATCTGCAGGGATGCATAGTGCCTATTGAAAAAATTTGGTGCAGGAGGGTAACAGTGCTGTTCCTCAGGGTTCAGGCTAGGTCTCTTATTTCCATTCAATGATACTTTTCATTCTATACAGCATACAAAGACATTTTAGACATTTGCTTAGTTTGGGGAAGGGGCTTTGATGTTCTAGCATGACCGTGCTCCTGTGCAAAAGTGAGGTCCATAAAGACATGGTTTGAAGAGCTTGATGTTGGGAAATGACCTACACAGAGACCTGACTTCAATCCCTTTAAACAGTTTTGAGATGACTTGATTATGACCTCACACATCACCCGACCTCACACATGTCTGACACTTAGGCTACATTCACACGTCAGTATTTTTCTATAATCCGAATTTCGGTCCGTTTTTTGCGGATCCGTTGTTCCTGAAAATGTTTCCGTATGTCATCCGTATGTCATCTGTTTTTTGCGGATCCGCAAAAAACGGAAACATGTATACATTTCAATAATCAAATAAAGTTGTTTGGATTTCTTTGAAAAAAATAAATAAAAATAAATTTGCTATGTGTTTCCAGGAACGGATTCCGCAAAAAACGGAAGACATACGGAATGACACCCGAATGTCTTCCGTTTTTTGCGGATCCATTGACTTTGTATTGTACCAGGATCCGAATTTTGCGGAAAAGAATAGGACATGTTTTATATTTAAACGGACATGCGGAACGGAACAACGGAAACGGACAGCACACATTGTGCTGTCCGATTTTTTCCAGGACCCATTGAAAATGAATGGGTCCAGATCTGGTCCTGATCTGTTCCGCAAAAAACGGAACAGATCAGGAAAGAAAAAACGGACTTGTGAATGGACCCTAAGGCACACATTTACAAAGACTTATTATTTTGTGCCAATTTACCCTTTCTACCCCAGGGCAGTTTTCACCTTCCTGCCCAGGCCATTTTTTGCAAATCTGACATGTGTCACTTTATGTAGTAATAACTTTGGAACACTTTTACTTATCCAGGCCATTCTCGTGACACATTGTACTGTTTTGGCATATTTTTTTAAATTTTTTATTGTTTTTACAGCATTCACCTGAGGGGGCATATAATGTAATATTTTTATAGATCAGGTTGTTACAGATGCGACGATACCCAATATGTGTATTATTTTTATTTTTGTTAAGTTTTACACAGTAAATGCATTTTTGAACAGAATTATATCCTGTTTTTGTGTTGCCATTTTCTGACTGCCCTATTTTCTATTTTTTTTTGGGACGATTGTCTTAGGTAGGGTCTCATTTTTTGAGGGATGAGATGATGTTTTGTTTGATTGGTACCATTTTAAGGTACATACGTCTTTTTTACTGCATTCACCTGACAGGGTGGATCATGTGATATTTTTATAGAGCCGGTCGATACGGACGCGGAAATACCTAACATGTATGCTTTTTTTTCCTATTTTTTTACAAAGGCTAACAGGAAAGGCAGTATGATGCCTAAGGAAGGCATCGGGCTGCTGTCCCAGCCATTGGGTCCCCGTCACAGCAGCATGGGGACCCGATGGGGACGGGGAGGGAGCCCCTTCCACACACCCTGCACATGTCGCAGTCAGCGCTGACCACGGCATAGTGAGGGTTAATGCGCCGGCATCAGTGTTTTCACTGATGCCTGCGCATAGAACAGGGGTACGGATAATGGGAACAGCCGGTTCCCTGCAGCTGATCGGGCAGAAGAAGGTCTTGTGATGATCGTAGATTCTGTGTGGGGTGCTTGCAGAACAGGTCACGGATGTATGGAGAGGACAGGTTGTGGACAATCTTGTATATCATAGTTTGTGTAAGATTCTCTGGGCAGTGTGTAACCAGTAGCGATGAGCGGCATAGGCAGTATTCAAATTTGCGATATTTTGCTAATTTTTGGCATAATATTCATTAGAATTTGTGATCTCCAGTCATTGTTTAATTGATTGCGAAAAATCGGCAATGTAATATATTCGCCATAAATTCGCAATTAGAATATTCAAGACTATTCGTGAATACGAATATGTAGCACTATATTGTAAATATTCTCAAATTCTCGAAGTGGCGATATTCGCGATTAAAATTAACGATTCGAATATTCGCGCTCAACACTAGTAACCAGTGAATAAATTGGCAGAACACAGAAGAAAAGGAGTGACGGGGGAGAGGTGGATTAGCCTAGCAGCAGAGTTCAGGATAGACTGGAGGGGCACCAGGGTGTTAGATGGGAGGCCACAGAGAAGGATGTTGCAGTGGTCTAGGTGGAAGATGATGAGGGCATGTAGAAGCATTTATTCAGACTCATGGTAGAGGATTGTGTGGATATTTTTGAGCTGAAGGAGGCAGGTTGTGGAAAGGGCTTGGATGAATGGTTCAAAGGACAGGGCAAAATTAAAAGTTACCCCGAGGCAGAGGACTGGTGGGACCAGGGAAAGCGTGGAACCATTGACTGTGATAGATAGGTGTCAATGAGATGGGGGAAAAATAATATATTCTGTTTTCTGTATAAGTTTTAGAAAGTGAAAGGAGAAGAAAGAAAATATAGCAGATACACATAATGGGATTCTGGAGAGTAGGGAGGTGACATCTGAGCCAGAGAGGTAAATTTCATCAGCATAAAAGTGGTACAGAAAATCATGAGATTCTCATAGCTGTCTCAGGATAAAGGTGTATATTGATAGGTATAGGGGTCTTAAGGGTCCTAGGACAGTGCCCTGATGGATACAAACAGAGAAAGGGAAAGATGTGGAGGTGATGCACGAGTACTATGTCCAGGAGAGGTATGAGGTGATCCAGGAGAGGGCCAAGGGATGAGAGAGTTTGTAAGAAGGAGTGGTCAACTGTGTCAAAGGCAGAGGGCAGATGTAGAAAGAGGACAGAGTAATGTTGTTTGGCTTTGGCAGTTAGCAGATTGTTAGTGACTATGGTTAGGGTGATTTCAGTTGAATGATTGGGTTGGAAGCCATATTGTAGCTGGTCAAAAGGGGAGTAGCATGAGAGTTGGGAGGACACGTCAAGACAGATATGTTCATGGAGTTTTGAAGCAAACGGGAGAAGTGATATAGCTAAACAAGGAGGACGGGTCAATGATTGTGATGGTTGTGTGTTTAAAAGAGCAGAGGAAGATTCCAGTAGTTAGTGATAGGCTGAAGAATTAGGGCTGGAATAAATACCATGGTAGGATGAGGATGAGGTGGGATAGGATTGGGTCAAGAGCACAGGTGGTGAGATGTGATCTGTCGAGTATGTTGGGAAGTTTTTCATCTGTAATCGTAGAGAATGTGGTTTTGGGGGAAGAGGACTGAATAGTTATGTAGAGGAGCTAGTGGGGATTGTATCTTTTAAATATATATAGTGACATGGAAAATTAAACAAAAATTCACTATAAATTCTAAAAATATGTTTAAAATAAAACTCTGATTTAAACTATAGCTCATTTTCTGTGAAACACTTCTTTTAACTTGTCTAAAAAACATTTTCTGTTTGGCCAAGCATTCCAGTACCTGGTTGCAGGGGCACTGTCCTGTGAAATATCTTTGTCTTCCTGTTTGATGGTGAATTTTTATTGTAACACTCCTTGATACTCCAAGATCCAAAGTAAATTTGTACAGCATTAAAACGTATGTACTTTGGCAAGGCAGAAGTCCGAAGTCATGTGAGATTTTGATGAATAACATCAGGCTTTGATTCTATGACTGGTACCTCGGTACTGAAGCCGACTTCCGATTACTGTTTTAAAATGTTTTTAAAGTCGTAGAATTGAAGTAGAGAAAAACTAACCTACCCAATAAAACAATACCTTTATTTTAAAAAAAGATGAAAACCCCTACAACAGTCACAATACTAAAGAATTTAAGCCTGAAGTTATTCACCAAAGTCTTGCATGACTCCGGACTTAATGTATTTTGCTTCGACGAAGAACATACATTTTAGGGTCTGAGTACAGCATTAAAACAAAGTTTTTGAACAAACCGACTTTGGATCTTGCATCTGAAGCTCGATTCGCTCACCCCTAATTCTCACTGTTGATGATGGCAGCCATGGCCATTATCACTACTTCTCCTAGATGGGATCCTTCTGGTTTGTTAAAATCTGTCCAATTCTGCCTGTTATTATTAGGTAGGGATTATCTTTCATCCTACTTTAATCTAGCTATGTTTTTAAGCAATTGACATCTACATGTAGCGCTTCTTTCACATTGCCCTTTCTGGTAAAATAAGAGAAAAAGAGTCAGACAAGCCCTATTACTACATTAATACATACACCAGATCAGTAAATTGTAAGTTAATGCCCCCGTTCCCCCACTGTGCACCTGCAAGCCAACCATGGAATGCATTAAAGGGACTCCTGAGAAGTTCTATTAGTCCTCTCAATGCATTACACAGGCCAGTTTGCAGATGTACAATGGGGAACAGAGCTGAGTATCGACATACAAATTACTAATCTGGTGTCAACGTCGGCAATACTTTGCATGTATTATTTTAGTTAATAGGGCGTGTCAAATGTGACGCAATATCTTTAATTTTTCATTAAAGAAAACCATGTCACCATGATGTGCAATCATCAATCAGCATGTTACAGAACAGAAGGAGCTGAGAAAACTGTTATATAGTTTTATGAGAAAATATACAGATAAACTTGTAATTTATAGATTTAAACCTTTGCTTTTTATGAACTGCTCCTGTGCACCACTAAAAGTAACTGACAGCTATTTATGTATACATACTTACACAACCACTGCTAAGACGGTCCCTGTGTACAACTGAAGTCAGTAAGAGCAAAAATTTAAATAAATAAATTACAAGTTTTACAGAATCTTTTCCTGCAAAAATATATATCTTCTGACTTCCTCCAACATGCTGCCTGTAGATTACACTGCATTTTCAAGGTGACACCTCTTTAAATAATCCCTTTTTCTGTACAGATCTCATGTTCTCTGCTCAGTTACAGACTATCAAATGAAATCTGATTATTATCTTTCACAATTATAAACAATCACAATTTAACTGATCTGAAAAAATCAAATCATTCATGCATTTTATTAAGCACATAAAATAACTGCAAAAAGAATAAATAAAACTGTTTGTTAATGATGTCTCCAAGAGCTAGATGGCAAAAGGTGGTTCAGTTGAGAAGAATAGCTTAGAAGTATGGGTTTTGCTCGTGCTTTGCCCATTACATAAAGGCACACAATTCCTAGTTACTGACAAATCTGTTCTCAAGAAAGATTGGTTAGTTTGAGCCATTTAAAAAGTAAACAACTTTTAGAATACCTCAGGAGTAGAGTTGAGCAAACACCTGGATGTTCGGGTTCGAGAAGTTCGGCCGAACATCCCGGAAATGTTCGGGTTCGGGATCCGAACCCGATCCGAACTTCGTCCCGAACCCGAACCCCATTGAAGTCAATGGGGACCCGAACTTTTCGGCACTAAAAAGGCTGTAAAACAGCCCAGGAAAGAGCTAGAGGGCTGCAAAAGGCAGCAACATGTAGGTAAATCCCCTGCAAACAAATGTGGATAGGGAAATGAATTAAAATAAAAATTAAATAAATAAAAATTAACCAAAATCAATTGGAGAGAGGTCCCATAGCAGAGAATGAGGCTTCACGTCAGCCACCACTGCAACAGTCCATTGGCATATATTTAGGCCCAGCACCCAGGCAGAGGAGGGAGGTCCCGTAACAGAGAATCTGTCTTCATGTCAGCAGAGAATCAGTCTGCATGTCATAGCAGAGAATGAGGCTTCACGTCAGCCACCACTGCAACAGTCCATTGGCATATATTTAGGCCCAGCACACACACAGGCAGAGGAGAGAGGTCCCGTAACAGAGAATCTGGCTTCATGTCAGCAGAGAATCAGTCTGCATGTCATAGCAGAGAATGAGGCTTCACGTCAGCCACCACTGCAACAGTCCATTGTCATATATTTAGGCCCAGCACCCAGGCAGAGGAGGGAGGTCCCGTAACAGAGAATCTGTCTTCATGTCAGCAGAGAATCAGTCTGCATGTCATAGCAGAGAATGAGGCTTCACGTCAGCCACCACTGCAACAGTCCATTGGCATAAATTTAGGCCCAGCACACACACAGGCAGAGGAGAGAGGTCCCGTAACAGAGAATCTGGCTTCATGTCAGCAGAGAATCAGTCTGCATGTCATAGCAGAGAATGAGGCTTCACGTCAGCCACCACTGCAACAGTCCATTGGCATATATTTAGGCCCAGCACACACACAGGCAGAGGAGAGAGGTCCTGTAACAGACAATCTGGCTTCATGTCAGCAGAGAATCAGTCTGCATGTCATAGCAGAGAATGAGGCTTCACGTCAGCCACCACTGCAACAGTCCATTGGCATATATTTAGGCCCAGCACCCAGGCAGAGGAGGGAGGTCCCGTAACAGAGAATCTGTCTTCATGTCAGCAGAGAATCAGTCTGCATGTCATAGCAGAGAATGAGGCTTCACGTCAGCCACCACTGCAACAGTCCATTGGCATATATTTAGGCCCAGCACACACACAGGCAGAGGAGAGAGGTCCCGTAACAGAGAATCTGTCTTCATGTCAGCAGAGAATTAGTCTGCATGTCATAGCAGAGAATGAGGCTTCACGTCAGCCACCACTGCAACAGTCCATTGGCATATATTTAGGCCCAGCACCCAGGCAGAGGAGGGAGGTCCCGTAACAGAGAATCTGTCTTCATGTCAGCAGAGAATTAGTCTGCATGTCATAGCAGAGAATGAGGCTTCACGTCAGCCACCACTGCAACAGTCCATTGGCATATATTTAGGCCCAGCACACACACAGGCAGAGGAGAGAGGTCCCGTAACCGAGAATCTGTCTTCATGTCAGCAGAGAATTAGTCTGCATGTCATAGCAGAGAATGAGGCTTCACGTCAGCCACCACTGCAACAGTCCATTGGCATATATTTAGGCCCAGCACCCAGGCAGAGGAGGGAGGTCCCGTAACAGAGAATCTGTCTTCATGTCAGCAGAGAATCAGTCTGCATGTCATAGCAGAGAATGAGGCTTCACGTCAGCCACCACTGCAACAGTCCATTGGCATATATTTAGGCCCAGCACCCAGGCAGAGGAGGGAGGTCCCGTAACAGAGAATCTGTCTTCATGTCAGCAGAGAATCAGTCTGCATGTCATAGCAGAGAATGAGGCTTCACGTCAGCCACCACTGCAACAGTCCATTGGCATATATTTAGGCCCAGCACCCAGGCAGAGGAGGGAGGTCCCGTAACAGAGAATCTGTCTTCATGTCAGCAGAGAATCAGTCTGCATGTCATAGCAGAGAATGAGGCTTCACGTCAGCCACCACTGCAACAGTCCATTGGCATATATTTAGGCCCAGCACACACACAGACAGAGGAGAGAGGTCCCGTAACAGAGAATCTGTCTTCATGTCAGCAGAGAATTAGTCTGCATGTCATAGCAGAGAATGAGGCTTCACGTCAGCCACCACTGCAACAGTCCATTGGCATATATTTAGGCCCAGCACACACACAGGCAGAGGAGAGAGGTCCCGTAACAGAGAATCTGTCTTCATGTCAGCAGAGAATTAGTCTGCATGTCATAGCAGAGAATGAGGCTTCACGTCAGCCACCACTGCAACAGTCCATTGGCATATATTTAGGCCCATCACCCAGGCAGAGGAGGGAGGTCCCGTAACAGAGAATCTGTCTTCATGTCAGCAGAGAATCAGTCTGCATGTCATAGCAGAGAATGAGGCTTCACGTCAGCCACCACTGCAACAGTCCATTGGCATATATTTAGGCCCAGCACACACACAGGCAGAGGAGAGAGGTCCCGTAACAGAGAATCTGTCTTCATGTCAGCAGAGAATTAGTCTGCATGTCATAGCAGAGAATGAGGCTTCACGTCAGCCACCACTGCAACAGTCCATTGGCATATATTTAGGCCCAGCACCCAGGCAGAGGAGGGAGGTCCCGTAACAGAGAATCTGTCTTCATGTCAGCAGAGAATCAGTCTGCATGTCATAGCAGAGAATGAGGCTTCACGTCAGCCACCACTGCAACAGTCCATTGGCATATATTTAGGCCCAGCACCCAGGCAGAGGAGGGAGGTCCCGTAACAGAGAATCTGTCTTCATGTCAGCAGAGAATCAGTCTGCATGTCATAGCAGAGAATGAGGCTTCACGTCAGCCACCACTGCAACAGTCCATTGGCATATATTTAGGCCCAGCACCCAGGCAGAGGAGGGAGGTCCCGTAACAGAGAATCTGTCTTCATGTCAGCAGAGAATCAGTCTGCATGTCATAGCAGAGAATGAGGCTTCACGTCAGCCACCACTGCAACAGTCCATTGGCATATATTTAGGCCCAGCACCCAGGCAGAGGAGGGAGGTCCCGTAACAGAGAATCTGTCTTCATGTCAGCAGAGAATGAGTCTGCATGTCATAGCAGAGAATGAGGCTTCACGTCAGCCACCACTGCAACAGTCCATTGGCATATATTTAGGCCCAGCACCCAGGCAGAGGAGGGAGGTCCCGTAACAGAGAATCTGTCTTCATGTCAGCAGAGAATCAGTCTGCATGTCATAGCAGAGAATGAGGCTTCACGTCAGCCACCACTGCAACAGTCCATTGGCATATATTTAGGCCCAGCACCCAGGCAGAGGAGGGAGGTCCCGTAACAGAGAATCTGTCTTCATGTCAGCAGAGAATCAGTCTGCATGTCATAGCAGAGAATGAGGCTTCACGTCAGCCACCACTGCAACAGTCCATTGGCATATATTTAGGCCCAGCACACACACAGGCAGAGGAGAGAGGTCCCGTAACAGAGAATCTGGCTTCATGTCAGCAGAGAATCAGTCTGCATGTCATAGCAGAGAATGAGGCTTCACGTCAGCCACCACTGCAACAGTCCATTGGCATATATTTAGGCCCAGCACACAGGCAGAGGAGAGAGGTCCCGTAACAGACAATCTGGCTTCATGTCAGCAGAGAATCATTCTGCATGTCATAGCAGAGAATCAGGCTTCACGTCACCCAACATTGGAACAGTCCATTGGCATATATTTAGGCCCCGGCACCCAGACACAGGAGAGGTTCATTCAACTTTGGGTAGCCTCGCAATATAATGGTAAAATGAAAATAAAAATAGGATTGAATGAGGAAGTGCCCTGGAGTCCAATAATATATGGTTAAGGGGAGGTAGTTAATGTCTAATCTGGACAAGGGACGGACAGATCCTGTGGGATCCATGCCTGGTTCATTTTTATGAACGTCAGCTTGTCCACATTGGCTGTAGACAGGCGGCTGCGTTTGTCTGTAATGACGCCCCCTGCCGTGCTGAATACACGTTCAGACAAAACGCTGGCCGCCGGGCAGGCCAGCACCTCCAAGGCATAAAAGGCTAGCTCTGGCCACGTGGACAATTTAGAGACCCAGAAGTTGAATGGGGCCGAACCATCAGTCAGTACGTGGAGGGGTGTGCACACGTACTGTTCCATCATGTTAGTGAAATGTTGCCTCCTGCTAACACGTTGCGTATCAGGTGGTGGTGCAGTTAGCTGTGGCGTGTTGACAAAAGTTTTCCACATCTCTGCCATGCTAACCCTGCCCTCAAAGGAGCTGGCATTGACACAGCTGCCTTGGCGACCTCTTGCTCCTCCTCTGCCTTGGCCTTGGGCTTCCACTTGTTCCCCTGTGACATTTGGGAATGCTCTCAGTAGCGCGTCTACCAACGTGCGCTTGTACTCGCGCATCTTCCTATCACGCTCCAGTGCAGGAAGTAAGGTGGGCACATTGTCTTTGTAGCGTGGATCCAGCAGGGTGGCAACCCAGTAGTCCGCACAGGTTAAAATGTGGGCAACTCTGCTGTCGTTGCGCAGGCACTGCAGCATGTAGTCGCTCATGTGTGCCAGGCTGCCCAGGGGTAAGGACAAGCTGTCCTCTGTGGGAGGCGTATCGTCATCGTCCTGCCTTTCCCCCCAGCCACGCACCAGTGATGGACCCGAGCTGCGTTGGGTGCCACCCCGCTGTGACCATGCTTCATCCTCATCCTCCTCCACCTCCTCCTCATCCTCGTCCTCCTCGTCCTCCAGTAGTGGGCCCTGTCTGGCCACATTTGTACCTGGCCTCTGCTGTTGCCAAAAACCTCCCTCTGAGTCACTTCGAAGAGACTGGCCTGAAAGTGCTAAAAATGACCCCTCTTCCTCCTCCTCCTCCTGGGCCACCTCCTCTTGCATCATCGCCCTAAGTGTTTTCTCAAGGAGACATAGAAGTGGTATTGTAACGCTGATAACGGCGTCATCGCCACTGGCCATGTTGGTGGAGTACTCGAAACAGCGCAACAGGGCACACAGGTCTCACATGGAGGCCCAGTCATTGGTGGTGAAGTGGTGCTGTTCTGTAGTGCGACTGACCCGTGCGTGCTGCAGCTGAAACTCCACTATGGCCTGCTGCTGCTCGCACAGTCTGTCCAGCATATGCAAGGTGGAGTTCCACCTGGTGGGCACGTCGCATATGAGGCGGTGAGCGGGAAGGCCGAAGTTACGCTGTAGCGCAGACAGGCGAGCAGCAGCAGGATGTGAACGCCGGAAGCGCGAACAGACGGCCCGCACTTTATGCAGCAGCTCTGACATGTCGGGGTAGTTGTGAATGAACTTCTGCACCACCAAATTCAGCACATGCGCCAAGCAAGGGATGTGCGTCAAATTGGCTAGTCCCAGAGCTGCAACGAGATTTCGCCCATTATCGCACACCACCAGGCCGGGCTTGAGGCTCACCGGCAGCAACCACTCGTCGGTCTGTTGTTCTATACCCCGCCACAACTCCTGTGCTTTGTGGGGCCCGTCCCCCAAACATATGAGTTTCAGAATGGCCTGCTGACGTTTACCCCGGGCTGTGCTGAAGTTGGTGGTGAAGGTGTGTGGCTGACTGGATGAGCAGGTGGAAGAAGAGGAGGAGGAAGCCGAGAAGGAGGAGGTGGCAACAGGAGGCAAAGAATGTTGCCCTGCGATCCTTGGCGGCGGAAGGACGTGCGCCAAACAGCTCTCCGCCTGGGGCCCAGCTGCCACTACATTTACCCAGTGTGCAGTTAGGGAGATATAGCGTCCCTGGCCGTGCTTACTGGTCCACGTATCTGTGGTTAGGTGGACCTTGCCACAGATGGCGTTGCGCAGTGCACACTTGATTTAATCGGATACTTGGTTGTGCAGGGAAGGCACGGCTCTCTTGGAGAAGTAGTGGCGGCTGGGAACAACATACTGTGGGACAGCAAGCGACATGAGCTGTTTGAAGCTGTCTGTGTCCACCAGCCTAAATGACAGCATTTCATAGGCCAGTAGTTTAGAAATGCTGGCATTCAGGGCCAGGGATCGAGGGTGGCTAGGTGGGAATTTACGCTTTCTCTCAAATGTTTGTGAGATGGAGAGCTGAACGCTGCCGTGTGACATGGTTGAGACGCTTGGTGACGGAGGTGGTGGTGTTGGTGGTACATCCCCTGTTTGCTGGGCGGCAGGTGCCAACGTTCCTCCAGAGGCGGAGGAAGAGGCCGAGGCGGCAGCAGCAGAAGAGGCCGAGGCGGCAGCAGCAGAAGAGGTAGCAGGGGGAGCCTGAGTGACTTCCTTGGTTTTAAGGTGTTTACTCCACTGCAGTTCATGCTTTGCATGCAGGTGCCTGGTCATGCAGGTTGTGCTCAGGTTCAGAACGTTAATGCCTCGCTTAAGGCTCTGATGGCACAGCGTGCAAACCACTCGGGTCTTGTCGTCAGCACATTGTTTGAAGAAGTGCCATGCCAGGGAACTCCTTGAAGCTGCCTTTGGGGTGCTCGGTCCCAGATGGCGGCGGGCAGTAGCAGGCAGAGTCTCTTGGCGGCGGGTGTTCTGCTTTTGCCCACTGCTCCCTCTTTTGCTACGCTGTTGGCTCGGTCTCACCACTGCCTCTTCCTCCGAACTGTGAAAGTCAGTGGCACGACCTTCATTCCATGTGGGGTCTAGGACCTCATCATCCCCTGCATCGTCTTCCACCCAGTCTTGATCCCTGACCTCCTGTTCAGTCTGCACACTGCAGAAAGACGCAGCAGTTGGCACCTGTGTTTCGTCATCATCAGAGACATGCTGAGGTGGTATTCCCATGTCCTCATCATCAGGAAACATAAGTGGTTGTGCGTCAGTGCATTCTATATCTTTCACCGCTGGGGAAGGGCTAGGTGGATGCCCTTGGGAAACCCTGCCAGCGGAGTCTTCAAACAGCATAAGAGACTGCTGCATAACTTGAGGCTGAGACAGTTTCCCTGGTATGCATGGGGGTGATGTGACAGACTGATGGGGTTGGTTTTCAGGTGCCATCTGTGCGCTTTCTGCAGAAGACTGGGTGGGAGATAATGTGAACATGCTGGATCCACTGTCGGCCACCCAATTGACTAATGCCTGTACCTGCTCAGGCCTTACCATCCTTAGAACGGCATTGGGCCCCACCATATATCGCTGTAAATTCTGGCGGCTACTGGGACCTGAGGTAGTTGGTACACTAGGACGTGTGGATGTGGCAGAACGGCCACGTCCTCTCCCAGCACCAGAGGGTCCACTAACACCACCACGACCATGTCCACGTCCGCGTCCCTTACTAGATGTTTTTCTCATTGTTATGGTTCACCACAACAACAAAAATATTATTTGGCCCAATGTATTGTATTCAAATTCAGCGGGATATAAATTTGAGGCCTAGTATTTAGGCGCTGGGTGACCGGTATGGATTTACTAACAGAATTAGACTTGGAAATGCACAGTAGCGTGTGTGTGAAGTTATTCTGAATGACCCTATGTGCACCTTGAATATTATATACCCTTTTAGGGATAGATTTCAAATAGCTCTGATACAGCAGAAACCACTAAATTTTTAAATTGCTAAATTGGGAATTGTATTTCAACCCAGAACAAAAAATGTGCTTTGACGGACACTAAATAACTTTCCCAGCCACAACAGGACAGCGGTAACGAGAGATTTAGCGGGATATAAATTTGAGGCCTAGTATTTAGGCGCTGGGTGACAAGTATGGGTTTAGTGACAGAATTAGACTTGGAAATGCACAGTAGCGGGTGTGTGTGAAGTTATTCTGAATGACCCAATGTGCACCTTGAATATTATATACCCTTTTAGGGATAGATTTCAAATAGCTCTGATATAGCAGAAACCACTAAATTATGAAATTGCTAAATTGGGAATTGTATTTCAACCCAGAACAAAAAATGTGCTTTGACGGACACTAAATAACTTTCCCAGCCACAACAGGACAGCGGTAACGAGAGATTTAGCAGGATATAAATTTGAGGCCTAGTATTTAGGCGCTGGGTGACAGGTATGGGTTTAGTGACAGAATTAGACTTGGAAATACACAGTAGCGGGTGTGTGTGAAGTTATTCTGAATGACCCAATGTGCACCTTGAATATTATATACCCTTTTAGGGATAGATTTCAAATAGCTCTGATATAGCAGAAACCACTAAATTATGAAATTGCTAAATTGGGAATTGTATTTCAACCCAGAACAAAAAATGTGCTTTGACGGACACTAAATAACTTTCCCAGCCACAACAGGACAGCGGTAACGAGAGATTTAGCGGGATATAAATTTGAGGCCTAGTATTTAGGCGCTGGGTGACAGGTATGGGTTTAGTGACAGAATTAGACTTGGAAATGCACAGTAGCGGGTGTGTGTGAAGTTATTCTGAATGACCCAATGTGCACCTTGAATATTATATACCCTTTTAGGGATAGATTTCAAATAGCTCTGATATAGCAGAAACCACAAAATTATGAAATTGCTAAATTGGGAATTGTATTTCAACCCAGAACAAAAAAAGTGCTTTGACGGACACTAAATAACTTTCCCAGCCACAACAGGACAGCGGTAACGAGAGATTTAGCAGGATATAAATTTGAGGCCTAGTATTTAGGCTCTGGGTGACAGGTATGGGTTTAGTGACAGAATTAGACTTGGAAATACACAGTAGCGGGTGTGTGTGAAGTTATTCTGAATGACCCAATGTGCACCTTGAATATTATATACCCTTTTAGGGATAGATTTCAAATAGCTCTGATATAGCAGAAACCACTAAATTATGAAATTGCTAAATTGGGAATTGTATTTCAACCCAGAACAAAAAATGTGCTTTGACGGACACTAAATAACTTTCCCAGCCACAACAGGACAGCGGTAACGAGAGATTTAGCGGGATATAAATTTGAGGCCTAGTATTTAGGCGCTGGGTGACAGGTATGGGTTTAGTGACAGAATTAGACTTGGAAATACACAGTAGCGGGTGTGTGTGAAGTTATTCTGAATGACCCAATGTGCACCTTGAATATTATATACCCTTTTAGGGATAGATTTCAAATAGCTCTGATATAGCAGAAACCACTAAATTATGAAATTGCTAAATTGGGAATTGTATTTCAACCCAGAACAAAAAATGTGCTTTGACGGACACTAAATAACTTTCCCAGCCACAACAGGACAGCGGTAACGAGAGATTTAGCAGGATATAAATTTGAGGCCTAGTATTTAGGCGCTGGGTGACAGGTATGGGTTTAGTGACAGAATTAGACTTGGAAATACACAGTAGCAGGTGTGTGTGAAGTTATTCTGAATGACCCAATGTGCACCTTGAATATTATATACCCTTTTAGGGATAGATTTCAAATAGCTCTGATATAGCAGAAACCACTAAATTATGAAATTGCTAAATTGGGAATTGTATTTCAACCCAGAACAAAAAATGTGCTTTGACGGACACTAAATAACTTTCCCAGCCACAACAGGACAGCGGTAACGAGAGATTTAGCAGGATATAAATTTGAGGCCTAGTATTTAGGCGCTGGGTGACAGGTATGGGTTTAGTGACAGAATTAGACTTGGAAATACACAGTAGCGGGTGTGTGTGAAGTTATTCTGAATGACCCAATGTGCACCTTGAATATTATATACCCTTTTAGGGATAGATTTCAAATAGCTCTGATATAGCAGAAACCACTAAATTATGAAATTGCTAAATTGGGAATTGTATTTCAACCCAGAACAAAAAATGTGCTTTGACGGACACTAAATAACTTTCCCAGCCACAACAGGACAGCGGTAACGAGAGATTTAGCAGGATATAAATTTAAGGCCTAGTATTTAGGCGCTGGGTGACAGGTATGGGTTTAGTGACAGAATTAGACTTGGAAATACACAGTAGCGGGTGTGTGTGAAGTTATTCTGAATGACCCAATGTGCACCTTGAATATTATATACCCTTTTAGGGATAGATTTCAAATAGCTCTGATATAGCAGAAACCACTAAATTATGAAATTGCTAAATTGGGAATTGTATTTCAACCCAGAACAAAAAATGTGCTTTGACGGACACTAAATAACTTTCCCAGCCACAACAGGACAGCGGTAACGAGAGATTTAGCAGGATATAAATTTGAGGCCTAGTATTTAGGCGCTGGGTGACAGGTATGGGTTTAGTGACAGAATTAGACTTGGAAATACACAGTAGCGGGTGTGTGTGAAGTTATTCTGAATGACCCAATGTGCACCTTGAATATTATATACCCTTTTAGGGATAGATTTCAAATAGCTCTGATATAGCAGAAACCACTAAATTATGAAATTGCTAAATTGGGAATTGTATTTCAACCCAGAACAAAAAATGTGCTTTGACGGACACTAAATAACTTTCCCAGCCACAACAGGACAGCGGTAACGAGAGATTTAGCAGGATATAAATTTGAGGCCTAGTATTTAGGCTCTGGGTGACAGGTATGGGTTTAGTGACAGAATTAGACTTGGAAATACACAGTAGCGGGTGTGTGTGAAGTTATTCTGAATGACCCAATGTGCACCTTGAATATTATATACCCTTTTAGGGATAGATTTCAAATAGCTCTGATATAGCAGAAACCACTAAATTATGAAATTGCTAAATTGGGAATTGTATTTCAACCCAGAACAAAAAATGTGCTTTGACGGACACTAAATAACTTTCCCAGCCACAACAGGACAGCGGTAACGAGAGATTTAGCGGGATATAAATTTGAGGCCTAGTATTTAGGCGCTGGGTGACAGGTATGGGTTTAGTGACAGAATTAGACTTGGAAATGCACAGTAGCGGGTGTGTGTGAAGTTATTCTGAATGACCCTATGTGCACCTTGAATATTATATACCCTTTTAGGGATAGATTTCAAATAGCTCTGATATAGCAGGAACCACTAAATTATGAAATTGCTAAATTGGGAATTGTACTTCAACCCAGAACAAAAAATGTGCTTTGACGGACACTAAATAACTTTCCCAGCCACAACAGGACAGCGGTAACGAGAGATTTAGCGGGATATAAATTTGAGGCCTAGTATTTAGGCGCTGGGTGACCGGTATGGATTTAGTGACAGAATTAGACTGGGATATGGCCAAAAAATAACCACACTATTGCTGGTTAAATGCACTTGGTGACGGGCGCAGCTTGCCCCTGATGTAGTATATGGCCAAAAAATGAACAGACTATTGCTGGTTAAATGCACTTGGTGTCACAGCTTGACCAACCACACTACTGAGGGTTAAATGCACTTGGTGACGGGCGCAGCTTGCCCCTGATGTAGTATATGGCCAAAAAATAAACAGACTATTGCTGGTTAAATGCACTTGGTGTGACAGCTTCACCCTGATGTAGGCTTTAGCCAAAAAACAACCACACCATTGAGGGTTAAATGCACTTGGTGACAGGCGCAGCTTGCCCCTGATTTAGTATATGGCCAAAAAATGAACAGACTATTGCTGGTTAAATGCACTTGGTGTGACAGCTTCACCCTGATGTAGGCTTTAGCCAAAAAACAACCACACCATTGAGGGTTAAATGCACTTGGTCGCAGCTTGGATGCACTTGGTCGCAGCACCGCACAAGACACAAAATAGCCGCCGATCACCCCAGAAAAAAGTGACTGACAAACGGTCTGGGCAGCCTAAAAACAGTGAGTGAGCATTTGAATTTCAGCAGCTCAATGATGCACAGCTGCAGATCGATCGATTAATCAAGTGAAGTCCTTTGGAGGAGTTAATCTGCCTAATCTCGCCCTACTGTCGCATCCGCAACCTCTCCCTACGCTAATCAGAGCAGAGTGACGGGCGGCGCTATGTGACTCCAGCTTAAATAGAGGCTGGGTCACATGGTGCTCTGGCCAATCACAGCCATGCCAATAGTAGGCATGGCTGTGACGGCCTCTTGGGGCAAGTAGTATGACGCTTGTTGATTGGCTGCTTTGCAGCCTTTCAAAAAGCGCCAAGAAAGCGTCACAAAAGCGCCAAGAAAGCGACGAACACCGAACCCGGACTTTTACGAAAATGTCCGGGTTCGGGTCCGTGTCACGGACACCCCAAAATTCGGTACGAACCCGAACTATACAGTTCGAGTTCGCTCATCCCTACTCAGGAGATATGTTATAGAGAAATAAGGGGCTGGGAAAGGCTACAAAACTATATCAAAAATGATCTAGAAATGGAGAAAACTCAGGACTTTTGCTACTTTCCCTAGTAGTTGGTGCCCTGTTAAGATCACAATCCAAGAGCACAACAGACAGTCCTGAAAAAGCAAAAAGGTGATAAAGGACCCAAGAGTAACAGCAAAATACCTAAAGAAGACCCTAGAAACAGCAAAAACCTCTGTTTATGTGTCCACTATTAGAAAAACCCTGAACAAGAATGGCATTTATTGAAGGGCACCACATAGGAAACCAATGTTGTCCAGAAACAGCACTACGCACTATGGCCTGTCTAAAGTTTCCCTGAGACCACATGGATGTTCCACAATGCTCCTGGCAAAGCGTTCTCTGGACAGATGAGACAAAAAGTGAACTTTTTAGCTCAAATGCATAATGCTATGTTTGGAGGACAATGAAAACTGCTCACAGACATTTTTTCTTGTAACTAAAAAAAGATCTTCACTCTGAGAGAAACATACTTGGGGCATTTCCCTTATTGAAAGACATTTGAAAAAAATGTCTCAACCAATAGCACAATCATGTTTACACTCATTTTACCCCTTTCTTGACTTTGTTATCAAGATGTTTTTTTTTTTTTTTTTACTATTTTCATGTAATAATAATATACTTGCTTGCATTTTGCTGACTGCCCAAAATGACAGTGGTTAAAACGTCTTGTAGTACTACAGGATTATTTGAGCACATCTATCCATTAGATATTTCTCTTAATAATATTGTATTAGTGAAACGATTATACAAATGATCACAGTAATTATTATAATTCATAAGCAATTATCTAATAATTTATATTTGGAATCCAGTTTCTATCAAAAAACAAAAAAAGTTAGCAGTAAAGATAAAAAAAATCTGCACACATCACATCGTCGTTTTGACAACCGGTTATACCGCGAAACATATCTATCTATCTTTCTGTCTCTGTCTGTTCGTCTTTCCATCCATCTGTCTATCTATCTATCTTTCTATCTGTATCGCTGTCTGTCTGTTTGTCCTTCCATCCATCCGTCCATCTGTCTATCTATATATCTATCTATCTAAAAAATAATAATTAAGAAACTCTTGTGGCACTTCTGTGAATGTGCGTTTATTCACCCGGTATCATGCAACATTTCAGTCCTCTCAGTGGGACTATTCTCAAGCAGTGGTTACATATATCTATCTATGTATCTATCCTGTGCAACTGTGATTTTTTTTTTGTCTCAAACCTCTGCAAGATTCTCAGGCACGCATGCTGGTGTTGTACAGTCATCATCCAGCATAGACCTGTTCCCTAACAAGACATGAGATCTGTGAAGGATTTTCCATGTTTCCTATTTTTACCATGTGAAAAGCCTGATTTTTTTCCACTTAAAAATGCATTGCCCTCTATGAGGCTTAACAAGCAGTAGCTCTTGCTCTAGTGGACTTGGTATGTCGATATCTTATGTGGATATCAATTCATATGAATGAACAGAGAGTCTTGAGAGTCAGCTCACTTAAAAAGTAAGAGAGTCAGCTTACTTAAAAAGTAAGAGGCAAAGCAGTCCTGACCCATACACAGCTAAGGCCAATGATTGACTGCCGCAGTCACATATGTAGGTGGGCCCTTCATTGCTGCAACCAAGACCAACACAGAGCAAGATGGTATCAGCACTAGAATAGTGTTGGATTTTTATAGATAGTATTACAGTGAGGAACAGAAGTATTTGAACACCCTGCGATTTTGCAAGTTCTCCCACTTAGAAATCATGGAGGGGTCTGAAATTCACATTGTAGGTGCATTCCCACTCTGAGAGACAGAATAAAAAAAAATCCAGGACATCAAATTGTATGATTTTTAAAAAATGTATTTGTCTTGCACTGCTGAACATAAGTATTTGAACACCTTTGCAATTACAGAGGTCAAACGTTTCCTGTAGTTCTTGACCAGGTTTGCACACACTGCAACATGGATTTGTCCCACTCCTCCACACAGATCTTCTCTAGATCTGTCAGGTTTCAGGGCTGTCGCTGAGCAACACAGAGTTTCATCTCCCTCCAAAGATGTTCTATTGGATTTGGACCCCTCCATGATTTCTAAGTGGGAGAACTTGCAAAATCGAAGGGTGACCATAACTGTATGTTTTTTCTTATTTTATCCCCTATTGGCTAGATTTTCTTCTATCTTGGAGCACCTCTTTAAAAGGAACCTATCCCCATGAAAATACAATGCAATCTGTAGGTAGTGTGTTAGAGAGCAGGAGGAGCCGGGCAGATTGATCTATAGTTTTAGGGAAAAGATTCAGTAACATTTGTAATTTATTCATTTAAATGTCTGCTCTTTCTATACTTCGGAGTCATGTGGGTGGTTCTACTTATGGATTGACTGCCAACTTGCCATACTTAGTCAATCACTGATAGGACCACCCATGTGTCGCCTAAGCACAGAAAGAGCAGCGGTTTAAATGTAAAGGTCAAATTATACTGAATCTATTCCTATAATACTATATATCAGTCTGCTCAGCTCCTCCTGCTCTTTAACATGATGCCTGCAGAATATACTGCACTTTCACAATAACAGGATCACAAGAAACACAGTTTCAGCTTCATACAGTATGAAATGTAGGCACAATTAAAAAATATTATAGAACTGGAATCCAGCTGAGCAGCATCTGAAATAATTCATCCATAAAGAATAAAAAAAATGCAAATACTCACAAGCGAAATAGAATTAAAATATCAAAAAGCATGAAAAAACAGAAAGAGAGCAGTGCAGCTTGGAGCAGTGGTGTGCATGCTCAATCATCACTCTATTTATAGTGATTGATGGGGGTCTCAGCAGATGGCCCCCACTAATCTAACAGATATCTCCTATCCAGTGGATGGGAGATAACTTCTTGTTTACGAAATATAACATTAGAAAGGGGTCGCCAAAGATTTTTTTTAAATCCCACTCCTAGCCAGCAGGGCTTGTGAAGAGAAACATGCTTATCTGCCCCCACTGCTTGATTCCAGCTCCCTGGATCTTAGGATGTCTGCATTGAACTTCTAGTCTTTGCTAGCATCCATGTGGACGGGGTTATGTACACCGCCAATGACTGGTGTCAGTGATGATGCGACTCATCACAGCTAAGGCCAGTTATTGGCTGCAGTGGCTTACATGATCCTGTCTGTGTGGGTATAGACAGATGGGGACCAGAAGTGCAGCACAGATCCTGGGAGTCGGGAACAGGTACCGGTAAGTATGTTTCGATACACAGGTCCCGCTGGCTGGGGGTAGGATTTAAAGGGGGGAAAAAACAGGAAACCCATATATATATATATATATATATAGATCATACCTCCCAACTTTTTGAACGTTCAAACAGGGACACGTATAGTTCATTGTGTGAAAGATCCATTTTTCTTGCATATTTATAAACTTCAAAAGTTTTCTCTTACGGAATGGTGCCAAAAATATCTGAAGATAGAAATGTCTAAAATTCTAATTGCATCAAATAATGAAATACTATACAAGGTGGGCTCTAATATACAGACAGGAACCAGAAAAAACACTTTATGGATCAATATAAAAAATGAAGTAATGAAAATCTATACCTCAGATCAAAAAGGGGGACATTTATGGACAGGGACTTGGGTCAAAAAGAGGGACTGTCCCTCCGTCAGTGTATATATGTATATATATATATATATTTGATAAACCCAGCTGAATGTAGATCCAAATTCCTTATCTTTATGCAACATAAGCAAATATAAACGTTTTTCTTCATGGTGTGTCGGTAGCAGCTATGACACAGCCACACTTTCGCAGTCTTCTTGTCGGGAGGCTACAGTTAGAACTTGCCTGTACATGTTTCTCCCAATTACCCATTGTTACAATGGATAGCAGTTAACAGGTCATGCTTCTCCAGCATCCATCAGATGCAATAAATCAGTGCCATATACTGTACACAGTTGTACATATGTGTTCTCATATAATATTTATGAGCTGTAGAAATGTGGGGCGAATTTCTAATCTTATATTGCACATTTTTAAATGCAGTTATAACACGTCTACTGCCAAGGTGAGACAGCTGGTATACAATTGATAGAGGATAATCTAAGGCTTGCGCAGCATCGTGGCAGGCTACTATCTTTACTGGCGGCTGTCAAATCTGAAACTCCATAAAGCCATAAAACAATTTGAAGGCTGAAGTACGTGGGAACGTAGGAGATAGCAAGATCCCAGTGCAATCAAGGATCGAAATATCTACACAGAGTTAATAAGTCAAAAGGTCTGGACTAATTTTATGATAAGGCAACACAAGCTGTGATCTATACATAGAACATGATAGGGATTGGCTGCTATGATGCAAGCATACGTGATATATTATAAATCTACAAATATCAATTAAATGCATACATATAGTACTATTACAAGATAGTGATGAGCGGCAGGGGTCATATTCAAATTCAAGATATTTTGCTAATATTTTATAGAATATTCGTCATATATTTGCGAATTCGTATAATCATATTCTACATTCTTCTTTTTTTACGTGAAAATCTGCAAGGTAATGATCGCGTAATATGCGAATATTGTGCGCTCAATACAGACGTCTGTAAACGAATATATAGCATTATAGAATATAGTGCTATATATTAGTTTTTCGAATATTCGTCATTTTTTCCCATCTGAACACATAATACCTCCCTGCTTCTTGCTTGTGGGCCAATGAGTCATTGGCCCCCAAGCAACTTAAGCAGGGAGAAATCATGACTTCAGGTGGAAAAAAATGACGAATATTCAAAAAAATTAATATATAGCAGTATTTGAAAATAAAATTTGATATTCAAATATTCGCGCTCAACACTATTACTAGATAATACAAATCGTTTCTTGAGTTGGTTGATGTATTGGATATGTCATAGATAGGAGCCTTTCCTAGTGAAAATATGCAATTAGCTGTATTAGTCAAAGCAAATTATCTTTATTGATTGGGCACAGGCTGTACGCCCTGGCTCCTCCACTTTGCTTTGCCAGCCTCTCCCACCTTCTATTGATTGACAAGGCCAGGTATCCTAACTTTCATCTCACCTGGCTCCTGAAATCCTGTGGCTGCGCTGTTTATTATATATTCAGTGCAGACGTAGTAAACCCTACTGTCCTGGCCCCACTGCAAGGATGTAATGTACAGTACGGAATAGGATTTCAGCTGAGATGAATATTACAATGCCTGGTCCTGTCAATTAATAGGCGGGAGAGTGACTAGCAAAGTAGAGTATAGGAAGTTGAGGTGCACTAAGTGGCTCGGGCCAACCCATGGTGCACTTTAGACCTCATTCCCATATTTATAGAAGGCTATTTTTACTCCAGAATGCCACAACGGATCCTAAGAAAACAGGTTCCAATGTAGTCATAACAGGCAGCCCCACCAGACATTCTGCTTGGTTTTATACTGTTGGCAAGTTCCCTTTGTCATATAAAAAGGATAGAAAATTTTGACTGTGAACCCCATTAGGGACAGCAACTGATATTGATTGAGATCTTGGCGGGACAGTCCTGGATTTCGGTGGCTGTTCCACAGTCCTGGAGCGGCTGAGGTATGTCCTGCTCTCAGCTGTCTCTGCATCCATAGGACACATAGACAGTTGCTTGTAATGCTGAAGTAGGGAGCCTTCCATTTTCCGCTTCACCATTCAGCTCAATTGCCAGCGCTAGTTAGCTAGACATCCTTCTTCTGGGCTGTGTAGGAGGAGCAGTGGAGGCCCAGGAATCAGCCTGTGCACCCCTCCTACACAGACTAGCAGCGTGATGTGTTATAGCATCCTGCGTGCTTCTGGAGAGCGCAGGGTGAGTTGTGATGATCATCGGAGGAACTAGGTGAGTATTTACAGTTTTTTTTCCCTTCCTGTGAAGGGGGAACAAATCTAGGCATAACTACTGCAAAGCGGGCACATATCCGGGCATAACTACTGCAAAGTGGGCACATATCTGGGCATAACTACTGTGAAGTGGCACATATATGGGCATAACTGCTGTGAAGGGACAAATATCTGGACATACTACCGTAAAGGGGGCACAAATTGCCATGGCATGCTACACGAACTGCACATATTGTCCCTCTTTGTGCTTTTCAAAAGTTGGGAGGTATGGCACAGTGTTATGGAATATGGTAGCACTTGTATGTCATACATGTGGTGGCACTAGGAAAATATGTGTGTCTAACATAACTAGTGAGTGAGTCTTAATACATTATACCATGTGTGACATTTTGATTAATCTGGAATAATTTGTTCCATTTCCTGGGAATCCTAAATTGCTAAACCATTGATACATTTCTTCAAATGTTCTTTTATTTTTGAGTCGCCTATAAAAAATACTAAACAGGCTTTCTATGGCGTTTCTTTATTTGTGTCTACAGCAGGGAATGTTTCAGAACTGGAGTATGCTATTGGACTCATTATTCCAATGTGAGATGGTAAATGTTGTCTGGACACAATGTCCACTTGCACAATAGGGTACAGGAAAAACAATGGTTACGAGCTGCACCTGAAGGCTAACAATGTGACTTACGCACAAGTACACCTATAATGATTTACCAGATGCATTAGTATGCTTTGCTGATATTTGTTTGCATTGCAGAATGCTGCGTCAGTCCTGGATTTATGGTATACCATTGTTTGTCTGTGTAAAAAGGTGGGACACATTTTAAAGAAAATACAAGGGTTAACTAAATTTTTGCAGACAGTTACGTTCCTGTAGCCTTCAAAAAAAGGAAAATAAATGGAATATGTAATCAGTTCCAATCACTTTCTAGTACATTGTCCTATCCTTGAGAAAAAAGGTTAGTCCCCAATCCCCAGTCTGTTGGGATCTACTAGTGACATATAAGCCACTTGGTCGGCTAAGTGCACATGTGGCCAGACTGCAGTTTTCATTTCTTTGTATGTGTGGTGACAGATAATATTCGGGGAATGAATGGTTGGTTATGTTGAGTTACAGCATGCTCGATCCTTTGTCCTCACAGGAGACAAGCTGCCACAGTCAAAGACTTACCGTATTCCCCACTCCCTATTGGAATACACGTGCATACACTGCCAAACTGAGCATGCATGTGTATGGAGGAGATGAGAGGAATAGCTGTTGGCTGAGTAAGAGTTTGGCCAACAGTTAATGAAGGTGTAAGGCCAGCTTAAGTGAAGTTTCACTGATTCACTCATCACTATGTAATAGGATCTGTTACTGGATTATGAGGCTGTAATCTTGCCCGAAACGCAGTTTGCTGTGCATTTTTTGGATCGCCTTTAGACATATATAAACTGAATAAAATTTCCATACTTATTTTTTCTTGAAACAGGGACCAGAAGCAGCCTAAATGGTTATCAAATTTTGTAATCCACAAAAGTTTAGAAGAATCACTTAAAGGAATTGTCCCATCTTGCTGTTTCTGCAGTACCCCAGACCTGGGGAATCTGCAATTGTTCTATGTAATGTTATTTATATTTGATACTAGCGGAAGGACCTGACTTCGTATGGGTATATTTCATCTATTTCTTTAATGTTTGTGTGTGTGTCGTTAAAAGATATCGACAGTGTCCCCCATAACAGTGACCTCTACATCACCCCGCCCCCTTAACAGTGACCTCCACAGCCCCCCATCCCTTAACACTAACCCATCCACAGTGCCCCGCCTCCTTAAAATGTGACCTCTACAGCAGCCCACCCCTTTTACTTTGAACTTCACAGCATCCCACTCCTTTAACAGTGACCTCAACAACACATCACCCGCCCCCCTAACAAAGACCTCCACAGTGGGGCATTATTGTCTTTAATTGACTTTAAATATATAAAAGACAATAAAAATATATTTATTGTCTTTAAATATATAAAACCGCACAGAATTAGTATACACTTAAGGTCATGTAAGTTACATCAGCCTCTACAACAACATTGGCTAAGCTGCGCAATCAAAATTATATTAACTCACGCATAAGCTGTCTTATACTAAGAATGTCCTTCATTGCTTATTGCAACCAATCAGAGCTCATATTAATGACCTGTAGCAAAATAGAAGCTGAGCTGTGATTAGTTGCTATATGCAAGCTGATAAATATCCAGGCTAACTGCCACAACAGCCAACAGACAATGGCTCCTGTAGTTTGGCGGTTAGGTTACTAATCATATTTTTGGGCAAATAATTGGAAAGCGCAGGTTAAAAATTTCCACTCCAAACATAGTCTAAGACGTTCCCCCAGTCACAGGAGGCGGCTATGCAAAATTTTGTGATTGTAAATGCGACGGTGCGGATTCCTTTAGCGGACACACACACATAGATATATAAATAAATACACTCGGCTTTATATATTAGATTGTAATGTTATGTACATCAGCCATGATAAGCTATGGTTGTCATTAGGAATTGGACTTACCATCCCATTCCTCCCCTCTTGGTGGGAGTGGGCTGGTCTGACTTCCTGCTAGGAGGGTAAGCTGTAGAGAGTTCCGGAGAGAGCTAGCTGTGCTATTGAGGAAGTATAAAGATCTGCTACTGCTCCAAGGGTATTTAACTGCCTCCGGACCGCCTAACGCAGATCTGCGGTCCGGAGGCGGCAGCTCTGCGCAGGGTGACGCATATACGCGTCATCTCGCGAGAGCCGTGACTTCCTGTGAACGCGCGCACACAGGCGCACGCGTTCACAGGAACGGAAGGTAAGAGACAGGATCTCCAGCCTGCCAGCGGCGATCTCCAGCCTGCCAGCGTTTTGATAACAGCGTCTAATATACCTGCTACCTGGTCCTCTGGTGGTCCCTTTTGTTTGGATCGACCACCAGAGGACACAGGTAGCTCAGTAAAGTACCACAAAACACCACTACACTACACTACACCCCCCCCCTGTCACTTATTAACCCCTTATGAACCCCTGATCACCCCATATAGACTCCCTGATCACCCCCCTGTCAGGCTCCGTTCAGACGTCCGTATGATTTTTACGGATTCACGGATACATGGATCGGATCCGCAAAAAACACATACGGACGTCTGAATGGAGCCTTACAGGGGGATGATCAATGACAGGCGGGTGATCACCCATATAGATTCCCTGATCACCCCCCTGTCATTGATCACCCCCCTGTAAGACTCCATTCAGACGTCCGTATGATTTTTACGGATCCACGGATACATGGATCGGATCCGCAAAACACATACGGACATCTGAATGGAGCCTTACAGGGGGGTAATCAATGACAGGGGGGTGATCACCTCATATACACTCCCTGATCACCCCCTGTCATTGATCACCCCCCTGTCATTGATCACCCCCCTGTAAGGCTCCATTCAGACGTCCGTATGATTTTTATGGATCCACGGATACATGGATCGGATCCGCAAAACACATACGGACGTCTGAATGGAGCCTTACAGGGGGGTGATCAATGACAGGGGGGTGATCACCCATATAGATTCCCTGACCACCCCCCTGTCATTGATCACCTCCCTGTCATTGATCACCCCCCTGTAAGGCTCCATTCAGACGTCCGTATGATTTTCACGGATCCACGGATACATGGATCGGATCCGCAAAACACATACGGACGTCTGAATGGAGCCTTACAGGGAGGTGATCAATGACAGGGGGGTGATCACCCATATAGATTCCCTGATCATCCCCCTGTAAGGCTCCATTCAGACGTCCGTATGATTTTTACGGATCCACGGATACATGGATCGGATCCGCAAAACACATACGGACGTCTGAATGGAGCCTTACAGGGGGCTGATCAATGACAGGGGGGTGATCACCCATATAGATTCCCTGATCACCCCCCTGTCATTGATCACCCCCCTGTCATTGATCACCCCCCTGTAAGGCTCCATTTAGACATTTTTTTTGGGCATAAGTTAGCGGAAATAGATATTTTATTTTTATTCTTCTTACAAAGTCTCATATTCCACTAACTTGTGTCAGAAAATAAAATCTCACATGTACTCACCATACCCCTCACGGAATCCAAATGCATACATTTTTTAGACATTTATATTCCAGACTTTTTCTCACGCTTTAGGGCCCCTAAAATGCCAGGGCAGTATAAATACCCCACATGTGACCCCATTTCGGAAAGAAGACACCCCAAGGTATTCCGTGAGGGGCATATTGAGTCCATGAAAGATTGAAATTTTTGTCCCAAGTTAGCGGAAAGGGAGACTTTGTGAGAAAATACAAAAAAAAAATCAATTTCCGCTAACTTGTGCCAAAAAAAAAAATTCTATGAACTCGCCATGCCCCTCATTGAATACCTTGGGGTGTCTTCTTTCCAAAATGGGGTCACATGTGGGGTATTTATACTGCCCTGGCATTTTAGGGGCCCGAAAGCGTGAGAAGAAGTCTGGGATCCAAATGTCTAAAAATGCCCCCCTAAAAGGAATTTGGGCCGCTTTGCGCATCTAGGCTGCAAAAAAGTGTCACATATCTGGTATCGCCGTACTCAGGAGAAGTTGGGCAATGTGTTTTGGGGTGTCATTTTACATATACCCATGCTGGGTGAGATAAATATCTTGGTCAAATGCCAACTTTGTATAAAAAAATGGGAAAAGTTGTCTTTTGCCAGGATATTTCTCTCACCCAGCATGGGTATATGTAAAATGACACCCCAAAACACATTCCCCAACTTCTCTTGAGTACGGTGATACCAGATGTGTGACACTTTTTTGCAGCCTAGGTGGGCAAAGGGGCACACATTCCAAAGAGCACCTTTCGGATTTCACCGGTCATTTTTTACAGATTTTGATTTCAAACTACTTCTCACGCATCTGGGCCCCTAAAAGGCCAGGGCAGTATAACTACCCCACAAGTGACCCCATTTTGGAAAGAAGACACCCCAAGGTATTTTGTGATGGGCATAGTGAGTTCATGGAAGTTTTTATTTTTTGTCACAAGTTAGTGAAATATGAGACTTTGTAAGAAAAAAAATAAAAAATCATCATTTTCCGCTAACTTATGACAAAAAATAAAAAGTTCTATGAACTCACTATGCCCATCAGTGAATTCCTTAGGGTGTCTACTTTCCGAAATGGGGTCATTTGTGGGGTGTTTGTACTGTCTGGGCATTGTAGAACCTCAGGAAACATGACAGGTGCTCAGAAAGTCAGAGCTGCTTCAAAAAGCGGAAATTCACATTTTTGTACCATAGTTTGTAAACGCTATAACTTTTACCCAAACCATTTTTTTTTTTTTACCCAAACATTTTTTTTTATCAAAGACATGTAGAACAATAAATTTAGCGAAAAATTTATATATGGATGTTGGTTTTTTTTGCAAAATTTTACAACTGAAAGTGAAAAATGTCATTTTTTGGCAAAAAAATCGTTACATTTCGATTAATAACAAAAAAAGTAAAAATGTCAGCAGCAATGAAATACCACCAAATGAAAGCTCTATTAGTGAGAAGAAAAGGAGGTAAAATTAATTTGGGTGGTAAGTTGCATGACCGAGCAATAAACGGTGAAAGTAGTGTAGTGCAGAAGTGTAAAAAGTGGCCTGGTCATTAAGGGTGTTTCAGCTAGGGATATTGAAGTGGTTAAGGCCATAGAATCAGCTCAACTGTGAGAAACACAGAGAGACTGAAGGTCCAAGACCATGGATATTCTTTGCAGCTACAGCAGATACAGTCAACTATAGCTTCACAGATCCTGCTGCAGATGAGGGAAAACATGTTAAGACCCATCACCATAGCACAGCTCAGGCAAACCCAAAAGCCTGTGTTTATCAAGTGGATACCTACAGCCACAGGTGCGTTTATAGCCGCAGCAAAGGAAAATCAGGAGAGAGAGAAGTACTACTCTAGAGTGCCATTGTCTGCTATCTTGTCTGCCTCCATACCCCTTCATCTGGTGATAGAGACATTGCATCTTATACAGATGACAGCTGGATGTACTGTAACTCTTCCTTTGCACTCAGTACAGAAAAAAGTTTGTTGCTCTTCTACATCTGCCTGATGCCTTCACACCATCTTTACACTGCACCAAACCTCAGGGAGTGACGGCCTGAGGGAGTACACCATGAAACAACATCTCATCAGGGCAACTGCCACCCTCATCCTCTGCACTTGCTTATCAGGGGCTTGCTGCATTTCCATGGCAAGATGGAACCTAGCATCTACCCCAGGTGACCAGGCTTACCAAACTGGCAAGTGGGCAGGCACTTCACTGTTGCCATAACTCCCATTGCAGTGAATGGAAGCTAACAGCAGATAGTGTAGCACAGCAAGTTAGGCTGTCTCTGTAACTCCCAGAGTTACAGAAGCAGGGTAGCTTGCTCTGCTACAATGTGGAACAATTTGCAATTTTCAAATTTTTCTACATTTTAATTAAATATGATACCTCATAAAATAATTATTACTTTACATTTACTATATGTCTACTTTATGTTTATGTCTACTTTATGTTGATATCATATTGTAAATGTTGTTTTATTTTTTTTTAATGTTAGATGGAATACAATTTTAGATGCAATTTTTTTAAAAAATTAGAAGATTTCCAAAACCCGCTTTTTAACCACTTCAGCCCCGCTAGGTGAAACCCCCTTCATGACCAGAGCACTTTTTACACTTCGGCACTACACTCCTTTCACCGTTTATCGCTCGGTCATGCAACTTACCACCCAAATGAATTTTACCTCCTTTTCTTCTCACTAATGGAGCTTTCATTTGGTGGTATTTTATTGCTGCTGACATTTTTACTTTTTTTGTTATTAATCAAAATGTAACGTCATTTTACATATACCCATGCTGGGTGAGAGAAATATCTTGGCAAAAGACAACTTTTCCCATTTTTTTATACAAAGTTGGCATTTGACCAAGATATTTTTCTCACCCAGCATGGGTATATGTAAAATGACACCCCAAAACACATTCCCCAACTTCTCCTGAGTACGGCGATACCAGATGTGTGACACTTTTTTGCTGCCAAGGTGGGCAAAGGGGCACATATTCCAAAGTGCACCTTTCGGATTTCACCGGTCATTTTTTACACATTTTGATTGCAAAGTTCTTCTCACACATTTGGGCCCCTAAATTGCCAGGGCAGTATAACTACGCCACAAGTGACCCCATTTTGGAAAGAAGACACCCCAAGGTATTCCGTGAGGGGCATGGCGAGTTCCTAGAATCTTTTATTTTTTGTCGCAAGTTAGTGGAATATGAGACTTTGTAAGGAAAAAAGAAAAAAAAAGAAAAATCATCATTTTCCGCTAACTTGTGACAAAAAATAAAAAATTCTAGGAACTCGCTGTGCCCCTCACGGAATACCTTGGGGTGTCTTCTTTCCAAAATGGGGTCACTTGTGGCGTAGTTATACTGCCCTGGCAATTTAGGGGCCCAAATGTGTAAGAAGTACCTTGCAATCAAAATCTGTAAAAAATGGCCTGTGAAATCCGAAAGGTGCACTTTGGAATATGTGCCCCTTTGCCCACCTTGGCAGCAAAAAAGTGTGACACATCTGGTATCGCCGTACTCAGGAGAAGTTGGGGAATGTGTTTTGGGGTGTCATTTTACATATACCCATGCTGGATGAGAGAAATATCTTGGCAAAACTTTTCCCATTTTTTTATACAAAGTTGGCATTTGACAAGATATTTTTCTCACCCAGCATGGGTATATGTAAAATGACACCCCAAAACACATTCCCCAACTTCTCCTGAGTACGGCGATACCAGATGTGTGACACTTTTTTGCAGCCTAGATGCGCAAAGGGGCCCAAATTCCTTTTAGGAGGGCATTTTTAGACATTTGGATCCCAGACTTCTTCTCACACTTTCGGGCCCCTAAAAAGCCAGGGCAGTATAAATACCCCACATGTGACCCCACTTTGGAAAGAAGACACCCCAAGGTATTCAATGAGGGGCCTGGCGAGTTCCTAGAAATTTTTTATTTTTTGCATAAGTTAGCGGAAATTGATTTTTTTGGTTTTTTTTCTCACAAAGTCTCACTTTCCGCTAACTTAGGACAAAAATTTCAATCTTTCATGGACTCAATATGCCCCTCAGCGAATACCTTGGGGTGTCTTCTTTCCGAAATGGGGTCACATGTGGGGTATTTATACTGCCCTGGCTTTTTAGGGGCCCTAAAGCGTGAGAAGAAGTCTGGAATATAAATGTCTAAAAATGTTTACGCATTTGGATTCCGTGAGGGGTATGGTGAGTTCATGGGAGATTTTATTTTTTGACACAAGTTAGTAGAATATGAGACTTAGTAAGAAAAAACAAAAACAAAAACAAACAAAAAATTTCCGCTAACTTGTGCCAAAAAAAATGTCTGAATGGAGCCTTACAGGGGGGGGGTGATCAATGACAGGGGGTTGATCAATGACAGGGGGGTGATCAATGACAGGGGGGTGATCAATGACAGGGGGGTAATCACCCATATAGACTCCCGGATCACCCCCCTGTCATTGATCACCCCCCTGGTAAGGCTCCATTCAGACGTCCGTATAATTTTTACGGATCCATGGATCGGATCCGCAAAACACATGCGGACGTCTGAATGGAGCCTTACAGGGGGGTTATCAATGACATGGGGTGATCAGGGTGATCAGGGTGATCACCCCCCTGTCACTGATCACCCCCCCTGTAAGGCTCCATTCAGACATCCGCATGATTTTTTACGGATCCATGGATACATGGATCGGATCCACAAAACACATTCGGACGTCTGAATGGAGCCTTACAGGGGGGTTATCAATGACAGGGGGTGATCAGGGTGATCACCCCCCTGTCACTGATCACCCCCCCTGTAAGGCTCCATTCAGACATCCGCATGATTTTTTACGGATCCATGGATACATGGATCGGATCCACAAAACACATGCGGACGTCTGAATGGAGCCTTACAGGGGGGTTATCAATGACAGGGGGTGATCAAGGTGATCACCCCCCTGTCACTGATCACCCCCCCCTGTAAGGCTCCATTCAGACATCCGCATGATTTTTTTCGGATCCATGGATACATGGATCGGATCCACAAAACACATGCGGGCGTCTGAATGGAGCCTTACAGGGGGGTTATCAATGACAGGGGGTGATCAGGGTGATCACCCCCCTGTCACTGATCACCCCCCCCTGTAAGGCTCCATTCAGACATCCGCATGATTTTTTACAGATCCATGGATACATGGATATGATCCACAAAACACATGCGGACGTCTGAATGGAGCCTTACAGGGGGGTTATCAATGACAGGGGGTGATCAGGGTGATCAGGGTGATCACCCCCCTGTCACTGATCACCCCCCCCTGTAAGGCTCCATTCAGACATCCGCATGATTTTTTTCGGATCCATGGATACATGGATCGGATCCACAAAACACATGCGGGCGTCTGAATGGAGCCTTACAGGGGGGTTATCAATGACAGGGGGTGATCAGGGTGATCACCCCCCTGTCACTGATCACCCCCCCTGTAAGGCTCCATTCAGACATCCGCATGATTTTTTACAGATCCATGGATACATGGATATGATCCACAAAACACATGCGGACGTCTGAATGGAGCCTTACAGGGGGGTTATCAATGACAGGGGGTGATCAGGGTGATCAGGGTGATCACCCCCCTGTCACTGATCACCCCCCCTGTAAGGCTCCATTCAGACATCCGCATGATTTTTTACGGATCCATGGATACATGGATCGGATCCACAAAACACATCCGGACGTCTGAATGGAGCCTTACAGGGGGGTGATCAATGACAGGGGGGTGATCAGGGAGTGTATATGGGTGATCACCCGCCTGTCATTGATCACCCCCTGTAAGGCTCCATTCAGACGTCCGCATGTGTTTTGCGGATCCGATCCATGTATCCATGGATCCGTAAAAATCATGCGGACGTCTGAATGGAGCCTTACAGGGGGGTGATCAATGACAGGGGGGTGATCAATGACAGGGGGTGATCAGGGAGTGTATATGGGTGATCCCCCACCTGTCATTGATCACCCCCCTGTAAGGCTCCATTTAGACGTCCGTATGCGTTTTGCGGATCCGATCCATGTATCCGTGGATCCGTAAAAATCATACGGACGTCTGAACGGAGCCTGACAGGGGGGTGATCAATGACAGGGCGGTGATCAATGACAGGGGGGTGATCAGGGAGTTTATATGGGGTGATCATGGGTGATCAGGGGTTTATAAGGGGTTAATAAGTGACGGGGGGGGGGTGTAGTGTAGTGTGGTGTTTGGTGCGACTGTACTGACCTACCTGAGTCCTCTGGTGGTCGATCCTAACAAAAGGGACCACCAGAGGACCAGGTAGGAGGTATATTAGACGCTGTTATGAAAACAGCGTCTAATATACCTGTTAGGGGTTAAAAAATTCGGATCTCCAGCCTGCCAGCGAGCGATCCACTCGCTTACCTTCCGTTCCTGTGAGCGCGCGCGCCTGTGTGCGCGCGTTCACAGGAAATCCCGGCCCTCGCGAGATGACGCATATATGCGTGACTCTGCGCAGGGCCGCCACCTCCGGACCGCACATCTGCGTTAGGCGGTCCGGAGGTGGTTAAAGTACAAATTCAGTTTTGAAGTTACTTTGTGGGGCTTACATAATAGAAACTACTCATAAATGACTCCATTTTAGAAAGTACACCCCTCAAGTTATTTAAAATGATTTTACAAACTGTGTTAACCTTTAGGTGTTCCACAAGAACTAAAGCAAACAAATAAAGAGGAGAAATTTCAAAATGTCACTTCTTTTTGCAGATTTTCCATTTTAATCAGTTTTTTGTCCTGTAAGGCAGCAAGGGTTAACAGCAAAATGAAACTCAATATTTATTACTCTAATTCTGCAGTTTACAGAAACATCCCATATGTGGTCATAAACTACTGTATGGGCAAACGGCAGGGAGCAGAAGGGAAGGAGCAACATATGGATTGTGAGGGGCAGATTTTTCTGGGATAATTTTAAGTTGCCATGTAGCATTTGAAAAACCCCTGAGGCACCTCTAAAATAGAGACTTTCAAAAAGTGACACCATTTTGGAAACTACTGGATAAGGTGACAGTTTTATATCATTTTTGATCACTTGATATTATGCTTTTTGTGAGATATGGTAACCAAAAAATGGCTGTTCTAGCATTGTTTTTATTTAAAAAAAAAAAATTCACGCTGTTCATCTGACAGGACAGATAATGTGTTATTTTTAAAGAGCATGTTGATACAGATACGACAATAGCAAACATGTGTATTTTTTTATTTTGTTTGTTTTATATAATAAAGCATTTTTGAAAAGAAAATAAAGCTTTTTTGAAAAGCCATATTTTTTTTTTATGCCAATCGTCTTGGGTATGGCTCATTTTTTGTGGGAAGAATTGATGTTTTTATTGGCACCATTTTTGGGTACATAAGATTTTTTGATCATTCAGTTTTGCACTTTTTTGCGGCAAGGTGACCAAAAAATGGTTGTTTTGGCACAGCTTTTATTTTTTTTTATTTTTTTTACGTAAGGGGTAGATCAAGTGATATCTTTATAGAGCCTAATTCTAATATGCCTATTTTTATATGTTTAGATTTTTTTTACACGTTTAGATTTTTTTGTGAACAATCGCTTGATGCAGGAAAAGGGACCATTTTTTTACTGTAATGTTTTATATATTTTTTTTATTTTTATAAGCATTTTCTTTCACTTTTTATCTTTGTCCTAGTACAGGGACTTAATTATTTCAAGGTCTGATCCCTGTTTCAATGTAGTACAATGCATGCTGTATTGTACTACACTGAAACTGTCAGTTTCACATTGACAGTGTGCCTTTGAGACCCAGCTTCTGTGCATGGTGGACCCCGAAGGCCTTTGCAAGGCCTAGGGTTGCCAAAGCAGCCACCTGCGCCCCTGTCACTGCAGCATGGGGGGCTGAGGGAGAGGCAGAGGGATCCCCCTCCCTCTACGATCCTCATATATGTTGCAGTATATAAGTGATTAATTCATCGGCATCGGATTTTACAGCAATGCCGATACAGCAGGGACATGGCTGGCAGTCATAGCCGGGCCCCTGCACTGATAGGGCGTGCACAGCTCTGGTGCCTGCCCAATCAGCATTACATACTAGTACGTCAAGGGTCGTGAAGGGGTTAAATGCCTCACACCCACATCACATCAACATGAAGCAAGAAAGAGAAGGGGCACATTTACTATAGTGTCTGCACCTGTTTTCAGGAGTAGAAAAGCTGTTTTACTCCTTATTTTATAGGTCTCATTAACCAACTGTTTAAGGAGACATTTGCGCCTTGTTCATCTAATTCTTATTTTGAGACTAATTTTGAATTTTTTTTTGTTTTGCACCTTATTTCCAATTTGTATTGGTGTGCTTTTTTCACTCTTGAATTAGGCGCATAAACAGTCTTATTTCTTCTCCACTCCTGACCAGGCTTATTTTTCCTGTTTTGACAGGGAACTTGCACAATTTTTCTCATTCAAAAAGACAGTTGCAACTTTTTTTTGGTCATTCGTGCAATTTTTTTCATGCGCAAACCAATGATTTATTAAGAGATCATAAATTTGAGGCAATTTAAACACAGGCATTTCAAATACGCTAGTCTTTTTTTACTCCTAAAAAAAAGGCAAGCATAAGAAATGTGCTCCAATATGTGTAGTAAGCAGTTAGAATAAAGCCATTCCAATACTATCTATATAAATGGAAATATAACTGTTAGGATCTATAGAAATGTTTATTGTAGCAATATATCTAGATATAGAAACCGAGACAAAACTCTGGTGAACACGTAGGCATTTTCTGCATTCACCATTATTGTGTCTTTCCAAGAGTGAAATTGGGCTGACCTTTCAATGAAGAGCTCATTGGTATTTTATATACACGCCATATATTGGTCAGGAGACGAGCCATAGTTTGATCATTTGCACTGAGCAATATCTGCGTAGATAATATTTTCACACCACATAAATCAGCTGCACAAGTGCTGGGTGAAGCAGCGAGAGATAAACGCAGGTCGTCTGAGACCTAGGAATTTAATAGACAGCATTGCAATGTAAATTATTAAAGTCAAACTCCAAAAAAAGGCTTTATCTCCTTGCGTGCCCTCCATTACACCTGCAAACATCCGTGCCTCACCTGACAAAAAAAGAGCAAAACTCACCTACTTTCCCGTGGGAATTTGACTCAGTTGGGATAACCCCTGAACCTTGTTGCTTCTCTGCCAGCAAACAGAAAAGATTATACCCCAGCCATGTTAGCCGCACGTTGTCCATTTTATTGAGACAAGATTAGAGTTTTTTTTAGAGCACCTCCACCTCCATGATTTTCAGTGATAAAAGTGGAAGGAAAAGTGACAATAATTGTTAACCATAAAGCTAGGTTCATGCCACATTTGTGCCCTTTATCAGACATTTACCTTTTTAGTTGCACACAGCTGGCATTATTTGAAAGATCTTTTTGTTTCCGAAGGGGAAAATTTATTTTGCCTTTCTTTTCTTCAGATAGTTCAAAAACTTTACTGTGCAAGCATATATCTCATATGTAGATATGTAAACTGCACGTAGCATTTGTTACACATTTTTTTTATCCAAGCGGTGCAAACCCATATGTTGGATATATGACAATGTCTTCTATTATAAAAAAGAGTATATTTCTTTTGTAGTGTTCGGAAAAGTGTAGCAGTCTATGCTTATGAATGTAAACCTGCCCGATACACATGGACAAAATTGTTGGTACCCTTCTGTTAAAGAAAGAAAAACCCACAATGGTCAGTGAAATAACTTGAAAAACTGACAAAAGTAATAATAAATAAAAATTTACTGGAAATCAGCTAATGAAAATTAGACATTGCTTTTTGAATTGTCGTTTAACAGAATAATTTATAAAACAAACTAATGAAACTGGTCTGCACAACAATGATGGTACTCCTAGAAAAGATTGAAAATAATTTGGCTATAGGGACATGTTAAACTAAAGTGTGTCCTATAATTAGCATCACAGGTGTCTTCAAACTTGTAATCAGTATTTAAAGGGTGAAAAGTAATTCACTGTGCTGTTTGGTATAAAGTTGTGTCCCACACTGAACATGGACCAAAGAAAGCTAAGGAGAGAGTTGTCTCAGGAGGTTAGAAAGAAAATGATAGACAAACATGTTAAAGGTAAAGGCTATAAAACAATCTCCAAACAGCTTGATGTTCCTGTTACTACAGTTGCACATATTATTTGGAAGTTTAAGGTCTACGGGATTACAGCCAACTTTCCTGGATGTGGCTGCAAGAGGAAAATTGATGACAAATTGAAGAGACGGTTAATACGAATGGTAACCAAAGAGATTAGAGGTCAACTTCAAGGCCAAGGTACATCAGTTTCAGATCGCGCCATCCGTTGCCGTCTTAGCCAAAGTAGACTTAATGGAAATTGACCAGGAAGGAAACCACTGTTGAGAGTAGGGCTGAACCGATTACTCGATTGAATAAAGTAATTCGACACAAAAAATCCTCGATGCAAATTTTTTGCATCGAGGATTAGTTTGTGTCATGTGACCATGGAGCAGGAGTGAAGCAATTGCTATTACTTACCGCTCCGTGGTCACCCGACGGACCACACTGAGCTGCACATTCTCCCGGCTCCTCTGTAGATGAAAGATACCTTTTTCGTCTAGGCCCTGGGGAGGAATGCTGCACGCTCATCACCATTTCCTCTCCCCGCCATTCAATCGCTGAAGTTCTTGACAGGGCCCCGGATGGGGCATTGGGATTCTTGCTTCACGGTTGTGACACGCTCGTAGGATCTGGTCATAAATGTGTGAAATTTTGTCCATGTGTGTGTGTGTGTGTATATGTCATTTGCATCCCTTCCCTCCTATACAGTCAGGTCCATACATATTGGGACATCGACACAATTCTAACATTTATGGCTCTATACACCACCACAATGGATTTGAAATGAAACGAACTAGATGTGCTTTAACTGCAGACTATCAGCTTAAGGCCTCATGCACACAACAGTATTTTTTCACTGTCAGTGATATGGCTTCAGTGGTCCGTGTCCGATTTTGCTTCAGTTGTGTTTCCTTGTGTCTTCCTTTTTTTTTGACTGACGGGAAAAAAAAAAGGAAGGATAATAAAAAGTGTCATTTTATTGCACCAAGGTCTTGTAGAAAAAAACGTGTACACGGATGACATACCAGTTGTGCATCCATTTTTTTTGACGGACCCATTGACTTGAATGTGTCCGTCCTCCTTTTTCCACTGACAAGAATAGGACAGGTTATATTTTTTTGATGGACTGGAATCACGGACGCAGAGAAAAAACTGAGGACTATCTGTTTTTTTTCACAGCTCCATAGAAATGAATGGGACCTCCGTTAAACTGTGAAAAATGACGGAACGGATGCGGATTCACACAACGGTCGTGTGCATGAGGCCTTAATTTTAGGGTATTTACATCCAAATCAGGTGAACGGTGTAGGAATTACAACAGTTTGCATATGTGCCTCCCACTTGTTAAGGGACCAAAAGTAATGGGACAATTCGCTTCTCAGCTGTTCCATGGCCAAGTGTGTGTTATTACCTCATTATCCCAATTACAATGAGCAGATAAAAGGACCAGAGTTCATTTCAAGTGTGCTATTTGCATTTGGAATGTGTTGCTGCCAACTCTCAAGATGAGATCCAAAGAGCTGTCAGTAAAGCAAGCCATCATTAGGCTGAAAAAAAAACAAAACAAACCCATCAGAGAGATAGCAAAAACATTAGGCTTAGCAAAACAACTGTTTGGAATATTCTTAAAAAGAAGGAACGCACTGGTGAGCTCAGCAACACCAAAAGACCCGGAAGACCATGGAAAAGAACTGTGATGGATGACAGAAGAATTCTTTCCCTGGTGAAGAAAACACCCTTCACAACAATTGGCCAGATCAAGAACACTCTCCAGGAGGTAGGTGTATGTGTGTCAAAGTCAACAATCAAGAGAAGACTTCACCAGAGTGAATACAGAGGGTTCACCACAAGATGTAAACCATTGGTGAGCCTCAAAAACAGGAAGGCCAGATTAGAGTTTGCCAAACGACATCTAAAAAAGCCTTCACAGTTCTGGAAAAATATCCTATGGACAGATGAGACCAAGATCAACTTGTACCAGAGTGATGGGAAGAGAAGAGTATGGAGAAGGAAAGGAACTGCTCATGATCCTAAGCATACAACCTCATCAGTGAAGCATGGTGCTGGTAGTGTCATGGCGTGGCCATGTATGGCTGCCAATGGAACTGGTTCTCTTGTATTTATTGATGATGTGACTGCTGACAAAAGCAGCAGGATGAATTCTGAAGTATTTCGGCAGTATTATCTACTCATATTCAGCCAAATGCTTCAGAACACATTGGACAGCGCTTCACAGTGCAGATGGACAATGACCCAAAGCATACTGCAAAAGCAACCAAAGAGTTTTTTAAGGGAAAGAAGTGGAATGTTATGCAATGGCCAAGTCAATCACCTGACCTGAATCCGATTGAGCATGCATTTCACTTGCTGAAGACAAAACTGAAGGGAAATGAAGACAGTTGCAGTAGAGGTCTGGCAGAGCATTACCAGGGATGAAACCCAGTGTCTGGTGATGTCTATTCATTCCAGACTTCAGGCTGTAATTGACTGCAAAGTATTGGCAACCAAGTATTAAAAAGTGAAAGTTTGATTTATGATTATTATTATGTCCTGTTACTTTTGGTCCCTTATCAAGTGGGAGGCACATATGCAAACTGTTGTAATTCCTACACAGTTCACCTGATTTTGATGTAAATGCCCTCAAATTAATGCTGACAGTCTGCAGTTAAAGCACATCTAGTTTGTTTCATTTCAAATACATTGTGGTGGTGTATAGAGCCAAAAATGTTAGAATTGTGTCGATGTCCCAATATTTATAGACCCGACTGTATGTCAAGAGGAAATACTTGGTATTCCTTCACCAGAAAGAAGCCTATGGTTTCCTTACAGCAGGGATGCTCAACCTGCAGCCCTCCAGCTGTTGTGAAACTACAACTCCCACCATGCCCTGCTGAAGGCTGATAGCTGTAGGCTGTTAAGGCATGCTGGGAGTTGTAGTTTTGCAACAGCTGGAGGGCCGCAGGTTGAGCATGCCTGCCTTACAGTATACATCTATATGTTTTTTGTATACTAGATGTACTGTATATTGCCAACTGTATGGGAAAGTGTGTCACAATCAGAACCAGAGGCAGAGCTTGTTAAGAGCTCATTTGCATCCCTTCCCTCCCAGAATTCCAGAGGAGCATGTATGGCCTATAATTCTCCTCACACTGATTAAGGTGCTCTCTCCCTAAGGAGAGTAGTTCCCCCCTGACGTGGACACAGGCCTCTCACCCAGTTAAGCCAGTACTCTCTGCTCTGCACTGATGAGGGGCAATCACCCTGAAACAGCTGTCTGCAGATGAGGTGTTGGCTTATTTAGGTCATGTCTCAAGGCTTATTTTAAGAGCAGAACATTGACTTATAGGATAGCTGCCTTACATCTAGTGGTATTAGAGGCAGAGCTTGTTAAGAGCTCATTTGCATCCCTTTCCTCCCACAATCAAAACCTAAACTGTCCATATACCGTATTTTTCGCTTTATAAGACGCACCTAGATTTTTGAGGAGGAAAATAAGAAAAAAAATATTTAAAAGGTGTGCTTTTGGTGGGTTTTGAACTAATGGTGGTCTGTGGATGACACACTGTTATGGGGGGACCTGTGGATGACGCACTGTTATGAGGGTGATGTGTGGATGACACACATATAGCATCTTATGTAATGGGGGTCACTATTCACACAGGGACAATATACTGTGACCAGCATAAGATGATCTTATGCTGGTCACAGTATCATATGTGCCACAGTATATTGTCCCTGTGCGAATAGTGACCACCATTACACCACAGGGCACACAGTAGACATTATATGTAAAATCTTTTAATGGCTCTAGTTTCTTCTATAACAGTACTCACTATAAAAGCAGAAGTCCGGCCAGCACGTGACGTCACTCACTCAGTCAGTGACGCTCCTGCCAGCTTCATTAATGAGTAGCATCACGCGCCGGCTGGACCGCTGCTTTCATAGTGAGTACTGTAGAAGAAAGCAGAGTGTAATAAAGCAGTTTTCATATGTAAAGTCTATAATCTTCAAGCAGTGTCTCTGCTTTAAACTAGGGCAATCCTCTGTAGTAGTAGAACTTACTATGAAAGCGGCAGGGCGGCAGCATAACCTTGCGATGCTCACTCATTCACGCTCCTGCTCCTCCTTCATGAATGAAGTGGGAGGAGCATGAATGAGTCCCCTAGCATTGCATCCAACCCCTTTCAAGCTTTTCTACGGATGGGAACTGGTGGTAACAGTTAGCCTGTTTAATAACGTGCTCCACTGTTGGATAGTTTTGTAAATTAAAAAATGGTCCAAAAATTATCCCTTTTTGGTGGCAGATGCCTTCTTCTCTGTCTTCTGATCTCTAAAATGGAGACTGCCATTTTGAGCGATTCATGCAGGACAAATCATACAAGGTTCGGATTAGCTGAAATTATAATCTTTTTGGAAATGTATAATTAATTTGAATTGTCCAGAACTGATTTGCTCATCTCTAGTGGTTTTTCAACCTAAAAATTAACAAAGTATTAAAAATCATGTTTGATTTGTTTATTTCATTGCATACAATGTACAATGCCAATTACTCTACAATACTATCAGCAATTGTGGCAGCAAGATCATACTGTTAAGACACTTTCTTTACTGCACAGTTTTTTTCTTCAGTGTGTGAATAGGGGTTTCCCACGCTGGTCTCTACTTCTTGGTCTGAATGCATAGGTAATGCCAGCAAATGCCCACTCAATCACTAGATGGAGAGGGTCACTACTGTCCATGAAAAAAGATCTTTTTATGTATTGTTTTGGGGCATAGGTGATCACCTGCTTGGGATGCCAAAATGAAGAGCTGCTAACAAAGTGCTGCTCTCACTCTTGTGGACCCACAGCTGCTATATGTATTACATTGTCAACAGTATATTTGAATAAATGACTGGCATATAATAGCACATTGTTGGTATGGTATTTCCCTGGCGAACATCCTAAAGCTTGAAACCAGAGTCAGTTTCAATTTAAAAAGTTAAACAGGGCACAATTTGTGTTTTTGGTGGAAAAACACAAAAAATACAGAAAAATATTAAAGGGGTTTTGCCATCTCAGACAATGGGGAATATGGCCCCATTGTTCTGATAGGTGCACCTACAATGAGAACTGAACGGGGAAATGAATGGAGTGTGTGCAGCCACCTTCCATTCTTTTCTTAGTGGCCGCCGAAAATAGCCAGGCACTGGCTCGGCTATTTACATCTACCTAATAGAAATGAATGGGAGCAGGGGCCACTCGTGCGTGGTGCGCTCCCATTCACTTCTATGGGAGCAGCGCTTGGTGGTGGACAGACCCCGGAAAATCCTGTCGATATGCCCCCATTGTATGTGATGGAAATACCCCTTTTAAGGTTTTGCAACAGTCCAAGAAATCTATGATCACAGCCAAAAGTTGCTGTAGAGTCCTAACATTGTTTGGTAAATTGAAAGCAAGTATCAGAAAAGAAGGTCTCTGGGCAACATGGAGGACACTGTTTCAAAGTAGAGGTTCTTTAAGAATTTAGTACACAGAAATATTACTGTCTCTAGCGGGTTATCTTGAGAACAGGAATAAAAACTTCCCCAATTGCTATTCCTACTATGAGCGCAGCTGGTCTCCGGCGTAGTGAGTAGAGATGAGCGAATTAAAGTTGACAAAGTGGAATTCGATCCGAATTTCAGGAGAAATTCGAATTGCATTGAATCCGAATTTCCTGACGCTTCATGGTAACGAATCAAATTTTTTCCTAAAATGGCTGCTGCACATGTTAGGACATGGAGCAAAGAACTCTGGGAACAAGGGATCACCAACAATGCCATGCATGCAGCCAATCAGCAGCCAGCCCTGTGATGTCACAGCCCTATAAATAGCCTCAGCCATCTTGGATTCAGCCATTTTCCAGTGTACTTAGTGCAGGGAGAGACGATAGCGGGCGTTAGGGAAAGTAACATAGTACATAACAACATAACATAGTACATAAGGTCGAAAAAAGACATTTGTCCATCCAGTTCAGCCAGTCATCCTACAAGTTGATCCAGAGGAAGGCAAAAAAAACAAACAAGAAGAAACCAATTTTCCCCACTTTAGGGGAATAAAAAATTCCTTCCCGACTCCAATCAAGCAATCAGAATAACTCCCTGGATCAACGACCCTTCTCTAGTAGCTATAACCTGTAATATTATTACACTCCAGAAATACATCCAGGCCCCTCTTGAATTCCTTTATTGTACTCACCATCACCACCTCCTCAGGCAGAGAGTTCCATAGTCTCACTGCTCTTACCGTAAAGAATCCTCTTCTATGTTTGTGTACAAACCTTCTTTCCTCCAGGCGCAGAGGATGTCCCCTCATCACAGTCCTGGGGATAAATAGATGATGGGATAGATCTCTGTACTGACCCCTGATATATTTATACATAGTAATTAGATCTCCCCTCAGTCGTCTTTTTTCTAAAGTAAATAACCTAATTTTGATAGTCTTTCAGGGTACTGTAGTTGCCCCATTCCAGTTATTACTTTACTGGACCATCTCCAGCTCTGCTATGTCTGCCTTGTTCACAGGAGCCCAGAACTGTACACAGTACTCCATGTGTGGTCTGGCGATTTGTAAAGTGGTAGGACTATGTTCTTATCACGGACATCTATGCCCATTTTGATGCAACCCATTATCTTATTGGCCTTGACAGCAGCTGCCTGACACTGTTTTTTGCAGCTTAGTTTGCTGTTTATTAAATTTCCTAGATCCTTTTCCATGTCAGTGTTACCGAGTGTTTTACCATTTAGTATGTATGGGTGACTTGCATTATTCCTTCCCATGTGCATAACTTTACATTTGTCAGTGTTAAACCTCATCTGGCACTTATCTGCCCAAGCATCCAATCTATCAAGATCCCTCTGTAGCAGTATACTGTCCTCTTCAGTGTTAATTACTTTACGCAGTTTAGTTTCATCTGCGAAAATTGATACTTTACTATGCAAGCCTTCTACAAGATCATTAATAAATACATTGAAGAGAATAGGGCCCAATACTGACCCCTGAGATACCCCACTAGTGACAGTGACCCAATCTGAGTGTGTACCGTTAATAACCACCCTCTGTTTTCTATCACTCAGTGTGAGGAAAGACTTGAAAACTTTTATTTTGCTGAATAGAAGTTCTGCCAAAGATCATTAGAAATGTAGGGAAAGGATAGGAAGGAATTATTTCACACTATAAAAGGAGAACAGGGTCCAATAGGGGAGTGTACAGTCTGGGTAATAGGAACAATCCTATTACACCTTGCTGCACTGACTGGGGATCCAAATTGCCATTATACTGCTGCTTTCAGGTTTGCAATAGATGATACCTCTGTAATGCCAGCGAACCTTGTTTGTTATTGGGGTGCAAGTGCTGTGTGATATAGCCATTAACAGCGTGTATTACTAGGAAATATTTATACGTCTTATTAGCCCTTGTGCGGTGCAGTTATATGTTCTAAAGCCTTTTTTGGTGTGTATAAGTGGAAAAAAATAAGGGCTTATTTGCCATTCAGCGGTGCAGTTATATGTTCTAAAGACTTATTGGGGTGTATTAGTGCAAACAATAAGGGCTTATTAGCCATTGCGTGGTGAAGTGAGAAAATTGCAGCCTTTTTTGGCGTGTATTAGTGGAAAACAAAAAGTCTTATTTGCCGTTCAGCGGTGCAGTTATATGTTCTAAAGCCTTTTTTGCGGTGTATTAGTGGGGAAAAAAGGTTTATTAGCCGTTGTGTGGTGAAAAGAGAAAATTACAGCCTTTTTTGGCGTGTATTAGTGGAAAAAAAAAGTATTATTTGCCGTTCAGCGGTGCAGCGGTACGTTCTAAAGCCTCTTTTGGGGTGTATTAGTGAAAAAAGTAAGGGCTTATTTGCCGTTCAGTGGTGCAGTTATATGTTCTAAAGCCTTTTTTGGCGTGTATTAGTGGAAAAAAGGGCTTATTAGCTGTTGTGTGGTGAAGTGAGAAAATGACAGCCTTTTTTAGAGTGTATTAGTGGGAAAAAAAAGTATTATTTGCCTTACAGCGGTGCAGTTTTATGTTCTAAAGCCTTTTTTGGAGTGTATTAGTGGAAAAAAATAAGAGCTTATTTTTTCGTTTAGCAGTGCAGTTATATGTTCTAAAGCCTTTTTAGGGTGTATAAGTGGGAAAAAAGGGGCTTATTAGCCGTTGTGTGGTGAAGTGAGAAAATTACAGCCTTTTTTGGTGTGTATTCATTTCCTTTTTTATTTATTTATTTGATCTAACAGTATGTCAGACATAGAAGTGACAGGCCCTGCACAGTAGAGGGGCAAAGGCCTAAATGTTTCTGGCGCAGGCACAAGTCGCAGTATAGTAAGGGGGCGTAACAGCAGGGGTCACTTCGAGAGGCCTGAGCTCCTGGTGTTATCTAACTGTCGTGTCTTGACCAGCAACCCAGTGTCATCCACTTCGTCACTAGTGACATCAGACACCCCCAGCCAAGAGTAGGTGGGTTCGCCAGACACAACCCTTAGTTGGCATGGCCCGGGAGCAGGCCCTGTGCCCTCACCTGTCCTCAACCTCCCTCTGTCCTTTTCTGTTCCCTCAGCCAGATAAGTATTATATGCTGTGGGCTCAGCTCCACAATACAGCGAGGATGAGCTACTAGAGGACAGTCAGCAGCTACTGCTCAGCCAAGATCTGGGGGAGACATCCGCCACTTCCTCCAGTAGGCAGGCAGGTAGTGATGAGGAGAGTGGCATGGGAGCTGGTGTTGTGAGCGGTCAGGCTCCTGGCTCAGAGACCGTTGAGGAGGACATCAGAGATGTGCAGACAGTACCCGATAATGATGTAGCCGATCACAATTGGGAGTCAGGTGACGAAGGAGCTTCGTCGTCAACGGGAGAAGAGGGTGGCAGCTTGCGCATTAGGCAGCAGCGTAGCCAGCAAGTCGGTAGCATGGCCGGGAGTCAGCAGTGGGAGGTCGGGAACCAAATGTGCCTGGGGTAGACCACCCGCTTCACAGGAGCCTACCTGCCCGGAAAGTAGTGATGCAGGGGTTCACGTAGGCAGCGGCGGTAGCAGTCAGTCAGTGCGGAGTGTTGCGGGTAAAATCACCTACTCGGCGGTGTGGCAGTTTTTTGTTAAGCTGCTGGAGGAGGTGAACATGGCCATTTGCCGAATCTGTGGGCAGAATGTGAAGCGTGGCCAGGGTGCCACCACGGCCCCGCGCCAATATATGCAGCGTCGCCATAAAGTAGCCTGGGAGAACTGTTACTCCAATGTGGTGGTCCAGCCTGCCACAGCAACCGCTGTATCACTCAGTGGCACGCACCCGATTTCAGGCAGTCAAGCCTCCACCACCTCAGCCAAAGGGAGCTGTGTGTCTTTCCATCATCTACCGATCCTGATGCTCCTGCTCCTCGCCCTCCTACTTCTCATCCGTCATTCAGTCAGCAATTGATCAACGAAGCTATTGCCAAGAGACAACAGAATGCCTGCACTCATCCAATGGCGCAGAAGCTCCTGGCCAAGTTGCTGATGCTACAGTCCCTCCCTTTCCAAGTGGTGGACTCTGCACCTTTCAGAGAACTGATGGCTTGTGCCGAGCCGACGTGGAGAGTCCCAAGCCATCATTTCTTTGCCAAAAAGGCAGTATCAGCCCTGCAAAAATATGTAGAACAGAAGGTGGGCCAGTCCTTGAGCCTGTCAGTGTCTGCCAAAGTGCATGGCAACACCGATGTGTGGAGCTGTAACTACAGTCAAGGACAATATATGTCCTTTACAGCCCACTGGGTAAATATGGTTCCTGCCCAGCCAAACCAGCAACTTGGTCAGGTGACACAGCTTCCGCCTCCATGGTCCACCACCGTGTCCTCAGCCTCCACTGCAGGGACAATTCACAATGCTTCTCCAGCATATCACATGTGCAGGACACGGCAGTGTCACACTGTTCTACACCTCGTTTTCCTGGGCGAATGGAGTCACACAGGGGAGGAACTGCTCTTTGTTCTTCATCAAGAAATTGATTCCTGGCTTTCTCCGTGACAACTTAAAATCGGAACCATGGTGACCGACAACAGGAAGAACATGGTGTCGGCGCTGCGTCAAGTAGAGCTGAGCCATGCGCCCTGCATGGCGCATGTGTTCAATCTGGTCGTCAAGCGGTTCCTAAAGTATTCCATCCATCTGCAAGACATCCTAAAAATGTCCAGGAATGCATGCACTTCTACTTGTACACCGCCAAGCACACCCTCCTTGACCTGCAACGGCAGAACGTCACCCCCAACATAGGCTGATATGCGACGTTTCCACCCTCCATATGTTGGACCGACTATATGAACAGAGAAAGCCCATAAACGATTTCTTGATTATCCAAGCGGACAAGAGTACTCCCCTGTGTAACTTCAATGTCAGCCAGGGGCAGCTCATGCTTGACACCTGCTGTTTGCTTAGGCCATTTGAGGATGCCACGTTATTTGTCAGTCGCCAGGACTACGGGATAAACAACTTCATTCCACTGCTTCATATCCTGGAACAGATGCTGGTAAATCTGGCTAGTCAGGGGACTGGAGACGCGGCGCCTATATCTCCCGGCCACATGAGCCCTCTGGGGCCTGAACTGGAGGAAGAGGACATTTGAGCACAAGCAATGTGTAGCGAAATGGGTGGTTTTTCTACACAGGTGATAAGAGAGGAGAAGCAGGAGCAGCCGGAGGAGCAAGAGGGAGATGAGGAAGACGAGGCAGATGACCCATGCAGTATGGCAGTATGCAGTGGAGATGGAGACTGGGAGTCCCTCCGAGTCACTTGCGCAAATGACCCTCTGCATGCTCACTTGCTTGGGTAAGTGACAGCCTAATTGTCAAAATTCGTCAGAGGGATGACTTCTGGCTCTCCACCTTGTTGGACTCTCGCTCCCGGTCCAAAATGGGGGCCTTTTATACACCTGCTATGAGGGAGGACAAACTGAACTACTATAGAGACATCCTATGTAGTCAGTTGACCGCTGCCTATCTGTACCATTGTCCATCCTCTCTCAGATCTGACCAGGGGGGCCCTCTGCGCTCTCATTCCATGGCCATGGCTGCTATGATGGGGTGAGGGGGTAAGAGCTCCATCGGCAGCAGCTTCAGTCTAGAGTCAATGATGAGCAGATTTCTTAACCCGCCTAGTGAATAAACTACTCACCAGCAGCTAGACATAGAGCAGAACCTGAACCAGCAGGGGGTGGCATACTTGGAGTGCACCCTGCCAGCCGTCATTGAAGATCCGCTGGACTACTGGGAAGCCAAACTGGATTTGTGGCCGCAACTGGCAGAGTTTGCCCTGGAAAACTGTCCTGCCCAGCCAGTAGTGTGGCATCAGAGCGGGTGTTTAGTGCGGCGGGGGCCATAGTTACCCCAATGAGATCTCGCCTGTTCTTTGTCAAGATGAATCAGGCGTGGATCAGCCAGGATTTCCACCCACCAATGCCTGATGCATCAGATTAGATCATCCATGCTGCCTCACCCAAACCTTGACAAAAGAGACTGGTTTCTTCTGGCTACCTGCCTCAGCTACTATTCTGATGCTGCCACCCACTTGATGCCACACATCTGATGCCAAGTGCACCTTCTTACACCCACCATCGTCAGCGGGTACTGTTATTGCCACCCACCTCCCCACTCCACCAGGTCACTCTGTGGTCTATTGATGCTGCTGCCACCTCACCACTCAGGTTTCCTCATGCTGCTGCTGCCGCCACCTTCACACTATGTCACCTTGCCAGTCTGTGGCCTCCTCCTGCTGCTGCTGCCACCTCCACACGATGTCGCCTTGCCAGTCTGTGGCCTCCTCATGCTGCTGCTGCTGCTATCTTCACACTATGTCACCTTGCCACTCTGTGATCTCCTCATGCTGCTACTAACTCAACACTATGTCACTGGGCCACTCTGTGGCCTCCTCATGCTGCTGCTGCCACCTCCACACTATGTCACCTTGCCACTCTGTGGCCTTCTCATGCTGCTGCTGCCACCTCCACACTATGTCACCTTGCCACTCTGTGGCCTCCTCATGCTGCTGCTAACTTAACACTATGTCACCTTTCCACTCTGTGGCCTCCTCATGCTGCGCCTGCCACTTCCACATTCTGTTATTGTGCCACTCTGTGGTCTCTTCATGCTACTGCCACCTCTACACTATGTCACCTTGCTAGTCTGCGGCCTCCTCCTGCTGCTGCTGCCACCGCCACACTACACTACGTGCAGAATTATTAGGCAAATGAGTATTTTGACCACATCATCCTCTTTATGCATGTTGTCTTACTCCAAGCTGTATAGGCTCGAAAGCCTACTACCAATTAAGCATATTAGGTGATGTGCATCTCTGTAATGAGAAGGGGTGTGGTCTAATGACATCAACACCCTATATCAGGTGTGCATAATTATTAGGCAACTTCCTTTCCTTTGGCAAAATGGGTCAAAAGAAGGACTTGACAGGCTCAGAAAAGTAAAAAATAGTGAGATATCTTGCAGAGGGATGCAGCACTCTTAAAATTGCAAAGCTTCTGAAGCGTGATCATCGAACAATCAAGCGTTTCATTCAAAATAGTCAACAGGGTCGCAAGAAGCGTGTGGAAAAACCAAGGCGCTAAATAACTGCCCATGAACTGAGAAAAGTCAAGCGTGCAGCTGCCAAGATGCCACTTGCCACCAGTTTGGCCATATTTCAGAGCTGCAACATCACTGGAGTGCGCAAAAGCACAAGGTGTGCAATACTCAGAGACATGGCCAAGGTAAGAAAGGCTGAAAGATGACCACCACTGAACAAGACACACAAGCTGAAACGTCAAGACTGGGCCAAGAAATATCTCAAGACTGATTTTTCTAAGGTTTTATGGACTGATGAAATGAGAGTGAGTCTTGATGGGCCAGATGGCTGGATTGGTAAAGGCCAGAGAGCTCCAGTCCGACTCAGACGCCAGCAAGGTGGAGGTGGAGTACTGGTTTGGGCTGGTATCATCAAAGATGAGCTTGTGGGGCCTTTTTGGGTTGAGGATGGAGTCAAGCTCAACTCCCAGTCCTACTGCCAGTTTCTGGAAGACACCTTCTTCAAGCAGTGGTACAGGAAGAAGTCTGCAAGGTAAGAAAAACATGATTTTCATGATGGACCACAGGTTCTCAATGGGGTTCAGATCAGGTGAACAAGGAGGCCATGTCATTAGATTTTCTTCTTTTATACCCTTTCTTGCCAGCCACGTTGTGGAGTACTTGGATGCGTGTGATGGAGCATCACACGCGTCCAAGTACTCCACAACGTGGCTGGCAAGAAAGGGTATAAAAGAAGAAAATCTAATGACATGGCCTCCTTGTTCACCTGATCTGAACCCCATTGAGAACCTGTGGTCCATCATCAAATGTGAGATTTACAAGGAGGGAAAACAGTACACCTCTATGAACAGTGTCTGGGAGGCTGTGGTTGCTGCTGCACGCAATGTTGATGGTGAACAGATCAAAACACTGACAGAATCCATGGATGGCAGGCTTTTGAGTGTCCTTGCAAAGAAAGGTGGCTATATTGGTCACTGATTTGTTTTTGAATGTCAGAAATGTATATTTGTGAATGTTGAGATGTTATATTAGTTTCACTGCTAAAAATAAATAATTGAAATGGGTATATATTTGTTTTTTGTTAAGTTGCCTAATAATTATGTACAGTAATAGTCACCTGCACACACAGATATCCCCCTAAAATAGCTAAAACTAAAAACAAACTAAAAACTACTTCCAAAAATATTCAGCTTTGATATTAATGAGTTTTTTGGGTTCATTGAGAACATGGTTGTTGTTCAATAATAAAATTAATCCTCAAAAATACAACTTGCCTAATAATTCTGCACTCCCTGTATGTCACCTTGCCAGTCTGTGGCCTCCTCATGCTGCTACTGCTATCTTCACACTATGTCACCTTGCCACTCTGTGATCTCCTTATGCTGCTGCTACCTTAACACCATGTCACTGGGCCACTCTGTGGCCTCTTCATGCTGCTGCTAAATCAACACTATGTCACTGGGTCACTCTGTGGACTCCTCATACTGCTGCTGCTGTCACCTCCACACTATGTCACCTTGCTACTCTGTGGTCTCCTCATGCTTCTGCCAACTCTCAACTCTGTCTCTGGGCCACTATGTGGTCTCCTCATGCAGCTGCCACTTCCACATTCTGTCATTGTTCCACTCTGTGGCCTACTCATGCTGCTGCTGCCACTTCCACACTATGTCACCTTGCCACTCTGTGGCCTACTCATGCTGCTGCCACCTCCACACTATGTCACCTTGCCACTCTGTGGCCTCTTCATGCTGCTGCTAACTCAACACTATGTCACTGTCCCACTCTGTGGCGCCTCCTCATGCTGCTGCCACCTCAACACTAAGAAAACAGGCCACTATGTGGTCTCCTCATGCTGCTGCCACCTACCCACTATGTCACTGGGCCACTCGGTAGTCTCTTCATGCTACTGCTACCTCAACACTATGACATTGGGCCACTCTGTGGACTTCTCAAGCTGTTCTCCCACACTCCACACTCAATGACTGGGCCACTATTTTGCCTTTTTGGCCTTGTTGACATCATCATTTATTTTACCCTTCTTCTAGTCTGTCAGATGGAAAATGAGACGCATAACGGATCCTGTCTGTGTAGCAGCTGTAAGGCCTGTATGGTCCCATCAGAATTGGCTTATGATTTAGTAGGCAAAAGCAGGAGTGGATACATACCGCAGAAGACATGCAAATATTCCCTTCACATGTCATCTCTGTTTTGGATCCACTCCTGTTTTTTTGGGCTTTAGCAATACTGATGGATTACTGACAAAATGCTGACTGAGTGAAGACAGATGCTCAACAGACAAGATCCATTTTTGGGGGGGGTTATTGTTCTGACGGATCAGAGGGAGGGCAAAAAAAATCTGTCACGTCAACACAAACTTACTGCTGACACCCTCTCTACTCTGTCAGGGGGGCTCTACCTGTATAAGCATTTAATAGAACAGGTTCTCTAGACATCTATGTGGAATCAGCTGACCACAGTGTAAAAGGAGTGCGCTATTTCATGCTACAGTAGGATCTTGGGCCTCTGTACATTTCTTTATATCTGGCGCTAACATCGACCTGTAAGGCTGAGTTCGCATCTGAGTTATTTGGTCAGTTTTTGCCCCATACCTGCCTAAATAAGTGAAGTGTGCAGTGATTCTAAGAGTGACACCTGTCATGTGCATGTCATACTGACTTACAGTATTGTTTAACTACTACACCAGACTCCCTATGCGTATTACTGCAAGGCACAGTGTTCTACACCACTATACAGGTTCTCTGCAGCCCGGAAAATTCGGCGAACCGGCCAAATCAAATTTTTGAGAAATTCGCTCATCTCTAGTAGTGAGTACAATTCACACCAAGGTCCAATTAATAATCATAAAGGTCTTGGTATAGTCAATCACTGTTATGTCAAGCGTGGACTCCACAATAACTCTTGTCTGCACCTCCTATTTTGGAAAGGACAGAATGGCCAAGAATAGTGAAGTACTGCTAGCACTTGATATCAAACCAGTATTTATTATATTTACAAGATTCCATAAAACATAGACATATAAAATTAAAAATCGGTCTCCCGTCACTCGCCTGACCCGGGTTTCGCCTCTGCGTCGTCAGGGGCATATGTAACACCCTTCGGGGGTTTGTCTCTTCATGGATTGCAGGATAAAACTTACCAGGAAAGATTAAAGGACCTTAACATGTATAGCTTGGAAAAAAAATGAGACAGAGGGGATATGATAGAAACTTTTAAATACATAAAGGGAATCAACAAGGTAAAGAGGAGAGAATATTTAAAGAAGAAAAACTGCTACAAGAGGACATAGTTTTAAATTAGAGGGGCAAAGGTTTAAAAGTAATATCAGGAAGTATTACTTTACTGAGAGAGTAGTGAATGCATGGAATAGCCTTCCTGCAGAAGTGGTAGCTGCAAATACAGTGAAGGAGTTTAAGCATGCATGGGATAGGCATAAGGCCATCCTTCATAAAAGATAGGGCCAAGGGCTATTCATAGTATTCAGTATATTGGGCAGACTAGATGGGCCAAATGGTTCTTATCTGCCGACACATTCTATGTTTCTATGTTTATACTTTGCCGGAAGTAACTCCTCCCTCTATTTACATAATATGAAAGGTAAATTATATAAATAGAGGGAGGAGTTACTTCCGGCAAAGTATAAGAGACAAACCCCTGAAGGGTGTTACAAATGCCCCTGACGAAGCGGAGGCGAAACCTGGGTCAGGTGAGTGACGGGAGACCGTTTTTAAATTTTATATGTCTATGTTTTATGGAATCTTGTAAGTATAATAAATACTGGTTTGGTATTAAGTGCTAACAGTACTTCACTATTCTTGGCCATTCTGTCTTTCCAATATAGGAGGTGCAGACGAGAGTTATTGTGGAGTCCACACTTGACATAACAGTAATTGACTTTACAGAGACAGTTATCTATCTACTACAATTTGGTCGGATTTGTATCTATCTGGAGCTGCGCGGTCTTTATGACTATTATCTTGAGAACAGGTTGTATCAAGTCTGTTCCTACAACAGTGTCTTTTCCTTACAGCTCAAACCATTTTTACCAGCTTTTTAAAACGTGCATTATAGTTGAGTCAATATGTTAAAGTTTGTTATAAACATTAGATATTTTATAAACTGCTTTTATTCTTTCATGTTTTTCAAACTTACAAGTCTACCAGTTCCGTTGGATGGTTTCTAAGCAGACGTCATAGTAGACAGACTGTCTTTATTGGAAGGAGATGTTAAGTTGCTTATACAATAATGTTGTCCATTATGCTGTGAGATTGCATCTTGGTAGAAATGATTACATACTTTCTCAATAAGGCAATTCTATGGTCTCAGGTGCTTATGAAGGAAGCCTTTGTATTTTATCATCTAACATATTCCAGCTGCCTCCCTATTGTTACTGGTAGTTCAAAGTGCAGAGACAGTAGGTAAGGGCAAGTGGCATCAGCACAAAAACATAATATACCTGGTAATTTTATCTTATGGCTTTCCACTTATTTTGTCAATTTCTGAGCATGTCTTAAGAATTTAAGAACAGTACAACATAAAAATACAGATTTTCCATCTTACATGGATAAGCATTAACTTTCAGCATAAAAAAATAGGTGAACCCTTTAGAATTACATGCATTTCTGTATAGATTACTGTTCTGATTGTTATCTAAGTCACAATTATATGATATAGACAAACAGCTTAACTAAAGTATTAACACACAAACAGTTGTATAGTCCAGGAATAAAAAGTAAGCAAACCCTTGAATTTGATAACTTTTTGATCGCCCTTTAGCAGCAATCACTTCCACCATTTTTTTCCTAGCTGCTTCACAATGTTGAGGAGGAAATTTGGACCATCCCTCCCTGTAAATGTGCTTCACATCATCAATATTTATGGAATACTTCATTTTTCCTGAGTAAGGTTACAAGATTTGGTTGTCTGATGTTAAGTGATAGAAACTAAATAAAAATGTAATAAAAAATATTTCTGGGATACTTTACATGCCCAGCCCTCTTCAGATAGTTCCACAACATCCTGATAAGGTTAAGGTCAAGAATCTGACTGGGCTATTTCAAAACACAAATCTTTTTTTTAACAATTCTTTACTTGATTTACTTGTCAGATTCGGGTCATTGTTTCATTGCATCATACACCTCTTCAGCTTGAGGTAATGTACTGCTGTCCTTATATCCTCCTATAAATTATTTTAATACACCTTAGAATTCATTGTTCCCCCCAGTGATCAAGAAGTAACACAGTGACATAGTGTATAAGGCCGAAAAAAGACATCTGTCCATCCAGTTCAGCCTGTTATCCTGCAAGTTGGTCCAGAGAAAGGCAAAAAAAACATGAGGTGGAAGCCAATTTTCCTCATTTTAGGGGAAAGATTCCTTCCTGACTCCAATCAGGCAATCAGAATAACTCCCTGGATCAACAACCCTTCTCCATAAATCTTATAACTATAACCTATAATATTAGTACACTCAAGAAAAGCACCCAGGCCCCTCTTGAACTCTTATAGTGAGTTGCCCATCACCACCTCCTCAGGCAGAGAGTTCCATAGTCTCACTGCTCTTACCGTAAAGAATCCTCTTCTATGTTTGTGTACAAACCTTCTTCCCTCCAGACACAGAGGATGTCCCCTCATCACAGTCACAGTCCTGGGGATAAATAGATGATGGGAGAGATCTCTGTACTAACACCTAATATATTTATACATAGTTATTAAATCTCCCCTCAGTCATCTCTTTTTGAAACTAAACAACCCTAATTTTGATCATCTTTCTGGTCTGTAGTCCACTTATTCCATTTATTACTTTAGTTGCCCTCCTCTGAACCCTCTCCAGCTTTGCTATGTCTGCCTTGTTCACAGGAGCCCAGAACTGTACACAGTACTCCATGTGTGCTCTCACTAGTGATTTGGAAAGTCGCAGGATATGTTCTCATCACGGGCATCTATGCCCCTTTTGAATCAACCCATTATCTTATTTGCCTTGGCAGCAGCTGCCTGACACTGGTTTCTACAGCTTAGTTTGCTGACCACTAAAATTCCTATGTCCTTTTCAATATCTACCCAGTGCTACCCAGTGTTTTACCATCTAGTATGTACAGGCAACTTGTATTATTCCTTCCCATGTGCATAACCTTACATTTGTCAGTGTTAAACCTCATCTGCCACTTTTCTGCCCAAGCCTCCAATCTATCCAAATCCCTCTGTAGTAGTATACTGTCCTCTTCAGTGTTAATTACTTTACACAGTTTAGTTTCATCTGCAAAAATTGATATTTTACTATGCAAACCTTCTACAAGATCATGATCAAATATATTGAAGAGAATAGGGCCCAATACGAACCCCTGTGGTATCCCACTAGTGACAGTGAACAAATCTGAGTGTAGTACCGTTAATAGTCACCCTCTGCTTTCTATCACTGAGCCAGTTACTTACCAACATACAGACATTTTATCCCAGTCCAAGCATTCTCATTTTATGTACCAACCTGTTATGTGGCACAGTATAAAATGCTTCGGAGAGATCAAGATATAACATACATTGACTCACCCAAGTCAAGTCTAGAACTTACCTCCTCATAGAAATTGGTTAACTTAGTTTAACATGGCCTCCCTCATGAAACCGTGCTGATATGGTGTTACACTGATGAGCAAAAAGGCAATTCCCAATTCATAGCCAAGTGACTCGCCCATTATGCACCAACATTGTGAATGTGTAGAAGAGACTTGGGAACAAATTTTGGTTGAGACATGCTTGAATCTGATCGAGAGCATGCCCAGAAGGATTCAGCCAGTGTTGAAAGTCAAAGGTGGATTTACAAAATACTAACAAAATAATGAAAATAAAAATTTCAAATTTTAGGAGCAAAACAGTAACAATGCAGTTACATGACAAGTATCTGCATAACTAATCCTATGCTAAATAGCTGGAAGTCCAATTTATGTATGAGATAGCCAAAATGATTGTCTATAAAATTATAGCAGTGTCACGTTCGATGCTGTAGTGGATGGTGAGATATGGCGTCTGAAAGTCAAAAGTTCAAAACATTGTTACCCTTTTGCTTGTCAGTGTATATGCTTATTTTCATTGAGATATTACAGAATAGCATCACCTAGAAAACCTTCAAAGAGTTTACCCATGATAGTTGTTAAACTTACTGGTCTATAGTTTCTGGGCTCTGTTTTAGACCTCATTTTGAATATTGGCACTGCATTTGCTAAGCACCAATCCTGTTGAGTGCTTTCTGTCAATAAAGAATCCTTAAATAGAGAAATAAAGGTCTGTCTATTACATTACTTAATTATCTTAGGATATGGGGGTATATGCCATCTATACCTGGCGATTTGTATATTTAATATTTTTCAGATGAAAATATTTTGATGCTCTCCATTTCATCTGATAGCTCATTTTCCGCAGTGAATACACTTTCCGGTATATTTTATCGTTATTTTTACTCTCTTTGGCAATGAATCTCTTTGTCTCCAGTTTGTTTGCTTTTATCTGTCTTTTGCATATTCCATTTTTATCCTTATAGTATTTCAATGCTTCCTTGCTACCTTTCTTTTTTTTAGCTATTTGAATGTTTTATTTTTGTCATTTATTGCTTCCTTTTACATTTCTATGTATCCACATAGTTTTTTTTTTCTTGTTCCTCACCCTTTTACTACCTATACGGTATGTAGCGCTCACAATTAGAGTTTAGGATGCTTTTAAAAATATCACATTTTGCTCATGCATTTCTATTTCCGAGAACATTGTTCCAGTTAATGAGGCTTATGTCCTCTCTTAGCTGGGCAAATTTAGCTTTTTGGAAGTTTAAAGTTTGTGTGCCTCTCTAAATAAACGCTCTTTTGAATGACAATTGGAAGGTTATTATTTTATGGTCACTATTTCCTCCAATTTGCACATCTGTTGTTCTGTCAGGTCTATTGGTTAATGCTAAGTCCAGTGTGGCCATTCCTCTAGTCAGGTCCTGAACCAGTTGGGAAAAGGAATTGTCTTTGGTTGAAGCCAAGCACCTGTTTCCCTTATAAGATGTACAGGTTTCAGTTTCCCAGTTTCTATATCTGGGTAGTTGAAGTCCCCAATAATAATGATCTCATCACGATTTGCTGCCTCGTCTATTTCCCTTAGTAGTAGATTTTCTAAGGACTCTGGTATATTAGGTGGCTTACAACAAACCCCTATCAGTATTTTCTTATTGTTTTTAACTCCTTTATTTCTACCCACAGTGATTACACATGTTCATTTCCCTTACTTATATCTTCCCAGAGTGTGGGCTTTAGACAAGACTTTACTTAAAGAAAAACCCCTTCCTCTTAAAGAAGGTTTCCAGATCCTGTGCGAGGAAAACAAAGTCACAAATTATGATGCTCCCTCCACCTTGCTTCACAGCTGTGATGAGGTTTTGGTGTTGGTGTGCAGTGTTATTTTTCTTCCAATCATAGAATTGTGCATTTGTGGTAAAAACTTTCACTTTTTTTAGCATCAAGGTGGTTTTGGGAAAACTTGAGACAGGCCTCAATGTTTTTTCTTTGGTCAAAAGCGGATTTCTTCATGGTTTTCATGAACACCATTCTTGTTCAGTGTTTTTCTAATAGTGGTAGAGGTTTTTGGAGATTGTAAAGTCTTCTGTAGGTCTTTTGCTGTTACCCTTGGGTTCTTTCTCTCCTCTTTCAGAATTGCCTATTGCTCTTTGAGTGATATTAACAGGGTGTCCACTCCAGGGGGGAGTAGCAGTTTGAATTGTCTTCATTTCTAGATAATTTGTCTATCCATGAATTGATGTTCACCAGGGCTTTAGCAATTCTTTTGTAGGATTTTCCAGCTTCAGATGTCTTTATAACATGTCTTCTGAAATCTGTTAGCATCCAGGAATGCCAGTAACATGGCTTTGTTATGCCTTCATGGAAAAGCATCTGTGAAACCCTCAGTTCCAATCACGTTAACTGAAACTTCTTTTACTAATTAGCTTTTGGAGAAGTTATTAACATAGAGGTTCATTTAATGTCTGTCCCTGTACTGTGGACATTCACTCAATGTGTCTAATAAAAGACATGAATAAAACTTTCTGTGAGTTATTATTTTACATTGTGTTGTCCTGTTTCCTGTAACTTTGATAACAATCAGACCAAATTTTAGTGCAATCAGTGCAGAAATCCCGGGCAATTGTAACTGGACTGTCACTAAGCATTGACCAAAATAGGTCCAGGTGGAAATTTTATTACGTATAGTCTTTCATTATGGCTTCAAAGAACTCATGTGAAAAACAGGTTTTCACCAAAGTTTTACTTGAAGGACAAGGTAACATATGGATTAGAAGTTAAGAGCAACCGTTCCTAAAGAGCAAGAAAAATCCCATCACAGGCAACATCTGTAGAAGCATGTTGCAGACACCTGGCTAGGAGAAAGTTCAGGTTGATGGCAATGATGTGTAAATATATCTAGTTTCATATGAGGAACACACGTTATACTGAAGGCAAACAGTGCAGTAAGAGTTAATCTCTGCGATTTTCACTTGTGAAAATGGATAGTTGCAAACAGCCTGGAGGTTAATTGAAACCATAAACCACTGTCACTTGGAGGTGTTGTAAGTGCAGTGACAATGAGCAGTTTAGCTGTTTTTAAAAGTATGATGTAAGTAGTTTGGTGATGAAAGACTTGTTGACAGAGGCAGTAAGTTGACACCATGGGAACATTTGCAGGTATGAGGTCATCGTCATCTGCAGGTAGACAGTCAGGGGCCTGTTATTGGGTGATTCCTTGTTAACCTTTTTGGTGCCAGTCCTGTTGTAAATACGTATGAGTCTGTATCGAATCCATGTAGCTATTGTACCTCTAACCATTTTCCTTTGTAAAGAGAATACACATTAGTTATATTATTTAATGAATTATCACCTAACATGTTTATAAAGTCACCCTAGATGCCTACAACTACCACATTTTTCACAGCACATTTTAGGACAGGATGAAAAGCACCTACAAAGTTGTTATAACATGTGTATATCTCAATGTATCATGTGTTGCCTTGATCATCGGCCTAGGTTAAGGAGTCTGTAGACGAGTGTAAAGTGTAAATTTGTGGCAGATTTATCACAGTGGCTGTTTACCTTTAGACTGTCTAGTTCAGAGATCCTCAACCTGCCACCCTCCAGCTGTTGCAAAACTACAACTCCCAGCATTCTCTAATAGCTGTAGGCTGTGCAGGCATGCTGAGAATTGTAGTTTTGCAACAGCTGGATCTCACATTTTAACCTATCCTTTGATTAGATGATAAATGTATTTCGTGGGAAAATCCAAAATTGAAAAGTTAAAGGGGTTATTCCATGACTAACATAAAACATTATAATCAGACATCATATAGTACATGGCAATCTCTTTCTAACAAAGCTAGAACCAGCCTTGTACCTTACATGGATCCAGAGATCTCCCCATTTATTGCTCTGCTAGATTTATATCAAGCTGACAGCTCAAGGGGAGTGTCTTTTCTGTGGCAGCTCAGGGGGTGTGTCCATGCTCTCCCTATCCCAGCTCAGGGGGTGTGTCCATGCTCTCCCTATCACAGCTCAGGAGGCAGTTGAAAGATGAAACTAAGTATGTGCGGCCTTCTCAGTGAGCAGGTCAATGAAAAAAGAAAAAAACAAACAGCAGGTGGCGCTATACAGATACATTTTATTGAATAGATTGGTGGCTATACTACATTTTTTATTATATGCAATTACAAAAGTATTCAGATCCAGGTGCTGGTTGTAACACTGTAGATTATTATTCATGAATCAACCCCTTTAACAGTAGTTCTCAATGTCTGTTAAGGTTTCTATAGTTCCATAAGGTTCTATCAAGAGCTTGACTTGGCCAGAAAAGATGAGGTAGATGAGAAATAAGAAGCAGTTTTATTTCTTTTGCAGGTTGCAGAGAGCTTCTTTCATAGTCTGACTCATATTTCCCGAAGTAGAAGACGTCACTGTCTGCCAGGGAGGCAAATTGTGTCCTGCTTAATGCGCCTGTCTCCCTCTATCAAGCAGCTGACCCATGCATTAAAAAGTAACTTTGCTCTTTCAAAGCTATTCCAGGGCCCTTGCCTGTAAAGAACAAAGGAAGTGATAGTGTGTTTCATGGAATATTCAGGATATTCACATCCTTTTGAAGTATACCCCACCTTTTTAACCAAAATTAAGCATTTTTAGCAGTGATCCTATTTTGAGTATCTATAACTATATAGAGATATTAAACCCCAAAAGCATCAGGAGCAACAGCAAGTAGAAACTGATTTGTTAAATACTTGTATCCTTTACTATGTGCAATGCTGAATAGTGATGTATAACAATAAAAGCAGAACCACATATTATAATCTCTTGCAGATTTGCCACTAAATAGCTTGAAAGAACAGACAGTACTTAGTATATGTTTCAGGCAGAGCAATAGAAATATTTTTTATTTCCATCTTATTTTAATATTGTACTTAGCTTCAGTGTATATCAGGCACTATGTAAAGGTGAAGGGGTGCTCTACTGTGCTGCTCGGATGTGCCTCTGCTACACCTCTCCAGTGGCTCGAATACTGTTTCTACCCTGTTTTGGTAAGTAGTGCCTGGCTGAGCTGTCACTGCAGGGGCAGACAAACCGCCTGTGCAGCTGGTTCAGCTGCACAGGGGCCCAGCAAGGGGCCAACAGAGGTGTTTATTTTTTTATTTTATCTTATTTTTCCCTCCCTTCCTCTGACAACAGGGTAACCTGGGCACTTTGGGGTGGAGGTCGGGAGGGGACGGAGCTTGGGGGTGCCCTAATTAGCTCTAACTGTGAATCTGCTGCCCGTTTGTGTCTACACTCCATAGCTGAAGGACCTGCTATGACATTATAGTCATGTGATCTCTTCAACAGTAGAAGTGGAGGTAGGACCTGTGATGAGGTCACCATCATGTGACGAGTGCAAAAAGAGGCAGCGCTCAGCAGTGGAGTCCTGTGATGCCATGGAATGAATGTAAGTGCCAGAGAAATGCTGGGAAATGTGGTTCTCCCCTGTTATACCGCCTCCCTGCTTAGTGGGAGGGAAATATGTTATTTAACTGGGACTGTATGTTAGAGGGTCTGAAGGGAGAGGAGAGTGTTATTTACATGGGACTGTATGCTATAGAAGACTGGTGGGAGATGACTGGTGTTATTTACATGGGACTGGATATTATAGAGGACTGGAGGGTACAGAGTAATGTTATTTACATGGGACTATGTGTTGGAGGGGGGTGAAGGAGGGGATTTAAGTTATTTACATGGGACTGTATGTTATAGAGAACTGTAAGAAAGATAAGTTATTTACATGGGACTGCAGAGAGAGGACTGCTGTTATTTACATGGGACTGCCTGGTATACAAAACTGGAAGGAGAGGAGTGAAGTTATTTACATGGGACTGCATGGTATAGAAGACTGTAAGGAAGATAGATTATTTACATGTGACTGCATGGTATAGAAGACTGGAGGGAGAGGACAAGAATTATAATTATGGGGGCACTACAGAGAAGAGCATAACTCCAGGGGATACTGCAGGTGGCATTATAAATACTGTGGGCAGTGGTGGAGGGCATTACTACTACTGAGGGCTCCATAGAAGTGCCTTATAGATTATAAGAGGTGCTCTATATGGAGCCTTTTTTGTAATGAGGGCCCTGTAGGGAGCCTTATTACCACTGTAATATGCTGGGTGGCTTCCACCTAGCAGTGAGCCCAGTGATGTCACTGGCACTAATGGATATGTTTTAGGGCTGCCCTAGCCTGTAAATTGGCTAGGGCAGCGCTAAAGCCACCCATCACTGCCGGTCTGTGTTGGTCCCATGTTTATATATGCCCACTTTATTGAGAATAAAAATGAATATTTGAATATATACAAATGATCCTCTAGGAGCAACGGGAGCATTACCATTACACCTAGAAGCTCTGCTGTCTCTGCAACTGGCGCTCCCTGTCTACTTTGACAGGGTCTGGCAGTGAAAATGTCATCACACCTAGCCCTGTGAAAGTGCAGAGGGCACAGCAGTTACAGAGAGAGTGAGAAGGAGAAGAGAAGGAGACGACCACAGAGAAATACTCAGTCTCCTCCTCATTGCTCTGATGCTCAGTATTAGCATACTGAGCGCGGAATTTGCGGGGAGCCATAACGGGGTGCAGGAGCGCTATTTAAAAAAAAACAGACAGGGTGGCAGCATCAGCGGGGGGTACCCTGGAGGTACAGATATTTATCTCACTTACTACAAACCCAAGGAAGGTCCTCTTTAATATCAGTAACCCCCCGCTTCTTAGTGAGGATGTGTTTTTTGGCATTCTAGAAGGAGTTAAAATGAGTTCTGAAGAAAGTTGAGAACACATGAAGGAGCTATCTTTCTTCTGTCATCAAACAGGTTTCCAATGTGTCTGTTTGCTCGGGGAGACAGTTCTCGTCTCTTATATTCCACAAACAGGAGACGTGATGCCTGAGTTGCAGCTCATATTCTTTTCTTCTTCCTGAAGTGTACGTCAAGTCTAAGGAGTGACAGCCCGTGCTGACAGACTAAGCTCCGAGCTTTGGCAGCCGTGCACGTACAGTGTAAGAATGGAAGGTGGAGGCACGCGCCGATAAGATCCTATAATATAAGATACAGCTATGTCCCGCATGTGTCTATTGTCCTGTGCAAACTGGCTCGCTGTGGTATGTGTGTTTCGCATACACTATCTACAAAGGTTCACTTATTCATAGTGTACCTCTTAGCTAAAACACAGTCACACCGCAATATCAGGGTGTAACATAATGTAGTTTTAAGGTTTGTCTTTCCTGTTGCTTTAAGATAAGATGACAAGGACTGGCTGTCCAAACTACAAACAGGTTACGCCTCCAGTTACATTGATAGAGTTACTTGTGTACATATATACCGGTATCTTTCTGGATAACAGATATCCAATATTGTCTCACATACAGTAGCTACACCTCACATGCTGCAGGTAGTAACAGATTTATTTTTTCCACAATGATACAACTGAATGGACACATAAAAGCTCATTATCATTGCTGATTAGCCAATATCTGGCAGACTCTCGGCCCATGTAAATGGCCCCTTAGACTAAGGGGGTCATTATAAAACTGGTGTAAAGTAGAACTGGCTTAGTTGCCCATAGCAACCAATCAGATTCCACCTTTCATTTTCCAAAGGAGCATTCCAAAATGAAAGATGGGATCTGATTGGTTGCTATGGGCAAGTAAGCCAGTTCTATATTACACCAGTTTGATAAATGATCCGCTTAGTCTAAAGGGACATATACACAATTATCTGGCGGTGTAAAGGTGCCATCAATTACCTAATGAACAAGCGAAGCGCCCTTTTGTCGGGTAATTGGATAGTTTGTGTAGGCACCTAAATCATGATGCCGGCTCATCATGATTTAGGTGCTTACACAAACGATCCAATTACCCGATAAATGGGCATTTCACTTGTTCATCAGGTAAGTGATGGCACCTTTGCACCACCAGATAATCTATAACAATGATTCTGTATGAGCCTTTTTTTGGCGTGTATTAGTGGAGGAAAAAAAGGGACTTATTAGCTGTTGCGTGGTGAAGTGAAAAAATTACAGCCCTTTTTGGCATGTATTAGTGGCAAAAAAAAACTTTATTTGCCGTTCACGGCTGCAGTTATATGTTCTAAAGCCCTTTTTGGCGTATATTAGTGGAGAAAAAGAAAAAGGGCTTATTAGCCATTGTGTATTGAAGTGTATTAGTGGCAAAAAAAAAAATTATTTGCCGTTCAGCGGTGAAGTTCCATTGTACTACAGCCATTTACGGGGTGTATTAATAGGATAGATACTTATGTCCTATTAGCTGTTCTGCTGTGAATTCTGATTGTTATATTTATTTTTTGGGGGTGTATTAGTAGGAAAAAGAATATGTCTAATTAGCCGGTCTGCAGTGAACCAACATTGTTATACAGCCATTGTTGAGGTGTATTAATGGGAAAAATAAGTATGTGTTATTAGCCGTTCTGCTTTGAATTTACATTGTCATTCAGTGGTGATTTTTTTTTGTGATACAGCCTTTTTTGGGAAAATTGGTTGGTGAATGTAGACTTTCTTCTGTAGGGACTGAGTAATTGCGTCGATTAGCCATTCAGTGGTGAAATTTATTTGTGATATAGCCTTTTTGGAGAAAATTGGTCGGTAGTTGTAACTACGGTCAAGGACAATATATGTCCTTTACGGCCCACTGGATAAATGTGGTTCCTGCCCAGCCACACCAGTAACTTTGCCAGGTGATGCTGCTTCCGTCTTCATGTTCTCACGCCATTGGTCCTGCGACAATGTACGCCTCTGCCTCCTCATCCTCCACCGTGTCCTCAGTCTCCACTGCAGGGACAATTCACAGTGGCCCTCCAGCGGTGTCACACTGTTGTACACCTCGTTTACCTGGGCGAATGGAGTCACACAGGGGAGGAACTGCTCCGTGTCTTTCATCAAGAAATCAAATCCTGGCTTTCTCAGCGACAACTCAAAATTCGAACCATGGTGACCGACAACGAAAATAACTTGGTGTCGGCGCTGCATCAAGGAGGGCTGAGCCATGCGCCCTACATGGCGCACGTGTTCAATCTGGTTGTAAAGAGGTTCCTGAGGTCTGGATCTGCAAGACATCCTAAAAATGGCCAGGAAACTTTGCATGCATTTCAGCCAGAACGGCGTCACCCAAAATAGGTTGATTTGCGACGTTTTAACCTGTTGGAATTCCACCCTCCATATGTTGGACCGACTATACGAACAGAGAAAGGCCATCAACGATTTCTTGATGATCCAAGCGGACAGAGGTACTCCCCTGTGTAATTTCAATGTTAGCCAGTGGCAGCTCATGCGAGACACCTGCCGTTTGCTCGTGCCCTTTGAGGAGGCCACGTTATTTCTCAGTCGCCAGGACTACGGGATGAACAATTTTATTCCACTGATTTATATCCTGGAAAAAAATGCTGGTAAATCTGGCTGGTCAGGGGACTGGAGATGTGGCGCCTAAATCTCAGGCCCACATGAGTCCTGTGGGGGCTGAACTGGAGGAGGAGGACATTGGAGCACAAAAGAAATGGGTGGTTTTTCTACACAGGTGACAGGAGAGGAGGAGGAGCAGCAGCTGGAGGAGCAAGAGGGAGATGAGGAAGATGAGGCAGAGGACCCAGACACACCGTGGCAGTATGCAGTGGAGATGAAGGCAGGGAGTTCCTCCAAGTCACATGCGCAAATGGCCCGATTTATGCTCACTTGCTTGTGTAGTGACAGCCGAATTGTCACTCTCTGTGTAGCAGCTATAAGGCCTGTATGGTCCCATCAGAATTGGCTCATGATTTGGTAGCCAAAAGCAGGAGTGGGTACAAAACACAAAAGACATGTAAATATTCCATTCACGTGTCATCTCTGTTTTGGATCCACTCCTGTGTTTTTTGGTATTAGCAATACTGATGGATTACTGACCAAATGCTGACCGAATGAAGGCGGATGCTCAACAGACAGGATCCGTTTTTTGGGGGTTATTGTTTTGATGGATCAGAGGAAGGGCAAAATAATCAGTAACGTCAACACAAACTTACTTCCGGGTAAAAAAAACAACAACAAAAAAAACAACACAAACTTACTGCCGACACCCACTACATTCTGTCGAGGGGGGAGGGCTCTACTTGTATAAGCTTTTAATAGAACAGGTTCTGTAGACATCTATGTGGAATCAGCTGACGATGGTGTAAAAGGAGTGCGCTTCTTCTTGGCGCTAACATCGACCTGTAAGGCTGAGTTCATACTTCAGTTATTTGCTCAGTTTTGGCCCCGTAACTGCCCAAATAAGTGAAGTGTGCAGTGATTCTAAGAGCGACGCCTGTCATCTGTGTCATACTGACTCACGGTATTGTTTCACTACCACAGCAGACCCCTATGTGTGTTACTGCAAGGCACAGTGTTCTACACCACTATACAGGCTCTCTGCAGCCAGGAAATAGCTGTTTTTTAATATGATTTCCAGCGATTAAATTCGGATCGAATCGTATTGTTTCGGAAAATTCGGCAAACCGGCCAAATCAAATTTTTGATAAATTCGCTCATCTCTAGTAGCCAGATTGGATTGAAACTTACAAAGTAGAATTCACATCCAATTTAACCGACTTCTGTTGTACGTAGGCCTCTTCTCTTACCAGCCTTTTTTTTTTGTGAAGAGTCTCAGGTTTTTGACAAGTGTTTTTCTTAAAGGGCATCTTTCAGCAGATTTTTACCTATAAAAACATCCAGTGTACCAGTGAAAACATCATCATGCCTGGCCCTGTCAATCAAAGAGGAGAAGCAGCAGCTGCAGAGAGAGCAAATCCTTTAGGTGTAACGGGAACGCCCCCGTTGCTCTTAGAGGCTCCATTGCATATATTAAATGTTCATTTTTCTCAGCAATGCGGGCACATATGAACACGGGACCAACACAGATGCCTTCATCTGCCAAGCGCACATGTAACAGGTCAGCCAGTTTCATAGGTACAAATCTGCTGACAGATGCCCTTTAGTATTGTTGACAACATGCTGTGAACAGGGGACAATGCATGCACAATACTAAAATAATCTGGTTCACTGCAAAGAAACTGCTGTGAGCCACATGACATCAGGACAGGATCTACTTACCTCCCCCAGGTCATATTCACAGGGGGCAGGGAACTGAGACGTGGGGTCCTGTTTGACTGAGCCTGGCCCATCATCTGATGTGTATGGTGGCTGCCTTTAGCATGTTCTGTTTGTAGCCTGTAACCATTCAGATGCATATGTTTGTATAGGTGCTGTATACATCTAAAGTGTATATTATCTGTAGATTTGCCTTATTCTTTCTTATTTTAAATACACTGGATCAATAAAAATTGTTGCAAAACTATACATACCGTTAACATATCTAATAAGTGTCTCATGAATCAATGCTTCAGTGTACCTAGTACAAAGGACCATTATATTACCTCATTATTATTTATGACTGCTCTAAGTTGAGTTGAGATTCTTGGCAATGACCATACTGAATAGTTAATGAGGTTTAACAAAGACACATCCATTAAGTCCAACCTATAATCCTTTTTGGTTGATCCAGAAAAAGGTAAAACAAAATCTATGAGGTGAATACCAACTGCCCCACATTAGGGGAAAAGATTCCTTTCCAACTTGAGATATTGCAGTTGAAATAAATCTCCGAATCAATGCTCCATTTCCAGAAATCTTGTTTCCATAATCTGAAATATTTTTACATTCAAGAAAGGCATCCAGAACCCTCTGAAACTTTTGCAATGAATCAACCATCTGGTGTCACTCAGGGGTGTATCTAGAATTAATAGGGCCCCATACAGGGGTGCACATACAAGTCATTGGGCCCCATAGCAAGATTCTGAATTGGGCCCCACACACAAGCCATAGCCCCTCTCACTACCCATTCCTGGCTGCTCTTTTTGCCTGCCCCTTCCCCTTGCTCCATGAACTGTGCTTACTGCTGCGTGCTATATAGTGTGCCATCAGGGCTGGACTACAAAACAGCCCCAGCACACAATGATATTGCATAAAAATAATGGTCTGTGGTGCACACTGCGGAGTTGAATTTCCCTAAAGTAAACCATCAATACAACCAAGGAAATAAAAGAGGAACACAAAAATGCCTACCGTATTTTTCACTTTATAAGATGCACTTTTTTCCCCCAAAAGTGGGGGAAAATGGCAGAGTGCTTCATCCACAGGTCCCCCATAACAATGTCATCCCCAGACAACCATTAGTTCAAAATCTACCAAAAGCACACCTTTTGGTTCAAAATATTTTTTTTCTTATTTTCCTCCTCAAAAACCTAGTTGCGTCTTATAATCAGGTGCGTCTTATAAAGTGAAAAATGCGGTAATTACATGGTTTGAGACAAACATTACGCTCCCCAAAAGAAGCACATACCATGATAAAGCTCAAAATACCTCTCCATCAGCATTTGATACCAGTGTGCAATCCAAAATACCTTCCCAACTTCACCATATAAATACAACATTGCAGGATAAAATAATTCCCCAACAGCACAAAATAAATATCCCTATGAAGTACAAAATACCCAGCATTATTGTCTCCTGACAAAGCCACACCTCCACTGACAGCAGCATTGTCCCCATTTAAATGTCTCACCTCTGTTTGGGGCTTGCAGGACAGGAACAGTAAGGCTACAGTTGGAGGGAGAGAGTCTTCTGGTATACGGTAAAATGGCGTGGGTAAAAGGAGGTGTGGCATAAAAATTCACATGTTGGCAATGGTCAGATAGTAAGAAGTGTTATAGACACAGTGTGTGCAGATATACAGTAAAGACCAAAAGTTTGGACACACCTTCTCATTCAAAGAGTTTTCTTTATTTTCATGACTATGAAAATTGTAGATTCACACTGAAGGCATCAAAACTATGAATTAACACATGTGGAATTATATACATAACAAAAAAGTGTGAAACTGAAAATATGTCATATTCTAGGTTCTTCAAAGTAGCCACCTTTTGCTTTGATTACTGCTTTGCACACTCTTGGCATTCTCTTGATGAGCTTCAAGAGGTAGTCACCTGAAATAGTTTTCACTTCACAGGTGTGCCCTGTCAGGTTTAATAAGTGGGATTTCTTGCCTTATAAATGGGGTTGGGACCATCAGTTGCATTGTGGAGAAGTCAGGTGGATACACAGCTGATAGTCCTACTGAATAGACTGTTAGAATTTGTATTATGGCAAGAAAAAAGCAGCTAAGTAAAGAAAAACGAGTGGCCATCATTACTTTAAGAAATGAAGGTCAGTCAGTCCGAAAAATTGGGAAAACTTTGAAAGTGTCCCCAAGTGCAGTCACAAAAACCATCAAGTGCTACAAAGAAACTGGCTCACATGCGGACCGCCCAAGGAAAGGAAGACCAAGAGTCACCTCTGCTGCGGAGGATAAGTTCATCTGAGTCACCAGCCTCAGAAATCGCAGGTTAACAGCAGCTCAGATTAGAGACCAGGTCAATGCCACACAGAGTTCTAGCAGCAGACACATCTCTAGAACAACTGTTAAGAGGAGACAGTGTGAATCAGGCCTTCATGGTAGAATATCTGCTAGGAAATCACTGCTAAGGACAGGCAACAAGCAGAAGAGACTTGTTTGGGCTAAAGAACACAAGGAATGGACATTAGACCAGTGGAAATCTGTGCTTTGGTCTGATGAGTCCAAATTTGAGATCTTTGGTTCCAACCACCGTGTCTTTGTGCGACGCAGAAAAGGTGAACGGATGGACTCTACATGCCTGGTTCCCACTGTGAAGCATGGAGGAGGAGGTGTGATGGTGTGGGGGTGCTTTGCTGGTGACACTGTTGGGGATTTATTCAAAATTGAAGGCATACTGAACCAGCATGGCTACCACAGCATCTTGCAGCGGCATGCTATTCCATCCGGTTTGCGTTTAGTTGGACCATCATTTATTTTTCAACAGGACAATGACCCCAAACACACCTCCAGGCTGTGTAAGGGCTATTTGACCATGAAGGAGAGTGACGGGGTGCTGCGCCAGATGACCTGGCCTCCACAGTCACCGGACCTGAACCCAATCAAGATGGTTTGGGGTGAGCTGGACCGCAGAGTGAAGGCAAAAGGGTCAACAAGTGCTAAGCATCTCTGGGAACTCCTTCAAGACTGTTGGAAGACCATTTCAGGTGACTACCTCTTGAAGCTCATCAAGAGAATGCCAAGTGTGTGCAAAGCAGTAATCAAAGCAAAAGGTGGCTACTTTGAAGAACCTAGAATATGACATATTTTCGAAAAAACAATCAGACTGGCTCACAGTATTTTTGCATTTATTACACTTGATAAAAATCACAATTATTTACTATTGCAGTTATAAAATGATAAAAATAAATTGCCCACTAGATATTAAACATATCCTAATAGTATATCACAATAGCATAAATAGGTGGGTATTTTAAATGCGGAGCTCACGCATATACCCAACTAACAGGAGTACTCCAAAGGGATAATAGGACCACTTGATTATGCTGTGTGGTGTCAGTCAATAGCGCATTGAATCCGTACTTTGACAATGTTCAGATAATCATGAAATAACTTGCCAAGTACTCAACATACCAGTCGGTAAGAAGATATCCACCCTGCGGTCCACGGTATGTTCTTATAGCGTCCAGAAAGTACTTTGTACTTGTTTTCGTAGCGGTATTCGCTGACTACCTCCTGCCACGAGGTAGTATCACCGCTTCTCCTTCTCGGCGTCTCACGTGACCTGACCTGTAGATGGTTCGCTTGGTCGGTGATGACATCCACCTGCGCCGATCGGAGTAGCGGGGGTTCGTGTAGCAGAGCTATACCGGTACGGGGTTCAATTCCCCTTCACTGGAACTGTTTAGATGGTAATTAAGTCAGTCCACTTTTGTGAATTAAATCGCTGCCGTTACCGCGTAGATTTTTCTCGGGTGGTTTCTTGATGATAAATAGCAAGGATCCTTTTTTTGCGCTTAGGCAGAAATAACGCACCACTGGCTGGGTCCAATTCACACTGATTTATCCTAGACGCGTTTCAGAACCGTAGTTCCTTCCTCAGTAGGCAAATGTGAAATGCTACATATGGACAGACTGGACATGTCTTTATATCCCCTTCTTGGGTTTAATGAAATATCTGGTCTGGATTCTTAATTATTTGGCTGCAAGGGATTTACCACTTGTAGCCTGATTTTGTCATATATCCAGACAGGGGATTTTGACACACATGTGCCATACTTAGTGGGCAACATATATATACTATGTAGTACCATATATAAAAAGAACTATAGACATTTTTTTTAAAAATAGAAATCCTTCTATATAGAAATAAAAATAAAAATAAAAATGAAAATAAAAATAAAGATGGACAATAGGTGAAATAGACAATTCTATTTTTATTTTCATTTTTATTTTTATTTTTATTTCTATATAGAAGGATTTCAATTTTTAAAAAAAATGTCTATAGTTCTTTTTATATATGGTACTACATAGTATATATATGTTGCCCACTAAGTATGGCACATGTGTGTCAAAATCCCCTGTCTGGATATATGACAAAATCAGGCTACAAGTGGTAAATCCCTTGCAGCCAAATAATTAAGAATCCAGACCAGATATTTCATTAAACCCAAGAAGGGGATATAAAGACATGTCCAGTCTGTCCATATGTAGCATTTCACATTTGCCTACTGAGGAAGGAACTACGGTTCTGAAACGCGTCTAGGATAAATCAGTGTGAATTGGACCCAGCCAGTGGTGCGTTATTTCTGCCTAAGCGCAAAAAAAGGATCCTTGCTATTTATCATCAAGAAACCACCCGAGAAAAATCTACGCGGTAACGGCAGCGATTTAATTCACAAAAGTGGACTGACTTAATTACCATCTAAACAGTTCCAGTGAAGGGGAATTGAACCCCGTACCGGTATAGCTCTGCTACACGAACCCCCGCTACTCCGATCGGCGCAGGTGGATGTCATCACCGACCAAGCGAACCATCTACAGGTCAGGTCACGTGAGACGCCGAGAAGGAGAAGCGGTGATACTACCTCGTGGCAGGAGGTAGTCAGCGAATACCGCTACGAAAACAAGTACAAAGTACTTTCTGGACGCTATAAGAACATACCGTGGACCGCAGGGTGGATATCTTCTTACCGACTGGTATGTTGAGTACTTGGCAAGTTATTTCATGATTATCTGAACATTGTCAAAGTACGGATTCAATGCGCTATTGACTGACACCACACAGCATAATCAAGTGGTCCTATTATCCCTTTGGAGTACTCCTGTTGGTTGGGTATATGCGTGAGCTCCGCATTTAAAATACCCACCTATTTATGCTATTGTGATATACTATTAGGATATGTTTAATATCTAGTGGGCAATTTATTTTTATCATTTTATAACTGCAATAGTAAATAATTGTGATTTTTATCAAGTGTAATAAATGCAAAAATACTGTGAGCCAGTCTGATTGTTTTTTCAATATTCTTCGGTTTTCAGCTGGTATCTGAAAGACTGGGCTCCAGTAGGTTGCTGGTGAGCTCCTCTAAATTGTTTATTGCTATTATGACATATTTTCAGCTGGTTCACACTTTTTTGTTATGTATATAATTCCACATGTGTTAATTCATAGTTTTGATGCCTTCAGTGTGAATCTACAATTTTCATAGTCATGAAAATAAAGAAAACTCTTTGAATGAGAAGGTGAGTCCAAACTTTTGGTCTGTACTGTATAGTATATAGAGCAATTTACTGATATAGGAGGTATGAGGCATAAATTATACCTCGTACCTCACATATGAGTACACTGCTGCATATACTATATATCTGTACACAGTACATCTTAGATACCTCTTACCACTGCACACCACACTGCAACTATTTAAATGTATATTGCATGTAGTATAAACAGCAGTGTACTTATATTTGAGGTACATGGTATAATAGATGCAGTGAGTACAGATTTGTGGTCAGTTATACATTATGGTCACTGTGTGCGGTACATAAGGCATTGGGTGTTGTAGCTGTGAGGTACTTCTCAGTTATAATGTAGAATACGGCACTTCTGTGGTATGAAAATCAATTTAGTAGAAAATTCTGAGTAGAAAAAGGTACTTGGGGCACATGGAGAGAAAAGAGGAGGATCTCCATGTACCCAGTCCATTCTAGTCTCAACAGAGAGTTTTTTGCAGTTCTTCTCCATGCTGTCAGGGGGTGAAAGACCTGTAATGATGTCATCACAGGTCCTGGCAGCTGCACCTTCCTACCTGGGAACTACACCATTCTCTGTGCACTTCCTTTACTAGTAATGATGTCATCACAGGTCCTTTCATTTTCTGGGCCTCCAGACTGCACTGATGATGCAGGATTATCATCATCAGTGCATTTCCTATTTAATTTTATCCGGTATCCCTGTGGTAGACTAGGGTGCCACCTGAAAGGGAGTCTAAACAGGAGCCTGCATTAAATGTAATTAGGGGGTGGGGTATTTTCTCCACAGCGGGCCCCCCCTCCCCCATGGACCCCATAGCCACTACTTGGTCTGCCTCCATTGGAGCTATGCCACTGGTCCCATAGCAAAATAAGATAGAGCCCCACCATCAAGTGTAAGAAAATCAAACCAGCAGCATAAGTAGCAATAATTATACAGTACATAATAGTGCCATATATCAGAAAATCCACGCTACAGCAAAAAGCTGCCATATTGTTATTCTCCACAAAAAGATACAATGTTCTTGCCCCTGATTGGGCCCCCTCAACCTCTGGGCCCCATTGCAAGTGTTATGGCAGATCTGCCTACAGTTACGCCCATGGTCTCACTGCTCTTACAGTAAAAAAACCCTGTCTATGGCTGCGAAAATCACATGGTAAACTTCCAAAAGCACACCTCTTTTCCTTTTCCAAGTACTAGGAGTTGTGGAGATGGGGTACAAAGAGTGAAACACGATTACCAGAAGAAAAATCCATTCTTTGCTTTTCACGCTACAGTTCTTTGATTATTACTTTCAAGGTATCAAGAAGGGAAAAAATGAAGAAAAAAAGTTGGCGTCTCCTGTCCTGCCTAATACGCTACATTCACGCAGATAATCTGTCGAGTGAGTGAACAAACTATCTATTCTTGTCTGTGCTATTTTCCCATGTCAGAAACAGACTGTGCTGAAAAATTTAGGTTTCTTCTTTCATCTTCCCTTTCATGGACTCCCTGAACAAACTGCCTTTATTTCCTCCATTCACTGAAGAGATCTTGACTGAGGCAAGAGAATGAGGATCTTTTTTAATATGTTTAGGTCCTGCCAGTGACATGGAACTGTAGAAGCTCTTAATTACCCAGGAAGTGACAATGTCAAGGGGCTTTCAATGCTGCTTCGCTGCTCCCCTCCATGATTTCCCATCATTGTCGCCACTTCGGGCTTCCCTTCACAAAGCAGACATTTCCCTCGTTTACAGTTTACATTTGCTTATTATTAAAATAATTAAGAAATGAGACAATGAATTTACTTTATAAACTGGAAAATAAACACATTGCACTGACAGATATTATATATATAACTACCACTATAGCAGCCATAGAGGCTGCTAAGGGGCCCACAGCATTAGAGGGGCCCTACCTAACACACTCAATAAAAAGAGTGGAGGATGTGCAGCATTATTTACATTGGATGTAGTGCACCCTCCACAGTCTTCTTCTTCTTCTTCTTCTTAAAGGGGTTGTCTCACTTCAGCAAATGGCATTTATCATGTAGAGAAAGTTACTACAAGGCATTTACTAATGTATTTTGATTGTCCATATTGCCTCCTTTACTGGCTGGATTCATTTATCCATCACATTAAACACTGCTTGTTTCCAGGGATTACGGCCACCTTGCAATCCAGGGTGCAGAGGGGCCAGTGACTTTTCCTATAGCATGCAAGCACAACCACTGCTGATGGATTACAGGGTGCTCATAACTGTGGAAACTAGAAGTGTATAATGTGATGGAAAAAGGAATCCAGCCAGCAAAGGAGGCAATATGGACAATCACAATACATTAGTAAGTGCCTTGTATTAACTTTCACTACATAATAAATGCTATTTGCTGAAATGAAACAACCCCCTTAAGCTCCCTGGAACGGTCAGGTCAGACAGTGATACTTTTTAAAACAGATTTAGGACTCAGGCACAAGCTGAACAAGGAAAAAAGGGATGCAAATGAGCTCTTAACAAGCTCTGCCTCCAGTGCCACCAGATGTAAGGCAGCTATCCTATAAGTCAATGTTCAACCCTTGAAATAGGCCTTAAGACATGACTCGGATATTAAATAAGCCAGCACTTCATCTGCAGACCCTGTTTCAGGGTGATTGCCCCTCATCAGTGCAGAGCAGAGAGTACTGGCTTAACTGGGTGAGAGGCCTGTGTCCAGGTAAGTGGGGAACTACTCTTCTTAGGGAGAGAGCACCTTAATCAGTGTGAGAAGACTTATAGGCCATACATGCTCCTCTGGAATTCTGGGAGGGAAGGGATGCGAATGAGCTCTTAACAAGCTCTGCCTCCAATGCCACCAGATGTAAGGCAGCTATCCTGTAAGTCAATGTTCGACCTGTTGGACCCTTTAAATAGGCCTTAAGACATGACTCGGATATTAAATAAGCCAGCACCTCATCTGCAGACCCTGTTTCGGGGTGATTGCCCCTCATCAGTGCAGAGCAGAGAGTACTGGCTTAACTGGGTGAGAGGTCTAAGTCAAGCTGAACAAGTGCACATGTTAGGAGTTGTAGTTTCACAACATCTGGTGTTCTAGAGATTGCTGACTGTTGCCTTAGTATGTTGGGTATGTGATCGAGTGATAGTATAGTGCCACATTATACCTGATAGGACGCTCTCAGTATTCTGTTTCAGGAAATAACCCCCAGTCCCGATGATCATGGTGAAAGGAAAATAAATGTTTCATTATATTATCATCACATGCTCCAAATATGTCAGATATTCTTGAAATGACCTTGGCAGAGCCACCTCATAGCATTGTTCTTAAATTGTGCTTTTTCCCCTATTGTTCCATTGTTTCGCTTGTATTCATGGCATACGCTTCACTTCAATGAATTCTAACCACTTCAAAGGCTTGCTGGACATCAGCATTGGATTCCAATATTGTAGATTTGTGTGTTATGTTGTTTATTTGATGAAGCCAGTAGTTACATTCTCATAGTAACCGCAAACAGCTTCTAGAATGCTTGTACGGATGGATCTGCGCAAGTGCCGCTCTATGGCTAAGTTTACACCAGATGTTATTTGCTAGGTATATGTTAGGTAAATCATGCTCATGCGTCGTGAAACAGATCTGCACTAATTGTTATATGGTGTTTTTGTAAAAGAACTTTAAATAAGAATGGTTGTGTATCTTTATGAAATATTTCTATATGGTCAGTACCTACCTGGAGCCGCACTGGGTGGTAATTGTATTCTTTTTCTGTTTTGTTCTGCTTTTTGGGTTAACTAATTAGTCAGTGTTCCTATAACAGTAGTGGAGGTCAGGGGTGCAGGCTAGTGGATAAGTGGCAGATGGAAACAGTTATGGTGTATTCATTGCAGTGTCTAGAGTAGCACATGCTGCCCTTTATAGGTCACGTTTTTGTTTTTGCATGAATTTAATGAACTGGTCAGACTGTAATTTGGAACATTAGTAAAGGCCCTCATATGTCTACTGCACACTATAATGTATATGAGGAGCTCCTGAGAAGGATGGGGGGGGGGGGGGACTTTTGCCAGCCATTTTGTTCTCCGAGTAAGGCCTCATGCACACGGCTGTTCCGTTTTTTGTGGTCCGGAACGGGCAGCCCATTGTAGAAATGCCTATTTGTCCGCAAAATGGCTATTTTTTTGCGGGGCCATGGAACCGGAGCAAAGGATGCGGACAGCATACAGAGTGCTGTCCGCATCTTTTACGGCCCCATTGAAGTGAATGGGTCCGCACCCGAGCTGCAAAAACTGCGGCTCGGATGCAGACCCGGACTACAGTCATGTGCATGAGGCCTTAAGCTGCTGCCAGAAGTGTCTAGCAGCGGTTTTCTCCTCTGCCCCCAGTGCATACACATACACGATCAGCCAAGCCGAATGTATATGTGTATGGGGAAGCCACCAGGGAGTTGGGAGAGATAGCTGTCAGATGAATGATCGTTAGGCCGACAGCTATTGAATGTGTATGGGGGCCTTAAAGGACATCTGTCAGCAGATTTGTACCTATGAAACTGGCTGACCTGTTGCATGTGCGCTTGGCAGCTGAAGACATCTGTGTTGGTCCCATGTTCATATGTGCCCATATTGCTGAGAAAAACTAGATTTTAATATATACAAATTAGCCTCTAGGAGCAACCGGGGGGTTGCCGTCAGACCTACAGGCTCTGCTCTCTCTGCAACTGCTGCGCCCTCTGCACTTTTATTTGACAAGGTTAAAGTTAATCAAAATGGAGAGGAGAATGCAGCAGTTTCAGAGAGAGAGAGCAGAGCCTCTAGGTGTAATGGTAACACCCCCGTTGCTCCTGGCATATATTTAAACGTAATTCTTCTCACCAATGCAGGGACATATGAACATGAGACCAACACAGATGCCTTCAGCTGCCAAGTGCACATGCTGCCCTTTAAGGAAGCTGGTCTCTCAAACTGAAGAGACCCAGGCACCAGACCATAAGGCTACAGTCATCTGCTTATACTGTTAGAATGGGAGAAGAAGCTGCATACATGAAATGGGTGCACAGCCTGTCCATTTTTAATGTATTGAAATAGAGGCACCTAGTGCTGATTGCAAGGGCACAGAGAACTCCACTGACGGGTCCTCCTTAAAGCAGTCACTTTAGGAACACGAAGATGCAAGATGCAGAAGATGGCACTGCTCAAAAGGGTTTAAAATCTATATGGCAGAGTGGAATATAACCTTATTAGAAGCCATATTAGACAGTGAAGAGGATAGTTTTAGAGGTCTTCAATACGAAGTTTTGACCATTTTCTGTCCCACGGCCAGTGCTTTTACTCGCATATCTATACATTTTTATACACTTTTTTTAGATAATTTTAGCAGCACCGTTCTTCTACAAGTTCTGAACTATATATTTATTGATGAGGGTTTATGTGGAGATATATTCTGTTTAATTATTAGTAATCGTCTGTTAGAAATCATTTCGTATACCCTCAGTCTATATGTGTCTGTACATATTTCACCCTAAAAGGCCTTCTGTGATGCCAAAGCTCCCGGAACCTGCTACTCAGCAGCTCCCAGCGGCAGCTCTGTGCTGCCTTGACTCCTGGCCAAGCTTGGCCTGAGTCTGCCGGCTGTGGAATGTGTGAGAGCCATGTGTCACATCTCCAGACTGTGGGAAAGTGCTGCTCCAGTGAACTCCCAGCAGCTGTCCTGCCCCAGTTTGGTCGTGCGTCCAGAGAAACAGGAGCTCAAGTTTACAGCACTTGGAACTACAACTTCCTTCACTGGTTTCCGCACATCTTCTTCCAGCCACCACATCTGGGAATGACAAAGAACATCTGAGCTCTTCTTCTTTGTGGGAGTTCACAGTCTCTGCAGTGTTTTGCAGGCCTCCCTGTTAGTGAAAAAGGTTAAGAGCTTTTGTAAAAGAGCCAGACACACCTAACAGATTCAAGAATCTTTTCATTCTGGGAAACGTGCCTTCTTGACAAAAATGTGTTCAGTTCCTCCGTTTGCTGTTCTGTGATATGTTTTGCAGAAACGTTTTTTGTATAAATATGCAAAGAGACAAAATTTTACCTTTTAGAGGAAGGAAAACACTCCGTTGACAATTCATGAATTTCTAGGAGGAATGACAGAGGAATAGCACAACAAAGAGTTCTAAGATCGCTGATAGTTTATAAAGAATGCAAGTATTTTATGAAACAGACCAGTGAGAAGAGAGCAGTTAGGTCCCCTTTAACCGCCTGCCGGCCTCCTGTTGACTACATTCGTCCTTGCAGAGACCGCAGCTGTGCTGTAATCATGCAGCTGCAGGAGTGGGGAGCCGGCTGTCAGAGGCAGTAGGCCTCGTCATAGAGATGGAATTGTTTTTCACTGTCCCTAGCTTCCCCATCGATCTATGCACAGCACTAACTGCCGCTTCCTGCTCTGGTTCCGCTAATGTGATCGTCGGAGACCGGGAGTCTGTGCGAACTACTGGGTCATAGCAGACCCAGATGGGGCAGAACTTAATGAGGGCCTGGAAAAAAACACCTAAAAGTGGCCCCAGCTGACAGAAGGCAGGGCCAATATAAGTATGCAGGGCCAACATAAGTATGCAGGGCCAACATAAGTAGGCGGGGCAAAAAAATTCTGTAATTCAGAACAAAATACTGCCCCAGCAGAACCCAATTCCAGTACCAGTTGCTCCTAGCATTAATTAATGCTGAGAGTATCAGATTACTATGAACCCAACCTGTGGCCATGAGGAGGGCTTGACCAGCCCCATGGGCATTAGCCGACTGGCAGATTTCCCTGTAGGGTTTATCGCCAATCTGCCCCTGGACCCAGATACAACCTCTCTCAGGGCTATATTCTACCTGTAACTGGGGCTACTACTAAAAGAAAAATTACATAAAAATAAAGCCCCATGATTCACTGAATGAAAAGCAGAAAACGTATTTACATAACTGAACGGAAAAAGACGTTATGGCTTTCAAAGACGCATGCACTAAAAATCTGAAAATGCCTTGCATCAGGAACTGATTAAATGCGATTTTTTTTATTGTAGAATAAACTAATCTCTTTGGACAACTGTCTTGGGAGGCAAAAAATACTAGGAAACAACAAATATACATGACTATGTTACATTGCTCCTATTTTTAGCGTTTTCTTGGCGAGGAAATGAAAGTCATCCGGTTTGTAACACCACCCTCGTCATCACATTCATTGTGCTCCAGGTTCCACTCTGAGGGTATTCTCTATACAAGAATATCTTCCCAGGTCAGATAGACAGTCATTAGTTCTCACCCTACAAGTTCAATCTGCTTTGATCAAGTAAGCAGAACTGTTTTCGAGACCAAATGATGGGATGACTGTGAATCAATCACTCATCCTAGAACAGAGCAGGTGACTTAGGTTATTCTCTGCAAATTGTTCAAACACTTTGGCCATGTATAGTTCTATAGCTCACTAATATTAAAGGATTTTTCAGGGTTCATTTTTGTTAAAGGCATTGAAGGTGTTAAAAGAATTTAAAAAAATTTATACTCACTGTCCGTCTCAATTCCAGTACTGCTTTGATGTGCATATACCATATGTGCCTGCTGAAGCCATTCACTGGCTTCAACAGACTGCTACCATATATTGCTTCAGCGATCACCTGTGGTACATGAGCACATTATCGCTGCAGACATTATTATAACACATACTTACCATCTTTGCAGTTGGTAAATTTGGGACAAACAGTTCCCAACTCCTGGGAACGCCCCTAACTTGCTATGACCAACTACTTATGCAAGCCCCTCTTATTTCCAGCCTGGGGACAGCCTGAATTTGCATAAAGGATCCGTCTGGTATCCGTTATGCTGGACGGATCCGTTAAGCTTGCCCATATACTTCTATTATGAAGGATCAAAACGGAATGCCTCTAAAGGTTTCTGTTTTGATTTCTGTCTTATGGATTCCGTTATTTTCTGTTATAACCATATTGTAACAGAGAGCCATAACGGAATACATAACGGTGATGTGAACAAGCCCTTAAAGGGACACCAGACATAAAAAATATGCACAGAAAGTTAAGAAAATGTCTATACAGTATAATTCTGCTGCATTTCTACAAGTGTGTTAGTCTCAGAATCATACAGAAAATCCTGCAGATGTACAGGTAAAAATATACAGGATATACAGTGCCTTAAAAATATATTCACCCTATGGTGTTTTTCCTGGTTTGTGGCATTACAATCTGAAATTAAAATGGATTTTAGGGGATTGTACTGTCTGATTTACACAACATGCCTATCACTTTGATGGTCCAAAATCCATTTTTTTTATTTTTTATTATGACACAAACAATAATTCTGACAAAAAATGAATGTATGTTCAGCCACTGAAATGTAATACTTTATAGAGCCACCTGGTGTTGCAATTACAGATTCAAGGCTCTTAGGGTATGTTTTATGAGCTTAGTACATCTAGACACTATCATTTTTGTAGATTCTTCTATGGAAAACTGGTCCTAATCCTTCCGGTTAGATGGGTTGCATTGGTTTTCCACAGTTGCAGCAAGTCCTTAAAGAGAAGGCGCAGAGGATGGGCGTGATAGCGGCATTGATGTTGACATGTTATTGTGTACTCCCTCGGCCGTTGTTCCCTGGGGTTGGTGCAGTCAAGGAGGGGCATCCTATATTCCCTCAGGGCACTCCCTGTAGTTGTGGGCGCCATTGGTGATGGTAGCTTGGGGGTGCCCATGATGTTAATGTCCATATGGGTGCAAAGCATGGCTTGAAAATGATGCAAAGACTGGCATGTGGTGCTAGGAGAGTCAGTAAACAAGCCAGATTGAACTTTACCAAAGTCTATTGTTACTGTGCACCAAATAGGAGTTGTTACATCCAGCAATTATCTGTCCATAGTGCAAATTCCACTCAGATGTCCAAACATGAGCCAAGCCGATGTTTATAGCAATGGTCCTCTGCTTACATCTTCTCTCGCTACAGTCTCTAGTAATAGGAACACTGGCTAAAAACAGCAATCTGTCACAATGTCTGCATGTGGTTCCAATAATACGACTGGTCAAGTTATACCAGAAGTGTGCATGGTGTTTAAACTTGTTATCCCTCCACACTGTAGCCAGGCCTGAGAATGCGGTATGCTGATCGCCTTGCTGACTAAAACATTGTAGCCTCTGTGTCCTTTAATCTTGTTTCTCATTTGCAGCAGCAAAGTCTGTGATGCTCTACACTGGTTACCTTGCTGACTTTCACGCTGTAGCCAATACTCAAATTCTTCTCTCTCTGTCTCTGTGGAAGTGGCAGAGGACACACAGGGATCTGTTACTCACCAGAAACACTGAAGCTGACTGCCCCCCTCCAGTCCTCATACTGCCTGCTCTTTGAATACTAGAATCTTCTCCTGAAACTAGGGAAGGGGCCAGCCCACACCCTGAGCTCCAGAGATGGCAAGGCAAGGATAGTTAACACTGGCCATGTCTGACTCATGCTGGAACATACCAATGAAATAATACCAATGAAAAATATAATCAAGCCCTCAATAAGTTATGGTTCATGGGATATGAATTGCCCAAAAACATTTTTTTAATGGTTATTATTGCGCAAAGTAGCAAAACATTTAAAAAAATTAAGTAGCAAAACAAAAACTGTATGTATTTGGTATCATAGTAATCATTCTGACCTAGAGAATAAAGTTATAATGTTATTTATGCAGAAAAATGAAAGCCACAAACTGTATAACATAAAAACTCTAAAAAGAGTTTCATACAAGTTAATCAGTAAGTTATGTGTAACCCAAAATGGTTCCATGAAAAAAAATTACATCTGTCCCCCCCAAAAAACAAGCTTTCATACGACTACAGCGATATAGAAATAAAAATAAAAGATAGCTCTTGTAATGTGACAAAAAATAAAATAAAAATATTGCTTGGTAACTAAGGCCCAAAACTGGCTGGTCACTAAGGGACTAAGTAATGTAATTACTAAATTACTAAGTAATTTTTTTTTTTCTGGCCACTCTTTTATACAACTAGTCTGTGGAGTATGCTCCCTTCTCTGTGGAGTATACAGCATATAGCGGTCCTATAGACGGATATTTCCATCATCACTATGGATTTTTGGAGGTCCTTCAGTGTTATTGTTATTGGTGTTTTTGTTGAATCTCTCATTAGTGCCCTCAGGCATGGACAGGCCCACAGGTGAACACATATACACACACACACACACACACACACAGCATAGGAGGTCCTCCCACACTGTGACATCACACAGGTTATTACAGGTCCTTCACCACTTTGCTGCACTGGAAAACTCTCAATTCACACAGCATTTTATTTCCACACAGCACCAAAATTCAGATAGCGGGCACATCATTTCTGCCTCCCATTCTTTCCAATAAAGATCAGGTGTGTAAAAAAAAAAACACTGGGTGAACATCCTCTTAGTTTTTAAATCCCATGTGCAGAAGGACCTTCTGACATCATAAATGACATTGGAAGTCTCGATCCCAAACTCAGCATGTGACCCATTGTCAGCACCATGATTAGACTTAATTATTTAATTTTTTTTATTATTTTTATTGCCACAATGCATGGGATATAGATGTTACCCAGCTGCTACATCCCGCTGCTGCCTCAAATCCATGTGGCTTTAGCATGTAACGTGATCCTGTGACATCACAAGGTCCTTACAGTGCATGGAGTTTATACACAGCGCTGTCTTAATGGGTAAAGGGGGTGAAATGGCTTGGAGGCAGGCAATAGATCTCAGGGGATTGAGAGAGAAAGTGGCTGTAGGTGCCAAGGGCAGGGACTCCTATAGCTGGGCAGACAGGTGACCTGCTGACATTTCAGTGTGAGTAAGCTCTGCCCCGTCCCAAACTTCCTGGTCAGTGTGTGTGTGATATCAGACACGTTCCCCTAGCCAGGGCCGGGTTAAGAGAATCATGGGCCTGGTGCTGAAGATTTTAATAGGCCTTTTTATAGAAAATGAAAATGCAACGCAGAGCAATTTTTTATAACACAAATAAAGTGCATCTGTCATATGTTTTATGCATATTAAACCACCAGCATAGCTGAATAGTTGTTTATGTATCGATACCTTGCATATCTTTATAGAATCTGTTCTTTAGCCTTTACTTAGCTTAAACAAAAAGGGGGTCCTCTGTGCCCTCCAGACCGTAAAACCTCTCCCATGTGAAGTCACGCCCGCTCCTTTGGTTGACACCAACGGCTCACTTGACAGCGATCCTGCTCAGGTGCCATAAATGGGTGAATGGAGATTGCGGTACACAAATGTGGAGTCTGCAGGAACCTGAGACTGTGCATGCACCGCAATCCCCATTCACAGCGCATACAGGATGTGTGTGTGTCAAAGAAGGGCAAGCATGAACTCACAGGGCAAAAACAATGGTGCTTATAGAACAGACTACACAGTGTAGAGGTATTCTGTATATTGTGTGGCACAATATATGCTATATGTGTATAACATAAACATATTTCACATGAAAACTTACAATTACTTGGCTTGGCCCTTGGGGATCTTGGACACAACTTCAACACTTGGCTGGGGGGCTCGGTGGAGCTGATGTTGTGTTTTATCCTAATGAGAAAGATTTCATAATAAAGATTTGGAGAAGGGGCAGAGGGATAGCAGAGCAGTGAGAGGCTGGTGCTGCTACTAGGGGGCTCATACTATGGGGGAGTAATAAAGTCCATCATGATGCCCCCCCAATAGAAATAATTCTCCTTATAAAGTGCAATAAAATACCCCCTTTTAATGCCCCCAGGTGAGCTAATGTCCCCTATATAGTGCCCCCATAATGTGCCAGTAATAAGTGCCCTCATAGATGCCTACCAATCATGTGCCAGTAACAAGAGCTTCCCAATCATGTGCCAGTAACAAGAGCCCCCAATCATGTGCCAGTAACAAGAGCCCCCCAACCATGTGCCAGTAACAAGAGACCCCAAATCACGTGCCACTAACAAGAGCTACCCAATCATGTGCCAGTAACAAGACCCCCCTATGCCCCATCATGTGCCAGTAACAAGATGGCCCCCCTCCATCATGTGCCAGTAACAGGAGGGCCCCACATCATGTGCCAGTAACAAGAACCCCCCTATGCCACATCATGTGCCAGTAACAAGTGCCCCCATGCCCCATCATCTGCCAGTAACAGGAGGGCCCCCCATAATGTGCCAGTAACAAGAGCATCCCCCATCATGTGCCAGTAACAAAAGAATCCCCCCTCATGTGCCAGTAACAAGAGGGCCCCCCATCATGTGTCAGTAACAAGAGGGCCCACCCATCATGTGCCAGTAACAAGAGGCCCCCCCATTATGTGCCAGTAACAAGAGGACCCCCCATCATGTGCCAGTAACAAGTGCCCCCATCCTTTGCCAGTAACAAGAGGGCCTCCCATCATGTGCCAGTAACAAGAACCCTCTTATGCCCCATCATGTGCCAGTAACAAGTGCCCCCCCTATGCCCCATCATGTGCCAGTAACTGAACGGCCCCCCCATCATGTGCCAGTAACAAGAGCACCCTCCCATCATGTGCCAGTAACAAAAGGGCCCCCCCATCATGTGCCAGTAACAAGATGCCCCCCCCTCCATCATTTGCCAGTAACAGTAGGGCCCCCCATCACGTGCCAGTAACAAGAAGGCCCCCATCATGTGCCAGTAACAAGAGGCCCCCCCTATGCCCCATCATGTGCCAGTAACAAAAGGGCCCCCCATCATGTTCCAGTAACAAGAGGGCCCCCATCTTGTGTCAGTAACAAGAGGGCCCCCCATTATGTGCCAGTAACAAGATAGCCCCCATTCCATCATGTGCCAGTAACAGGAGGGTTCGCCAATCATGTGTCAGTAACAAGAGGGCCTCCCCCATCATGTGCCAGTAAAAAGAGGCCCCCCCATCATGTGCCAGTAAAAGACTTTTACTAAAAGTATTGTAATACATATACAAAATAAAAAACACTTATACCTCCAGGTCAGTGATGCGATGCAGGCCTCTTCCGGCCTGTGTCCCCCGCTGTACGGTTCAGGCGGCGCGGTGATGTCATCACGCCGCCTGCACCAGCCTCTGATAGGCTGCCAGCACTAGGCTGGCAGCCTATCAGAGACACTGGGGAGGGACACGACTCTCTGTCCCCCCTGAGGACAGCGATACAGATGACTATGGAGATGAGCGCTCATCTCCCTATGCCGGCACACCGCCCCCTACTTTAAGTTTTCACCAGGAACAGGATCGAGGGCCACCAGCTGGGGGGGGGGGGGCAATTGCGGGCTGCTGCCCTGCTGGGCCTATTTTCACGCAGGGGCCTGGAGCTGCAGCTCCATCCGCCCCTACGTTAATCCGGCCCTGCCCCTAGCTCGGGCATGGGCAAACTGCGGCTCTCCAGCTGTTGTAAAACTACAACTACCAGTATGCCCAGTCTACCTACAGCTATCAGCCTACAGCAGGGCATGATGGGATTTGTAGTTTTACAACAACTGGAGAGCGGCAGTTTTCCCAACCCTGGTCTAGCTGTTCTCTAGCCAAAAATGGAGAAGAGTGGGAGGAAAAAAAAATTGGGGGGGCACTTTGTAGACATAGCTGTGTGCGCCTGTGCACGATCGATTAAATGCATTTGTGTTATTTATGTATTTCCAGGGTTTAGGTCCCCTTTAATTGATTGAACAAGACCTTATTTAGGGGTTTCATAGGAAAGTTAGTGAATGCGTATTCACTCAAAACAGTTTGTATATATTTCTTATTTAAACAAAATATTTTTCCTTTACATTGTAACAATTTGTACTATTTTATCATAAATTCCATTTTAACCCCTTAAGGACGCAGGGCGTACCGGTACGTCCTAACTTTAAATAGGCATTTTGGCGCCGCGGGGGTTAATCGCAACGGGATGCCGGCTGAAATCCTTCAGCCGGCATCCTGTCACAACGCCGAGGGGGTCATGTGACCCCCCCGTATCGGCGATCGCCGCAAACCGCAGGTCAATTCAGACCTGCGGTTTGCTGCGATTTCTCCAGTTTCTGATCCCCGCGGTCCCTGACCGCGGGGATCAGAAACTTTTAAAATGCCTAAATTGCCGATTTGCACCCCCCCTGCACCCCTGCATGATTTATGTGGGTGGGTTGTGCAGGGGGGGGTCGCAGGCATTGCGGGAGGCGGGCGGTGCGGCAGGCGGGATCACGATCCCCCGCCCGCCTCCCCTTGAAAATTCGTTGGCTTCTAGTGGGTATACCAGGGTGTCAGCACATTGCTGACACCCTGGTATGTTTAACCCTTGCAGATGTCAGCCGTTTAATCCTATTCAGATGTCAGCCATTACGGACCGCGGTATGGAAAAGGTTAACTGTCATCGGTCAGGGAGCTCCCTCCCTCTCCCATCGGGGGGCTGCTGTGCCTTTGCAGCCCCCCGATGGAGAGGGAGAGAGCCCCCCGACAGCCCCCCGCAACCCCGTGCTCACCCTTCCCCGTCTGCGAAGTTATGGCAGACGGGGAAGGTTCCCATGGCAACAGGACGCCTTCTCAGGCGTCCTGCTGTCCATGGTGCTGAACAGATCTATGCTAAAAGCATAGATTTGTTCAGTGTAAGTAAAATACAGTACAGAACCCTATATAGTGTTCTGTACTGTATTATACAGACATCAGACCCACTGGATCTTCAAGAACCAAGTGGGTCTGGGTAAAAAAAAAGTAAAAAAAAAAGTGAAAAAAGTAAAGAAAAAAAAACATTTATCACTGAATAAAAATTAAAAAAATAAAATACACTACACATATTAGGTATCGCCGCATCCATAACGACCTGATCTATAAAATGATCATGATACTTTCCCCGCACGGTGAACGCCATAAAAATAAAAAAATAAAAACTATGAGAAAATTGAAATTTTGCCCGCCTTACTTCCCAAAAAAGGTAATAAAAGTGATCAAAAAACTCGCATATACACCAAAATAGTACCAATCAAACCGTCATCTCATCCCGCAAAAATCATACCCTACCCAAGATAATCGCCGAAAAACTGAAAACAAACTTTTTTTGTTTCAAAAATAAAATCATTGTGTAAAACTTACATAAATAAAAATAAAGTATGCATATTAGATATCGCCGCGTCCGTATCAACCAGCTCTATAAAAATATCACATGGCCTAATCCCTCAGGTGACCACCGTAAAAAAATAGAAATAAAAACGGTTAAAAAAAGCCATTTTTTGTCATCTTACGTCACAAAAAGTGTAATAGCAAGCGATCAAAAAGACATATGCACCCCAAAATAGTGCCAATCAAACCGTCATCTCATCCCGCAAAAAATGAGACCCTACTTAAGATAATCATCCAAAAACTGAAAAAACTATGGCTCTTAGACTATGGAGACACTAAAACATTTTTTTGGTCTTAAAAATGAAGTCATTGTATAAAACTTACATAAATAAAAAAAATTGTATACATATTAGGTATCACCGCGTCCGTGACAACCTGCTCTATAAAATTACCACATGATCTAACCTGTCAGATGAATGTTGTAAATAACAAAAAAAACATGCCAAAAAAGCTATTTCTTGTTACCTTGCCGCACTAAAAGTGTAATATAGAGCAACCGAAAATCATATGTACCCTAAACTAGTAACAAAAAAACTTCCACCCTATCCCGTAGTTTCTAAAATGGGGTCACTTTTTGGGAGTTTCTACTCTAGGGGTGCATCAGGGGGGCTTCAAATGGGACATCAAAACAGTCCAGCAAAATCTGCCTTCCAAAAACCGTATGGCATTCCTTTCCTTCTGCGCCCTGCCGTGTGCCCGTACAGCGGTTTACAACCACATATGGGGTGTTTCTGTAAACTACAGAATTAGGGCCATAAATAATGAGTTTTGTTTGGCTGTTAACCCTTGCTTTGTAACTGGAAAAAAAATATTAAAATGGAAAATCTGTCAAAAAAGTGAAATTTTGAAATTGTATCTCTATTTTCCATTAAATCTTGTGCAACACCTAAAGGGTTAACAAAGTTTGTAAAATCAGTTTTGAATACCTTGAGGAGTGTAGTTTCTTAGATGGGGTCACTTTTATGGAGTTTCTACTCTAGGGGTGCATCAGGGGGCTTCAAATGGGACATGGTGTCAAAAAACCAGTGCAGCAAAATCTGGCTTCTAAAAACCATACGGCGCACCTTTCACTCTACGCCCCGCTGTGTGGCCGTACAGTAGTTTACGACCACATATGGGGTGTTTCTGTAAACGGCACAGTCAGGGCAATAAAGATACAGTCTTGTTTGGCTGTTAACCCTTGCTTTGTTAGTGGGAAAAAATGGGTTAAAATGGAAAATTAGGCAAAAAAATGAAATTCTCAAATTTCATCCCCATTTGCCAATAACTCTTGTGCAACACCTAAAGGGTTAACAAAGTTTGTAAAATCAGTTTTGAATACCTTGAGGGGTGTAGTTTATAGAATGGGGTCATTTTTGGGCGGTTTCTATTATGTAAGCCTCGCAAAGTGACTTCAGACCTGTAGTGGTCCCTAAAAATTGGGTTTTTGTAAATTTCTGAAAAATTTCAAGATTTGCTTCTAAACTTCTAAGCCTTGTAACATCCCCAAAAACTAGTCATATGGGGAATGTAAAGTCATAAAAAATTTTGGGGGTATTACTATGTATTACAGAAGTAGAGAAACTGAAACTTTGAAATTTGCCAATTTTTCCCAATTTTTGGTAAATTTGGTATTTTTTTTATGCTAAAAAAATTTTTTTTTTTACTTCATTTTACCAGTGTCATGAAGTACAATATGTGACGAAAAAACATTCTCAGACTGGCCTGGATAAGTCAAAGTGTTTTAAAGTTATGAGCACTTAAAGTGACACTGGTCAGATTTGCAAAAAATGGCCAAGTCCTTAAGGTGAAATAGGGCTGAGTCCTTAAGGGGTTAATTCAAAGGGGAAAGTGGTAAATAAAAATACTATTGTGATTTTACTCGCTTATATAGCGCTGACATATTCCGCAGCGTTTAACAAACATTAGCATAAAGCTATCCCCAATGGGGCTCACAATCTAAGTTCCCTATCTTTGGAGTGTGGGAGGAAATTGGAGTACCTGGAGGAAACCCACACAAACACAGGGAGAACATACAAACTCCATTCAGATGTTGTCCATGGTCGTATTCTTTGCATCCAGTCGATCCCAGAACCCCAGCGCTGCAAGGCACCGCTGTCCCCATTCACTTCAATGGGATGGCTCCTTCGTGGGATAGGTAATTAATCCCATCATCAACCCCATTTTGAGATTAACTTCAGATGAATCAGAGAGAGAGAGAGAGAGCACCAATTTAAGTGAAAGTGAAGCAAAACAACTAGAACATCTCACCAAGTTCACACTTCTCTCAATGAAACACGCAAGCTAGTTCTATCTAGAAGGACAAAAGAACAAGAAAGTCTAAAGAGAAACTTGCCTTGCTTGGTTGACTGGCCTTGTGGGATACTGTTTATCTAGTATTGTATGCCGGATGACACTATTCTTGTTTTCTAGGAAGAGTATATGCAAATTTGCATATCTTATGCATTATGTATATATATATATATATATATATATATATATATATATATATAAAAATATATATATATATATATATATTTAATGGTCTGAACAAACACCGGAAATGTTCTCCTGTGGAACCCCAGAACCCCAGATTGCTTTCTTCAAATGCTTAAAAGATGTAGAAAAAATGATTACTGTCAGCTGCTCGGCCCCATTATCACTACATTTTCACAGTAAAATGAATTCAAAGCTTTTTTTTTTTTTTTTGCTTTTTGTTTGCGTGCACCTGGATTTTATGTATTAAACATGTTGTGGGACATTCCATGAAGGCTGTAGTGAATCAGAATAAAATGGATACCATATGTAGTCTTCAGTTATCTGGAAATATAAAACAGTTTTGAAGCCAAAGACAGATAGATCAATAGTTATATAAAATCAAAAATGTTAGGACAAATAAATATAAGTTTGCAAGATCTTTACCGTGTTGATGTTCTGTCTGAGCTTAAAGGTCATATTCAAGATCTTTATTTTTTGACACCTTCATATAATTTCAGGTCTTCTTTGCAAAGTCTTCCTAATTTTGTTTCATTGCCTGAATGCAATGAAATCAAATTCATTGTTATTGTTGAGTGGACCTTCTGGAGAGTAGTCTAGAAGTATCTACCAAGAGTTTACTATATGTTTTGGTGGTCACCTGTTTCCATTCTAGGATTCAGCCAGCTTATTCTTAGATAATGCTGAGCTCTAGTTCCTTTGCATATATATGTATATCTTAAAAGTCGTTATCTGGACTGAACAATCCATTTTTAAATACCCTTTTTGAAAATTCTTAGAAGGGTTTTTGCCAATCCAGACCCTCATAAATTAGCCATTGCAGAGTTGTACAAATACCATATCTTTTGATTATTATTATTTATTATTAAAGCGCCATTCATTCCATAGCGCTGTACATATGATAAGGGGTGCACATACATAATACAGACAATTGCACTAATCATAAACAAGATGAGTTACAAACTGGTACAGAAGGAGAGAGGGCCCTGCCCGTGAGGGCTTACAATCTACATGGTATGGGAGAAGGACACAGTAGGTGCGGGTGAAGCTGGTCATCGCGGTATAGAGGCAGCAGGGTCACGGGTTGTAGGCTTGTCTGAAGAGGTGGGTTTTCAGGTTTCTTTTGAAGGATTCCACTATAGGTGAGAGTCTGATATGTTGGGGAAGTGAGTTCCAGAGTATGGGAGATGCACGGGAGAAATCTTGGAGTCGATTGTGGGAAGAGGCAATAAGAGGAGTGGAGAGAAGGAGATCTTGTGAGGATCGGAGAGTGCGTGTGGGGGTGTATCGGGAAAGTAGCTCAGTGATGTAGGGAGGGGACAGGTTATGGACGGCCTTGTATGTATTTGTTAGTACTTTGAAGTGAATATGTTGGGCAATGGGGAGCCAGTGAAGGGATTGGCAGAGGGGAGAGGCAGAGGAGTAATAGGGTGAGAGGTGGATTAGTCAGGCAGCAGAGTTGAGGATAGATTGGATGGGTGCGAGAGTGCTAGATGGAAGGCCACAGAGGAGAGTGTTGCAGTAGTCTAGGCGGGAGATAATGAGGGCATGTACAAGCATATCTTTATATCTTAAATATCATATATTAAAGAATATCTTTAGTTCATTGCTAATGATGTCAGCAGAGGGACACCATGTGACCAGTTTACCATGCTTGGAATACTGCTCTACGAGGCCGGGAACAGGGGATTCCCATTCTTGGGATTAGTGGGGGCTGCAGTGTACAGGTTAGGGGATAACTTTCATTCTTGGTACAATTCCTTTAATTGTAAGTGGTGTGTAGTATATCCACTATGATTTCACTGCAGGTGAATTGCTTTTGAGCTGCCTATATATTAAATTGATCATCAATCACACAAAAAACAAACAAACTGAAAACACCTCAGTATTTTTGAGACATATACATTGGAGAATGACAGTAGACAAAAGATCACTTGATCCATCCAGTCTGGCCTGATATTCTTTCCTTTTTATTTTTCTCTTAGGTAGATATATGTTTATCCTATAAACTATGGGCAGACTAGATGGCCCATGTGTTTTTCTGCCTTCACTCTTCTGTGGTACTATGAATGGGTCATAGGTATTTTGCTTTGATTGTGTATGGAATTACATTTTGCTTTTGATATCATCCGAGTCTGACTTTTTACATTACAAAGTAATGTTCGGAGATGTTTCTCAGACTACTTATAATGCTATGCTAAGAATGCTAAGTATGTTGTGACAGATTTCCACTTCTGACAACATGTCATATAGAAGCATTTATTCTGTCTATTTCCTGTATATGACATAGAATAAGTTGATCATAAATGTCAAAGATTTAGATTTCAGAATTCTATATCATGTGTCTGATATTCTGTGAATCTTGTATTTTTTTTCCTAAAAATGTATGATTAACTGAATCAATGAATCCAATCCTAGCCGATGGTACAAAGTGAATGATAAGAAAACACAAATGTATGGTTTGCCCTATTTAGCCAAATTTCTATGTAAAAGACATTAGCATTACCGTTTGGTAACCTAGTTTATCTTTTAGTTCTGTTAATTATAAGGATACTTTTACTTTTGTTCTCATGCACTGACTGTTACTGCATGGCCACGCCAGGAGAGATTCGCTGCTAAACCATGCTCCCTGATGACGCGACCACATGATGCAATTCTCTGTTTCACTTGGAGAGATTAGTAGTGGGCCGATTGATGACTGTGTACTTGTGTAATGTAGTGCTGAGCCATGGACCTATCAGGTTCTAATCTAGGGACTCAGCGCTCTATTTAAATCCCTTAACTGCATGTTACCATTGCCAGTGATAGTCTTTGGCTCACTAGCTAGTTACCTTGTTCCTTCATTGCTGATTGGTTCTTTTGTGTCTCTGACACCGGATTGTCTTCTGACCCCCCTTTCTCCCACATTTTGGTACTGCGTGGCCTGTCTGGTTCTGACCCATTTCTGATGACTCTGGTATTGTGTTTATCTGTCTGTGTTTTTTTCTGTATCTTCACTTTAGTAGTGTAGGGACCGTTGACCAGCTGCGGTCTAGCCATATAGGGCTTGTACTGCAAGTAAATAGAGACAGTGGGTGGTTGCAGTTCAGGGCCTCACTGTCCTTGTCCATATCTACACTACTCACATTACAGTGGCTGGGAACAAGTAAGTATGCTTCGCTCTACAGTTACAGTGGGAAGGGGAGGAGCCAAAAGTGTTAAAGTGCATTTACACTGCTCCTATGGGCAGACGATTGTCAGGAAAGAATCATTCCTTCTTTACAATTGTCTGGATTGTCATTAGTGGAGGTGAAGTGCAACATTTACATGCAGCAATCACCTCTACAGTAGTGGCTGCTGCGATCACTTGTCCTCATACATTTGCATTGTTTCTGGGCCACAGAGAGCTGTTTATTGGGAACGAGTGTTGGTAGGACTCTTCATTCCCTATAATCTGCCCGACAATTGGTGCAGTCTAAAAGAGGCAATGAAAGCTAGACAACCGATTTATTAGTAGTTTTAGAAAATGTTAAGATCTCTAGGAAAATAGACAATATTACAATTTTGAAATATATTTAGATTATTTGCCAACTTGCCAGTTTTGATGTTTTTAGATCTCAGAGGGTTAAGAAAATTGCAATGTGAAGAGAGAAATGGATATGTTGGTGTGCTTGAAATGTATTAATATATGTCATAATTAGTTTATTGTGATCAAGAGCAGATACAATTGCAGCTAAAAATGAGAAGAAACCTGGAATTCTATCTGTTGCAGTCAAACTCTGATCTCGTATGGAAACTCTTTTGTGCCCAAACTTTTCAAGTAACTTGATAACTCTTGCAGAATGTTGTCTAATAGCTGCCTGGTACATGTCACTTTGAACAATGTCTTCAATAAGGTTATTTTATGATGAAATGCTTTCCACCAGGGTCAGAAGGGTTTAGAACCTCCTTGAGATTTAATGGGAGGCAGCCATGGCTTGTTATCGCATTTACAGCAAGTTTAAGTGCACTAGCCTAGCTTCACTCTTACAATCAAATCTTCTGATTTGTTCTATGCACAGGTCTCTGGCATCTAACAACATACTGTATATGACATAAAATAGATCACAGCTCCTGGTTCAGTTTAAAAACACAAGGGGTCATTTATCAAGCTGAAATATGCCTAAATTAGGCGTATTTCAGACGGAGATTGCATAGCAGCAGTTACATACGCAGCAATCTGCAACTTCTCTCCGCTCACGGGAAAGGTGATGGGCAGAAGGCCTGTCTCTTTTACCATTTTCTACGCCTGTTTCAGGGTAGAAGAAGGTCTAAATATAAGACAGCTCGGAAGACAGCGCCGCGGGAGCCTGTGCCTCTTCATAACTTTGACGATCCACCGCCAGCGATAGGGCTTTATTAAAACCGGTGTGTAAACACCGGCCTTAATAAATGTGCCCCAGAATTTCTAATATATAGACAGAGTTGGAAGAAATTAAGGGGGTGGGTTGTACAAGCACATCAAAGGGGGTAAAATGTGAGATAAAATAATTAGAAAGGAATGTTCTAACAGTAATTAGTGGCAGCATTATTATAATATTGAGGTATTTTGTAAGAACCCCACAGAAGTCATCATAATCATATGTTATCTTTATCGTACTTACTACCTGGAGACCAAAAAATTGATATTCATGTACATCAGGGGCATAACTTAAAGCAAAACAATGATAAATGAAGTTCCAGCACTGCAAAGTAATTGTTGTGTCGCTTGTCTCTTTATTCGTGGTAGCAACATTATAGCATGTGGATCAAACCTCACACTCCAACACCAGTTTACGCGTTTCAGACACTTAGTCCTTAGTCAGTAGGACTAAGTGTCTAAAACGCGTAAACTGGTGTTGGAGTGTGAGGCTTGATCCACGTGCTGTAATTTTGCTACCACGAATAAAGAGACAAGCAACACAACAATTACTTTGCAGTGCTGGAACTTCATTTATTGTTTTGCTACCAAAGGACTTACTTATCTGTTCCGTGCATGAGGGGCTGATCAAATCTACTAAAGGTGAGATGGGATTTTACTATGCGCATAACTTGAAGCCCCTGGGCCCCAATGTAAAATCTATAATAGGGCCACCACCTGCCATGTCGTCTTATATACAGCTATACCTCTAGTGTACATTAAACATGTAAAAAATATTTATTTAATATCTTATTTCTATGTTGATATTTGATTATGTCAAAAAGTACAGGCCAAAAGTTGGAAGCTACACTACCATTCTGATGATAACATGTTTAATTTGGTTTCAGTGCAGTTTTGGCACTGGAAACATATGAGGACCATGCTGGAATTATAAAATTTGTTTACATGTATGGTGAAATTGATGTGGTTAGTCATTTAAATCTTGAATTGTGATCAGTTTACCCATGTGGTGTCCAAATGCATGAAAATTCACACATGGGTGTTGATGTTCCATAAAGGAGAGTACCCGCCTAAACACAACTCAATGCTAATGACACATTTCAGATAGAGAGGACCTTATTGAGAGTATAGATATCCCAACTATAAATGCTTCTCTTACTTTTATGTAAGTAGGGATGTTATAGCGCATTTGAAAATCGCCTTTATTAAACTGCATTCATACCGTACCTTTTTAAACAGTTGCGGTTTTGTAACACTGCAATGAGAAGTTCAGAGAAACAGTTCTTCGCTTTTTTTGTTTGAGACTTTAAATAGTTTTTCTCAGGTTATATACTTGTAGGACATAGCTAGGGTATGACATAAGCCATTGATTGGGTTCTTATTGCTGGAAGCCCCAACCATTACTAAAAGGAAGAGACCTTGGTGCTCATCTAAGCACTTCTTTGGCTCAATCAGCCAAGCTTGGCTTTTTCTGGCCTATAAAAGGTTGACCTTGTGTCACCTGAAAAACATTTGACAGGAGCCAAGGAAAACTCGATACACATGATTCTAAAGACATCCTCCAGGTGGAGCCTTACCAAGGTTTATTCCCCTTAGTATATACTGTAATTACCTCATAATCTTCTTTTTTCTCACTAGGGGATTTAGCAGGGGCGGACTGACCGGTCGGGCACTCCGGACGTGGTCCCAGGGCCCGGCCAGGATGAGGGCCCTCCGCAGCCGTGCTAAAGAGCTTTTTTTCACTGAGTATTTCATTATAGTATACATTATAGTATACATTATAGGCTTTTTCTAGTTGGAGGGGGCTAAAAGACCTTTCATGATGTCACGACTACGTGATCCTTCGTGGGCGGAGTCGGTCTCCAGGCTGTTCAGCGGGAGGAGGTAAAGGACCTGTGATGATGTCACATCCATGTGATCCTGTGTGGGAAGAGTCAGGCTCACAGGCTGTGCAACTGGAGGAGGTAAAGGACCTGAGATGACATTGCAACCCTGTGATCCTGTATGGGCGAGGTCAAGCGGATCATATGACGTGTGCTGCTGTACTGGTCTGATAGTTACTAGAATAGAGTCGCTGCTGGTAGGTGTGATGTCACCCAAGGAGGTGAAGACTGGTTGTCAAATGGGCGGAGCCTCGTATTAACAACTCCAGTCTGCCTCCCCCAAACATCCCGTGTTCATAAATGCAGGTGGAGGTATGTGTGTAGTCTCCACCATTTTCTGTCATTAACCCCTTCACTGCCATCTCTCTGCTCTTGAATTACATCCTATTCCTTATTAACACCAGGAGGCGGTTAAAGGGGGTTCTCTGAGCACAGACCTCCTGGGAGTATTATTTCTATACTGTGTAATGGACTTACATAAGCGGCCACATTACCCTGAGGCTGGTCCTGCTCCTGAGTGTGTCCTCCTTACCTCATCTTAGTGGTGGTCCCAGGCCTTCTGTACCTTGCTGCCTCCATTACAGCACCTGCGTTACAGTGTGTCAGCACACAGAGAGCCCTGCATACAACCTGCTGACTGTCTCCATCTAACATAAGCTTTTCCAGGGTGAGATCCACCTGAAGCTGCTCGGTTCTTTCTTTCAGCCAGATGTTCGCTGTGATTTCTGGGATCGGTCTACAGATGAGCTGTCTGGGTCGTACTCTGTGAGAGTCTGTCCCTGTGTGTGTGTGTGTGTGTGTGTGTGTGTCTGTCCCTGTGTGTGTCTGTCTGTCTGTGTGTCTGTCCCTGTGAGAGTCTGTCCCTGTGTGTGTGTGTGTGTCTGTCCCTGTGTCTGTCTGTCTGTGTGTGTCTGTCCCTGTGAGAGTCTGTCTCGGTGTGTGTGTCCCTGTGTGTCACCATTACCATGCCCACAGTGTTCCTATGTCTTGACGCAGCTGCATCAGGAAATTCTGTGCGGGGCAAGAAGAAGGAAGAGGAGGCAGTGCTGCCAGCATGGAGTCCGTGGGAGAGACACAGGGAGGCACACTAAGGACTTAGGTAACACTACCACATTATCAGCACTAGTGTTATCTGTAGTTTTACATAGGACTGCGGGTAACACTACTACATTTTCTGTACTCAGATAGCCATCACTGTGTTATCTGTGTTGTTACATAGGACTGCAGGGGACATCTACTATATTATCTGTACTCCGAGAGTTATCACTATATATGGGGGCCCACTGAGACTTTATCGCCCAAGGACCTACATGAGCTTGGAGCTGGAGCGGCGCAATATGTGGGTGGGTCTATGTGTGGGTGTGGCTTGAGGGTGGGCGGGGACACAAGGGCCCCATAGTCTCCTATTGCCCGGGGGCCCCATGAGTTGTCAGTCCGCCCCTGGGATTTAGTAATCTCTACTTTATAATCATCTGCTATTGATGTAATAGAAATCCGCCTGTGACAGAGCTGCAGAGGGAGAGATCAGAAGCCTGGACCAATGATAAAACAGGAGGTGTCTCTGAGGCTATCTCAGATGGTCTGTAGGCTGCGGAACTAAAGGCCTGTCTACACTACTGAATTGAGCAGATGATTGTCTAGAAGGAAGTGTTCATTCCTGACAAGCTCCTGCTTGTCAGTGAAGGAGATCTCTGCACTTACATGCAGTGATCTCCACCACAGTATGGGAATGAGCGATCACTAATGACTCGTGCCCACACAGAATCACTGTTTGCTGGCAGTGGATTGTTGTTTAGATGGCACGGCAAGTGGCAAGCAAATGATCTTATTACCCCATCAATTAGCATTTCTCTTGTGAATGGGGTAATCTGCAGCACCTTTACCACCACCAGCAGATTATAAGTGGATTCCTAGGGATGCTTGTCAGCGATTATCTGCCTGATGCTTGGCTAGTGTATAGGGGCCTTTAGCTAACAGCCACAAATCAGAGCTCTTTCCTAAAGGAGGTAAGCTAAAAAACTGCCAAAGAGCAAGCAATGAGAAAAAAAAATAGCCAGTGAGCATCATCTAAGGGGTGTCTTATATATGATTTTTGAGGTTATGACTGCATAGTCATTTTAATAAGAAGGGACTTATCCTAAAATGAAAATATTAAACCGGTTGTGCCAAGTTAATAATTTATACCCTAGCTACAGGGAATGACTAACTGATCGCTGGGGGTCTAAACGCTGGGACCTCCACAAATTCCATGAATGGGGGTCCTGTTCCCCCGTTCTGATGGATCGACTGGATGAGCATGTGCCCTGACGCTCAGCTCCTTCTCTATAGGAAAGCTGGAGATAGCTGAGTGCTGTGCTTGGGTATCTCCAGCGCTCCCATAAAGAATGAATGGAATGGCAGTACGCATGCATGACCTACCTCTTCATCAGAATGGGGGAACGGGACCCCCTTTCTTGGGATCGGATTCCCTAGCAATCCGCTAGTTATACCCTATTCTGTGGCTCATTATTTTAAATAGTTAAAAGCCCATTGAAAACATTATATTTACCTGCTCCCCGGCACCCGTGTCGCTCCGGATCCCTGCATGTCCGCCGCTGCATCTCCCCATTGCACAGATCAAAAAATCTGGCAAAGGGGCTTGTCACTGTCGCAGCCTGCTATTAGCTGCTACCCCACATCACCGGATGTTTTGATCCGCATGACGGGGACATGCAGCGGTTTCTGTGCTGGGATCTGGAGCGATGCGGTTGCCGGGAAGCAGGTAAGTATAATGTATATAAGGGGCCCGGGCATTAGCGGGATATTTTAGAATTCTGATAACCCCTTCAAATTATGTTTTATTATATAACAAGTGATTATATCGGTCAAATATAAGAGTCTGTTATTCACATTGTATGCCTTCTACCTAGTGGCTTCTATTTCTGACAAATTCCATAATTTTTTTATTATAATTAACTACCAGACCGCCAGTGTTAGTGTATAGTGTAGATCAGTGATTAGAAGTGTTACTGAGGCTCACCGATTGGTCAATATGGATGGAGGTGCTCAATCACCGGTACACCTAAAAACCGCGAGAATGTATTGTATTGGAAAACAGAATTGTGATGGCACACTCACATTTGGTTGGATAAATAGTATTTATTAGTTACAGTTAGGTATTCGATTGGCTTATTTAATTATATTTTAAATTTTTAATTGTTTATATGTATAAAAAATTATCTGGACATATGTTAAAAGATATAATAAAAATGAGAGAAATAGGTAAAAGAAAAAATAAATAAAAATAAAGTTGTATCTGGTGTTCAGAATATTGAAAGAGTCTATTCAATGAGTCCTGGAATATAGAGTCATATAGTTGGGATGTTTTTCTGGAGTATTTGTATTCTTCAGTCCATGTACAGTGACCTTGTAAGTAAAAGGTAATCCAGTATGATTTTGATTTGATCAAAAAGTAATCGTGAAAATAGTAGAAAAGCGTGAAAAAAAGGAAATAAGATGAGAAATAGTGCAAAATTGGTGCTGGTTCACTCAAATATATATTTGTGCACGATAAAAAAATATAATAAAAAATTGGATAATCAGTACTGATTATAGAATATAATGGTGTGAGTGATATTAAGAACAATGTCAGATATTTACTGGTAGGGAATCTGCATTGCTTGTTCTTCTACTCGTTGGATTTACCAATATTGGAACATCCGCCCTTTAATGGTAGAGACGGTACCTTGCTGGTAATATATATAGAATTATATAGGAAGTAGTCTTTTATATATTATATAGTTTCCCGGTGCAGTCTATTCATATATTCGTCCTGTTTAATGGAATACTTAGTAATTAGAAGGTTGTACTTTACCCCTCTTCTTCCGTTACGGTGTACTCCTTTGTGCAAGGACCTGCGTGGCGTCCCACGTGATCTCTCGCCTTACCATGTGATGCTGCACGTGATGATGATGCGGGTCAACGTCACACGGCCAATCAGGAACCACATCACCGTGTGACGTTGACCCGCATCATCATCACGTGCAGCATCACATGGTAAGGCGAGAGATCACGTGGGACGCCACGCAGGTCCTTGCACAAAGGAGTACACCGTAACGGAAGAAGAGGGGTAAAGTACAACCTTCTAATTACTAAGTATTCCATTAAACAGGACGAATATATGAATAGACTGCACCGGGAAACTATATAATATATAAAAGACTACTTCCATATATATTCTATATATATTACCAGCAAGGTACCGTCTCTACCATTAAAGGGCGGATGTTCCAATATTGGTAAATCCAACGAGTAGAAGAACAAGCAATGCAGATTCCCTACCAGTAAATATCTGACATTGTTCTTAATATCACTCACACCATTATATTCTATAATCAGTACTGATTATCCAATTTTTTATTATATTTTTTATCGTGCACAATATATATTTGAGTGAACCAGCACCAATTTTGCACTATTTTCTCATCTTATTTCCTTTTTTTCACGCTTTTCTACTATTTTCACGATTACTTTTGCATCAAAAACATACTGGATTACCTTTTACTTACAAGGTCACTGTACATGGACTGAAGAATACAAATACTCCAGAAAAACATCCCAACTATATGACTCTATATTCCAGGACTCATTGAATAGACTCTTTCAATATTCTGAACACCAGATACAACTTTATTTTTATTTATTTTTTCTTTTACCTATTTCTCTCATTTTTATTATATCTTTTAACATATGTCCAGATAATTTTTTATACATATAAACAATTAACAATTAAAAATATAATTAAATAAGCCAATCGAATACCTAACTGTAACTAATAAATACTATTTATCCAACCAAATGTGAGTGTGCCATCACAATTCTGTTTTCCTATAGTGTAGATCAGGCATGCTCAACCTGTGGCCATCCAGCTGTTGTAAAACTTCAATTCCCACAATGCCCTGCTGTAGGCTGTTCAAGCATGCTGGGAGTTGTAGTTTTGCAACAGCTGGAGGGCCACAGGTTGAGCATGCCTGGTGTAGAGTATAAGGGTATATTTACACACAGCAGATTTGTTGCAGAAATTCTTGTGACTGTCCCATTTATCTGATTTATGCTCACCTGCTTGCCACCAATACCATTCACATCAATATAATTGGCTTCAGTTAAGGAGATTTATTTAACAAGTAATTTTTACAAGTGTGGTATGGGAGGATATAGAAAGTATGAGATAGATAGATAGATATAGATAGGAGATAAACAAATAGACATAAGCAAGATAGATAGTGTTATGGTAGTGGGTGTGAAACTTTGAGCTAATCCTGGCAGTCTCCTTGTCTTCACAGTTTAACCCCTCTGCATGGATCTGGACTTTACTGCGGGGGAACCATACAGGCACTAACTCCTGGAGTATTCTCTGTGTGGTTAACAGCTCACCCACGGGGGTCAGAGACACTAATGCAGGGCAAAGAGGCATTAGGCAAAATTATAGTCAGGGCAGGCAGAGTAAAAACTAAATGAAAAGCGATCAGGTAAGGGCAAGCAGCGAAGGTATAATATGGTGGTCAGGCACAGGTCAGATCAGTCAGCGGAGGATAAGAGTCCAGTAAACAGGAAGAGGTCAGTAAATGTGCGACAGCAGAATTCAGCACACATTTGCAGAAGCCTAGCAAACCAAGAAACCTATCGCTCAGGCACGTTCCCCTCAAAGGGAATGTGTCATCAGAAAATGGCCTATTGTTTAAATAAAAATTTTGTTTACTATATTTTTTAAGAATTTTTAATGATACTATTTTTAATTTTCCATATCAATATCTATATTTAAACAAAATCCATAAATTCCTGTAGTTTTAACACAGGCCAGTAAGCCTAATAATAGGCGCCACTTCTTGGTCTGTACCGATAACTGCTGCAGTTATATATTAATCTAAACCTTCCTGTAATGATAAGGAGATATCACCTTTGTGTATAGACAGGATCCACCATTCACAAAAGGTGATTGTCTGAGCTTATCTATTCCTTCCTTGTACAATGACCTCTGCACAGGTCACAGAGCATGTCTAGAAAACTCTGCCATAGAAGTCAATGAGGTCCTCTCCTATCCATTGTGTCTATGGACCATGGGGCTGCAGTAAGGCAATTTTTTTAATGCTTTGTAAATGCTGTCACGGACAGCTCAGGCAAGATGGCACCCCCCATTGTCATGTTCAATCAGAAAATAAAATCAGATTAGATAAAAAAAGGATATGTGTCACTATCTGGTTTTTACTGACAGTTACAAGTTTTGGTGAAACATTTCCTTTAAGTACTCCAAGGAAGCCAGCCATTGAGGGTGTGCTCGCGGGTCTTTTAAGAGCCAGATTGAGCGCATGAGTGTGTCCTACAGGCAGAGAAGAAGAGGCTTTACTAGCAAGCAGACCACAGCCTGCATGGAGGGACAGAGTGGACCTAGCAGCCAGAACCACCAGGTAGAAGACAATGGGCCGCAAGTTTGGGTCATCGAGCAAGGCAATCGAAGTAGAGCAGCTCTATCAGGTAGATAGATAAATAAGAGATAGATAGATAGATAGATAGATAGATAGATAGATATGAGAAAGATTTGAGTAGATAGGATAGATAATATCCAGGGTCGGACTGGGGTGTCTTGGGCCTACTGGAGGGAATTATTCTCAGGCCCCAAATCCCACAGCATCAATAAAGTCTAATGGATTTTAATTCAAAGAAATAAATCCTAGTGTCAAGTTATTGGCTGCACAGTTTTTTCACCTGCAGTTTTGGGGCCTGCTATGGTATCAGAACCTAGGCCCACCAAAGGATCCTGTAATACTCTGTTGCACCAGTCTGACGATGAGTAGTTGTATCCATTGTAAGGATTTTTTAAAGACTATATAATGTTAGCAACCATAATATCATAATTTGAGAAAGAGATACTTTTAACAAATGTTTTGACTCTGGATAATTATACACCAAGACCAATATGAAATGTTAGAACTTCAATCACGCCTGTCTGCTACCTTTAACGTTTACAGCTGGATCTTGCTGTTGATGGAAACTTTGTATGCACTGCATAAAAGGAATTTTTATGAGCCAGGCCATATAAGACACCCTGATAACAATGCAGACATAAAGCAATCATTTATTATTTTGGTAATGACTATCAATAGGTTCCCACCAGTAAAACTGTAAAAAAAAGGCAATGCTCAATACATAAACAAGTAAAGAAGTAGGTGAAAACTTAGGAGACTGCACTAGAAGAAAGGCAGATGGATCAGTGATTATATTATGACTGCTATAACATTGGTTCCTTGGGCCCACTAGAGGAAATTATTCTCAAGGCCCAACCCCCATATCATCAATAAAGTCTAATAGGTTTTGAATCAAAGAAATAGACCCCACAGGGAAGCCCTAAATGTTATTTTTTTTTTCCTGGACCTTTGGACTAACTATTGCATCAGAGCCTGGGCCCCCAGGAGGATTTGCTGGGTCAGGCCAACCCTGTAATGTTTTCTTTTTTTTTCTCTGAACACCCCAACTTATGTTTTAAAGGTACTCTATGTATTGTGCCAAATAGCATCATATCTATTGGAAAATTTGATTTGGCTGCTTCGCCGAATAAAAAAATAAAAAATTGCTTCATGTTGAATTACTTAAAGGGAGTCTGTCACCTCCATATGGCCATATACAGTGCTTACATGGCTCTGTAGCACACCTATACAGGATTCTAATGGTATCTTTGTTCTTTTCTTTAGACTTGCACAAGCAGGAAAAACTAAGTTTAATTCATATGCAAATGAGCACTCGCAAGTGCCCAGGGGCGGCGTTCAGTGTGTAGGTGCCCAGGCTGCTCTGCCTTCTTTTCACTTTACTCCTCCCCAGCCTCTACCTTTGCCCGCCCGCCCTCCAAGTCTGGACCTATCGATGAGGCAAGAGACTTGGAGGGCGGGCAAAGGAAGAGACTGGGGAGGAGTAAAGTGAAAAGAAGGCAGAGCAGCCTGGGCACGTACATACTGAACGCCGCCCCTGGGCACTTGCGAGTGCTCGTTTGCATATGAATTAAACTTAGTTTTTCCTGCTGGTGCAAGTCTAAAGAAAAGAACAAAGGTACCATTACAATCCTGTATAGGTGTGCTACAGAGCCATGTAAGCACTGGATATGGCCATATGGAGGTGACAGACTCCCTTTAATTTCTTTGTAAATAGTCGGTGCAATAACAGGGAGCAGCAAGTGCACAGCTCCTCGTCATTGTACCCATCAGATGCTGCGTTCGTACATAATCATCTGATATTACGTAACACAGTCTAAAATAAAAAAAATCATACTTACCTGATCCATTTGCCTGTGACAGGCTGGCCGCAGCCATCTTGCTTGAAGATCTGGTGCGAAATCTTGCGTGGCCCGAGATCACGTCATCATTCTGGTGCCCGTCACCGCGCACAGAATTTTGTGCAAGATCTTCAAGCAAGATGGCGGTGGTTGGCCCGTCGCAAGCAAATGGATCAGGTAAGTATTATTTTATTTTATGTTATGCACTATCAGGTTAAATCGACTTGCTACCACGAAGCACGAGGAAATCAAATTTTATCGATTCGCTCAGCACTAATAATATCTAATAAAAAATAAATAAATATATTTTAAATCTATTGTTTTAATGTCTTTTTAAAATAAACACAGGGTTTTCTTTTTAAACTTCAGGTATTTCCTACCATGAGGTCTAACATAAAGTATGTACAATATAATTAAAAAATACTGGGGGACATTTATGAAGACCAGCGATTTAGATACTAGTCTTCGTCCCTACTTAGGTTCATCCACCTAAGCTATGTAGAGATGCTGGCCTCTACATAGCTTAAGCGGGCTTCATACTTGTCTAAATCCTCACCAGCTTCCTTGCTGGCATAGATTTAGACAATTTTCAACCTCTAAAACAGGCGCAGAAAATGATAAATGGGACAGCCCAGCCGGTCCGCCCTTTTCCTCACCCATGCCATGCACCCTTTTTGTTGTGAGAGGCAGAAAAGGGGTAAAAAGTCCCAAAATGCGGCACAAATAACCTTTGCACAGCAGTCTCCGACAGATATAAGCCAATAAGTGAAGTATATCTGTTTGTAAATGACCCCAACTGTGTATTAGAAACATAGAAACATAGAATGTGTCGGCAGATAAGAACCATTTGGCCCATCTAGTCTGCCCAATATACTAAATACTATGGATAGCCCCTGTCCCTATCTTATATGAAGGATGGCCTTATGCCTATCCCATGCATGCTTAAACTCCTCCACTGTATTTGCAGCTACCACTTCTGCAGGAAGTATATTTACACTTTTAAGAATGTATATTTACACTTTTACATATGTAAAATTCTTTTTTTTTTACACTTTAATGAGCACAGAGTTAACAGAATAACAGATATTGCATAGACACGTGGCAATTACCTAGACAGAAGATACATTACAGGGTACATGTGTTGCAGTTACCTGGCACTCTATTAGAGTATGTACTGTAAACATCATGTAGGGTAGTCTACCTAGCCGGAGCAGAGAACTGCCAATATTCATTTGAGATTTTGGCCACTTGATTGGCCGGTTTCTAATAGTACCCATGTAGGGGAAAAGATTGGCTGCTGAAGTTTCTTGCCGATCGATATATAGTCCCTTGGTGCTTGATCGACAAGCAGCTATCTTAAGAGATTGCTTCTTTTAACAAAAATATTCTCTAGGATATATCTAAGCTATAATTCTGCTCATCTATCCCTTCACATGCTTTTATTGTAATACATTTGTTTAAAGGGTGAATATGCCAGAATAATGCCGTTAGGGTTTAGCCCAAAGCCAAACCAGCTTGTTGTCACAGTGGGTTCACACTCACATACAACTCACTTGGCACCTTAATGGCAAAATCACTTGAAAGGGAAATGCTGGCCCCAGCTAATACTCCCTGGTTGATACTACTGGAGTAACATTATTGAAAGACAGTAAAGCTGCCTAGATGATTGTTGTTTATTTTGCCCCATAAAAGCAAGCTTCCCTCAGTGATCTATCAGTTTTTTTCTGAGAACTGATGTGTGCATCATAAAACAGGAGCACCGAGGCAGGAACACATAAGCAGAAGTGTTGAAGTGTGTCAGGCACACGCAGACTGGAAGCCACACACCCGACACTGAGGAATGCAAGATCTGCAAGAGATATGAGCTCACAAGAAGACAACTGCCCCCTCTATAGAGCAAGCCGGTTCACGAGCCACAGTTAAAGACTGGATGGAAGGGCAGTAGGGTAGCAAACAGACCCCTAGTTTAACATAGAATCCCAAAACCTTAATTTATCATTTCAAACCTGAACTACTGCCAGCTTTACTACAATGAAATCAGGATATGTCTCATAACCCAAGCAGATTTCCTATATCCAGGAAAAATGTATAACCCTTTTAAAAAGATATATTATGCCCTACATGATGCAAAGTCTAAGGGGTTGGCCACCTTGGCAAACCTTCCTTCTGGCCAGACTTGCGAAAGGGAAGCATACTTACCTGCTCCCCACCGCTGGACTTCTCCACTCCTCGTCCTCAGCTGTCTCACTCAGGTCCCCTGCTGTCAACATCTACTTTCAGTCTGCTGCAGCCAATCACTGGCTGCAGTGGTGACTTGCTTCACTTGCGTCAAGTGATCAATTGACATGACGCAAAGGGAGCAGGTCACCACCCATAAGGTGGCCTACCCCTTTAAAGAACATTCCCCTTTAAATAAAATAAAATGTTTCTTAATTAATTCTGTTTCAGGGAAAGCTGGGTGATAAACAGTGCAGTATCCATGGGTTACTGATTGCAGGCTTGATGAGCAACACAGGTTTTAAGGTAACATAATAACATAGTATATAAGGTATAACTGGAAAACCGTAGATTTGCCATTACAAACTTTTTGAAAGCTGGGTTACAGTCTGGGTTCTGGAAACAGATATAATCGACAATTAGAATATGTGACAGATTTGTATTAACATTTTTTTTAAAAAATTTGTGTGTAAATGCTCTTTAGATTGCACAAAACACTTTGTTATTGCTCTTCAATATTTATTAAGAAATTGACAACTGGGCATTATCAATCCCCTTGTCAAAGGGGTGTGTCCCTACAGAGTCTGGCACTATCAGCACTGATTGGACAATGTCAGAGTATGCAGGAACACCCCCCCAACCGGTAACACCCAGTTGTCAACTTAGGGTGGGTTCACGTCGGATGCCTCAGACTAATGCCATACAGTGGCATCCATTCACCATAGAGCTCCATTGTAAAAAAAATATAATATACTTTTTTTTACCGGACTGTGCAGGATACAAGAACGTAGTGTGCTGTGTTTTTGTAACGTATACGTCAAACGGAGGCATAAAGCGTGATGTGAACCAACCCTTATCATACATTTCTAAGGAGTAATAACAGAAGAAAGGCAGAATGCAGAGTTCTCAAAAAAGGTGTTCCTGAATTGTTATTTAATGAAGTATTTAGTAAAGAAAAGACATGTCAGGAGACTTCATAGGTTCTCTTCTAGGCCGTATAAATGAAGTCCATCTTGCCAGGCAAAACTCAGAGCTCCGCTGTATCTTTAAAGTAAAACAAAAGGCAAATTAACTCTTTATGGTGCCAGTCGAGCAGTAGGGAGTCTTGTAACTGAAGAAGCAGAGTAGATATTTGGGTGACAACTGTATAATCCCAGCTCTTCTGATGTGATAGCAATTGCCGTCTGAACTCATCAGGCCCAGCTTATAAATGGTTAAGCTGGGTGTTCTTACAAGAGGCCTTTGGAATGCATTCTTATTTTCCCCTGAGAGAACCTCTTGCTCTGCTGCTTTCTGACCTCATTTTATGATGCTTTATCTGTGGCGCTGGGTTGTGATAAAAGTTTATGAAACGAGCAGGCGTCACCAGCAGTAGTGGAGGCTATATCAAACCGTTCCCACGCTGATTAGCATCTCAACATCCTATAAATTCCACATACACAACTCTAATTCATTGAGTGGCGTTCTTTATACCAGGCCAGAGACTCATTTTTGGCCTTATTAAAAGTAGCTCAGAGGTCAATGACTCATCACAGGGTTTTGCAGTTGTATGTATCTCCTTTTACAGCTGCTGGTCAAGAATCCATGTGGACCTGACTGGAAAAATATGATGAGGGCTTGTATAAGAAAAGATGAATACATTGCCATATCTTTGTCACTGTTTGCTGTCCGATATGTGAATTGCCAGTTAGCGAGAGAAGCAATTAGCAGACGTTGGTTTCATTTAGGCATCTAATTAATTTCCCATTATAAGAAGGACTGCCTCCATTAAAGTCACACAGATCGATCAGAACAAAATTTTAAAAGCCACAAAACATTTCCCACATTATACTACAATGCTAAGAACACTTCAAGTTACAGACCCAAAGCCCAAGGCTGCATTGCTGTGAGCAATATTCTTTCAGAATTTTACCATCTGATTCTTGTGAGGTAAATAGGTGTTGTGGAGACTTTGTGAAAACTTGAATTTCAGGCTCCATATCTCACCATCCACTATAGTTTTGAATGTGAGACTCCCATCATTTTATAGACAATCATCTTGGCTATCTCATACATAAATTGGACTTGCAACAATTTAGCATATGATTAGTTATGCAGATTCTTGTCATATAACAGTAAAGTTACTGCTTTGCTCCTAATTTTTATAATTTTTTTGTATTTTGTAAATCCACCTTTGGCTTTCAACACTGCCTGAATCCTCGATTAAATTCAAGCATACCTCTACCGAAATCTGTTCCCAGGTTTCTTTTACACGTTCCCAATGTTGGTGCATACTGGTTGACCCACTTGAGTACGAATACAGCTTTTTCTTCAACTCTACCCATAAGTGTTCGATTGAGTTGAGGTCTGGGAATTCTGGGGGCCAATCCAGCACCTCTACTTCATTGTCATTGAGCCATTTCTTCACCAGTCTTTACATATGCTTCGGGTCATTGTCCAGCTGGAACATTACGTCGTCCTTTTCATACCCGTAGTACTCAAGTGTACGAAGTAACTCGTCTTGTAGGATATGCACATACAGCTCAGCATTGAGACCACCATAGATCCTGGTTAAGTATCCAACACCTTTGGCTGTGAAACAGCCCCCTATCATTAGGCTTCCTCCACCAAACTTGACAGTTCTTTCAATTTCTCGATCCGCTAGCCCCCTCTTTCCCTTGTTTCTTCCAGACCCATTTGCACCCATCTATTGCCCAGTCTATTGACTTTCATCTCATCACTCCAAATCACCCGTTTCCAATCTTCTATTGTGCGCTGTTCGTTCTTTCTTGCAAACTCGAGCCGATGCTTCTTATGACATTATTGAAGTCGAAGAGTCTTCACCTTTTTTCGGGCAACTATTCAAGACTTTTGTAGTGCGCGTCACACAGTGCTTGTATAGACGTCTGTGATCTCACTATTATGAAGCATATGAGCCACTTCCACTGCTGTGTTTGTAGTTTCAGAACTGATAGACTTTGTGTTGAGCAGACTTGATGATGCTGATATTTTGCCTGGACGTCTACCTCTTGGATGGGTGGACTTCATGTCATATTCTTCCAACTGTCATGGCACTCACATGCAGTTTGGCAATTTTCTTGACTGAGATACCGCTATTGATGAGCTGGATGATGCTGTTTCTTTTGTCTTGGAAAATCTTCTTCATGGGTGCTCCTGGATTCAAACCAGTGACCTTTTGCTTGGGAATCAACCTAATTACACACTGAGCTATTAAGGAGTGTGAGAACAGGTTGCAATTTGTAGTACTACCACCAGGAGCAAAACAGTAACAATGCAGTAACATGACAAAAATCTGCATAACTAATCATATGCTAAATAGTTGCAAGTCCAATTTATGTATGAGATAGCCAAGATGATTGTCTATAAAATAAAGGTAGTCTCACGTTTGAAGCTGTAGTGGATGGTGAGATATGGAGCCTGAAAGTCAAAGGTTCAAAACATTGTTACCCTTTTGCTTGTCAGTGTACATCAATGTTTTGTGGTGATATGAATATACACATATCCATGTCAACAGTAAATCGGAATCTCTTCTCAGGCTTTGGTCCTGTACATGATCATATTCATAGTTGTCAAGAGTTATGAATTTGAAGGGACTGTCCTTAATTTCCAGAGACAGTCTCAACAAATTCAGGCCATCTTGGGCCAAAAATGAGCAGGACTTATGTAATTGGGCATTCCCAAGTGTGTTTGGGGGCATTCCTGGTTTGGGGGCTATATGCCCCCAATTTACTAACTACAATGTTGGTAAGTATGCTTATCTCAGTAATAATTATGGATGCAGCTGTGTACATATATGTCATGTGCAAGAGGTAATTGTACTTGTATGTCAGGGTGTATACCTCCAAACTGTCTTTTGGAGGGACAATCTCTACCTTTTACCTAGGTCCCTTGGTCCCTCTTAGCTCCTTAAATGTCCTTCCTTAAGACTTTGGATAGAGATGTGCAGCATGTTAGCTTAGTGTTTAGTGCTGAGGTCCTCGGTTCACATCTGACCATTAACAACATCTGCATGGACTTTGTATGTTCTCCCTTTGTTCGCATGGGTTTCCTGCGGGTACTCCCACACGCCAAAGACTTACTGACAGGGAACTTACATTGCGAGCTCCACTGGGTACAGTGAGTGAGGCTAATGTTTGTAAAGCACTATGAACATTTTGTTCCAAATAAGCAAGTATAATGTATTAAAAAATTGATCTTCACATAATAAACCCATGACTGGCTGAGCAGACATCTCCTGGCATTTCCACCTTGTTGAGCTAGGACCAGAAAGTGGAGAGCAGCAAGGATCAGGATTGCATTAGAACATCAACCAAAGGGAATCGTTTTTATTTTTAGCCCACAGTGAGCCATTTACAAAGCAATACCACTGGACAAGTGCTTGAAATAATTTATATTAAAAAAGGAGATGAAAATAATGGCAAAACCATAAATATTTGGTATCCCCAATAGTTATGACAGTCTACATCCAATTTAGCTATGATTAGATGAATAGAGAAAAGGTAAAACAATGTTTTTAAAGAGCAATTCAAGATATAAAATAAGATTGTGCATACTCCAACTCAAGTCCTGTACAAGCTAGGAACTGTTTGAGTAAGGATCAGGGTCTTGGGTGGATCTATATAGTAAATATCTTGCTGTATCCCTCCTTAACTTGACTGATCTTTGATATGGTTGAAAATGATTGGTGAAGGAAAACTTGCAGCAGTAATAAACAACAGGTAAATAGGCCTACAATTCACATATCAATAAAACTTTTTATGGGCAATTTTGCTACTCCAATCTAAAGTGGAGAGCTGATTAGAAATGTGTGAGCAGCACTCGCTTTCATGGACTTTAGCAGCTGTGGAAAGTTTGAGCACCCAGACAGAAAATGTACAAAAACTAATAAACGCCTCAGTGTGGGGCTGCTGGCATCAGCACAGCCTACTTCTCTAGACACCTAATAAAGAGAGATTCCAGGACACTAGCTCATAAGGGAAATCAGCAGGAGGTCACCAAGGATTCTGGGAATTTAACCATGGTAACATATTGGGAGTTGCAGTGCACTGAGTGGAGCCCTTTTGTGTGTGTGTGTGTTTTTTTTTTGGCATTGGGAAACCAAAGTCTGCACTTAAATGTATCCCTCAGGAGTAAGAGACATAGGTTCACTCACACACAGCAGGGTCACAGGCTCCGTTTTAATAAACCTGATGGCTGGATGCTAATTTTCTAATGCTTCAGTTTTCACCTACATGCGGGGAGAATTATTTACCTAACCCCATGAAGAGTTACTCTATGTCTATGCTATAATTGCTTCAGAATGTGCATAGACGAGAAATCATGTTTTCAGGGTAGGTATTCTGGAAGAACAGCAATGGTATGACAAGCCTGAATGAAAATGATTCTCCATGAGAATAGCAGAACACGTGAAATAGTGAATGTATTAATGATATATGTCTGCATTTAATCTATTTTTGGTGTTTCATTTGTAGTATTGTGTTCCCTATAGTCAAATAATTAATGCACAATTTCTCTACTGAATAACTTAGTAGGTTAAGTTGACAATCTCTAGTGCTTATTTATACATAGTAACATAGTACATAAGGCCAAAAAAAGACATTTGTCCATCCAGTTCGGCCTGTTATCCTGCAAGTTGATCCAGAGGAAGGCAAAAAAAAAACCCTATGAGGTAGAACCCAATTTTCCTCACTTTAGGGGAATAAAAATTCCTTCCCGACTCCAATCAAGCAATCAGAATAACTCCCTGGATAAACGACCCCTCTCTAGTAGATATAGCCTGTAATATTATTACGCTCCAGAAATACATCCAGGCCCCTCTTGAATTCCTTTATTGTACTCACCATCACCACCTCCTCAGGTAGAGAGTTCCATAGTCTCACTGCTCTTACCGTAAAGAATCCTCTTCTATGTTTGTGTACAAACCTTCTTTCCTCCAGACGCAGAGGATGTCCCCTCGTCACAGTCACCGTCCTGGGAATGAATAGATGATGGGATAGATCTCTGTACTGACCCCTGATATATTTATACATATTAATTAGATCTCCTCTCAGTCGTCTTTTTTCTAAAGTGAATAACCCTAATTTTGATAATCTTTCAGGGTACTGTAGTTGCCCCATTCCAGTTATTACTTTAGTTGCCCTCCTCTGGACCCTCTCCAGCTCTGCTATGTCTGCTTTGTTCACTGGAGCCCAGAACTGTACACAGTACTCCATGTGTGGTCTGACTAATGATTTGTAAAGTGGCAGGACTATGTTCGCATCACGGGCATCTATGCCCCTTTTGATGCAACCCATTATCTTATTGGCCTTGGCAGCAGCTGCCTGACACAGTTTTTTGCAGCTTAGTTTGCTGTTTATTAAAATTCCTAGATCCTTTTCCATGTCAGTGTTACCGAGTGTTTTTATGGTAAAGGTATACTTGGTACTATTAACCTGTTTCATTTTGTTGAAAAGTCTAAAAATAGTAAGATAGATAGACAGACAGAAAAATGTCAGCACTAGAATGAAAAACAAATAAAAAGCAAAATAGGTGCACATCTGAGGGGACTAGACTATTGCCCAACAAATAAAATAGCAAAAAGGCAGCACGCTGAAAGTATTGAAAAAATGAAAAAGTTTATTCACCTATGTGGACACGCAACTTTTCGGCTCAACCTTTGAGCCTTTCTCAAGCAGTTGTACATATGAACAGTCCATGTATAAATATATATATATATATATATATATATATATATACAAATAAGTAGCAGCACACCACTAAATGCACTAAGGGTGGTTAAACAGGCGAAGTGTGAACAGGGTAAAATACATGACTACCATACTTACCATTAAGGTAAGTAAAAGCTCGTTGCGCATATAATTGATCAAAAATATGTCGGGCCCATCTACCAAACGTCAAGGTGGCTTCTCATCAGAATCGACCTACTCTAACACGGAGTGTCCAGCTCCATTGCAACTCTGATTAAAAGCACCAGGCAGGTGGGCGGGGAGTGCTAAGTTCCACAGAGGATGCCAATCCTCTACACACACACATATATATATATATATATATATATATATATATGTACAAAGTGCATGTGCAGTTAATTATGAATCAATATAAGATCAAAATAAAGTGCTTTAAATGTGCCAAAAAAGTGCCAAGTGCAAATCTGTCATTATAAAGTACAGATATTGTTAACATGATTATAGTGAACATAAATACATGCCATAAAACAAACAAAAATAAATGCTGACATAATTGAACCTCATTAGACATAATAGTCATACCTGTAAATCACATATGTGCCAGTGTTGCCCAGTACAGTGATCAAAAGACGTCTCATCATCGGCGCTCACATGGCGCCACTGCGCATGTCAGTGGAGGTTGAGAGGGAAGGGGAAAACCAGAGGCAAGTGCACAAGCGTGACATACGCATTACCACACTGTAAAGTGCGGCGGCCATATTGGAAAAGGGAAAACCGGACATTATAAGAAATTAAATAATAGAATATGATTAATTCATTATAAAACACTGAAAACTCATATGGAGAGACATAATGGGTAGCTACCTATTGTGAACCATGAAACTTAGATTCTTAAGTAATAAAGGGTACTAGGGATCTCCTAGCTATGTAACTATATAGAAGGTGACATCAGTGTGAAATTAAAGTGGTATCACCTATGGAGGAGAGGTGGGGGGGCAAAACTCTGGGGACTGGAGAGAAGTCCCCGAACCAAGAAGGAGGCCAATAGACTGGACCACCCCACAAAACGTGGAGTGTTCCTTCATACAGTCCCCTAAAAAAACTCCTACCTAGCGCTCACCACATAAGCACACCGTCAGCTAAGATATGAGATACATAGATAAAAAAAATCCAAAATTCAAGAAGCACAAAAATGCTAAAATAATGTTGTGCCAGCAGCCGTGGATACAAACTAATTCCGAGCAATGAAATGGAGATATTCTGCAGCACTATCAAAGTACTTCAAATGTGTTGTCCTTTATTCTCCAGAAAACACAACATTTCAGTATTCTAACTTGAAAATAGTCCAAGTTATAGGACTAAAACGTTGCGTTTTCTGGTGAATAAAGGACAACACATTTGAACTACCGTACTTCAAAAGTGCTGGAGAATTTCTTCATTAGATAGATAGATGATAGAATATTGTCTAATTACGGAACGCCCTTTAAATATGATGCCCATTCTGTGATGGAGAGATACCTTCACTTATCTATAATAGTTTTCCTAACCCAGGACGTCATTAAACAGTCCTTACCAAGAATGATAGCACATGGTGCGAAAGATTACAGCTTTTGTGTTTTCTGCTGTGTTAGGAGTGATGTCATCAATTCCTCATAAAGGCTCACTTATTATGTGAACCCAGGATGACTTCATTCTTCACAGCCCAGCAGGGGGGCATAAATTAGTTAGAAAGTCTCACATGGAGCACTAAATTGATCCCTCCTTAAGTTAGTTAGAGACGTCATATGATATATACTGCCGGCAGTCAGGGGTTTCCTAAAAAAAAAAGTGATTTTATATCCTTAGTTTATTTGTATGAAATATAAAAAGGCCTCCTCAGTGTATTTTACCCAATATAACTTCTAGATTTTTCCACTATATCCCATATAGTACTTACTCAAGCCAAATCAATGAATTGCTGTTGGGGTGTATTCACATCACATGTTAGAGCTTTGTGGGTTTTTTTATGCAACAATTACTGTAACCCTGAGTAAAATAAAGCCACCAGAAACAGATTCCATGTCACCACACCCTTAAGAACTAGAATCTTTACCATGGAGAAGCACTACTGACAAAGAATGATTTGGGCAGCAGCATGAAAAGTCTGTTCAGGCGACAACTAAGCGTTCGCTCATTTGTCGACTGATCGGTGGGGTATTAGGCTAGTTTCACAGCCTGCCTAATCTCTTGCCGCATATGTGAAACTAGCCTTAAGGCTGTATTACACAGTCCGATTCTGCCGGCCATCGTTGGGAAGGAAGCGTTTCTTCCCGGCAATAACCTCCTTGCTAGAGGAGGAGATGGCTGCTATTACATGCAGCGATCTCCTCCACTGTATAGGTAGGGGTGATCGTTATACAATGGAGCACCTAGCCTTTCTACTGCCTGAGGCAAAAACTGAAATGGCGCCCCAACCCCCAATGCCATTTTCTTGACCTAACCCCTCCCCTCCAGCCCTACTGTTATAGATATACTTGGAAAACATTACATATAGCACAGCAAAACATACAGGGTAATACAGCGCCATATACTGTGCCCATTGTGCTTCCTAATACTATACTGCAGAAACTGATAATCGTAATTTCCGCTGCCCCCCTCTTTCCCCTACCTGGTGCTGCCTGAGGTACCAGGCACCCCACCTCATTGGTGGTGCACCCCTGTCCTTATACCATCGCTTTTCCTTATACTGAATCATTGTTTGCTGGCTGCCAATTGCTGACCTAAGTGGTACACCAAAGAGGTCAAGTCAGTCTACAGGTACTATATTCATGAAATATATATATATATTTTTTTTTTATATATATATATTTTTTTTCAAATTTCATCCTAATGTCAACTTCCCATCACAACAGGCACCTGCATTGTCAAGAAAGAAATGACTAAAATGATATAAACGGCTGTTATACTCATGACCTAATATGATACATGATTGAGATAAAAGATTCTAATAGTTTGTAGAGACTGGTTAAATTGTACTTTTTTCACTTTGTAGCATTCAATAAATCTGTACGATGGTTGTTTAATAGTTGTCTTCAGTTTATCAGCTGTGGTGTTTGCTTTAGATGCAAGCAATGCAGAATAAGTAGGCCCTCCATCATTGTGATAAGCGTTTGACGGTAATAGATGCCACATCACAAGAGCAAACACAAGAGGGTTGTGGTGTGTGATGAAGGCTGCATAGAATACAATTTTCTTTTGTGTAAGGATTGATGGAAGAGACAGGTGGACAAACATCTTCGGCTAACTAGAGACCAGCTCTTCCTTCACCTGGGTCTCACACAAGACCTTCATTACAAAGTGATTCTTTCCATTGTTTAAATTGGAGATAGGTCAAACAGAGACGACAGAAAGTGACCTTAACAAGTACTCTTATACAAAGCATGCCTTGTTTCTCTGTCTGGGATACTGTGACACTTAAAGGGGTTGTCTCATCATGGACAATGGGAGCATTTTGCTAGGATATTACCCCATTGTCTTATAGGTACAGGTCCCACCGCTGGGACCCGCACCTATATCGAGAACGGAGCCCCGCAAGTGAAGGAGGGTGCACTGCGCATGCGCAGCCGCCCTCCATTCATTTTCTATGGGGCCGGCGAAAATAGCCGAGTGCTGGCTCGGCTATTTCTGTCAGCCCTGTAGAAATGAATGGGAGCAGGGGGGCACGCATTCGCGGTATGCTCCCATTCACTTCCATGGGAAGCCGGCTTGGTGGTGTCCGAACCAGAGTACACCAGCCACCACCCTGTGGGGCGCCGTTCTTTATATAGATGCGGGTCCCAGTGGTGGGACCTACACCTATAAGACATTGGGGGCATATCCTAGCGATATGCCCCCATTGTCTATGATGAGACAACCCCTTTAAGTGTCACAGTATCCCAGACAGAGAAACAAGTCATGCTTTGTATAAGAGTCCTTGTTAAGGTCAGTTTCTGTCGTCACTGTTTGACCTATCTCTAGTTTAAACAATGGAAAGAATCACTTTGTAATGAAGGTCTTGTGCTCCAAAGGTCTTAGGGACCAGTCATTATCCAGCTCTTCTTTGAGACCACTACTTTAGAGAGATTAACATAATCATTCTGACTTTCCTTAAAAGCTACAGCATTATATACTTAGCAGAGTGACCAGCAAGCCACAGCTTTACAGATCCTGCTGCAGGTGAGGGACTATGGCTCAGATACCCATGACCCAGATTACATCCAGGCCAAACCAGCTCAAAGCCTGCATTACAGTGTACACCTACAGCCTTTTACTTCTAGCCTGAGTCTTTAAATCGCCTTTTCACTGCACCGATCCCCAGGGAGCAACGGCCTGAAGGAGTACATCAGGAAACAACATCTCATCATAGCAACTACCAGTCCCACCCTCTGCACCAGATCCTAAGGGGCTCATTGCACAATGCTTATAATATAGTGTAATATTTTTCTTGGCAAGGTGATGTTTTGCCCACAAGCTCATCTTGCAACCATGTGGTCTCAACTGAAGACAAAATGGAGATTGCATACACGAGGGAAGGCAGTCTTTGGTGGTAAAGAAGGTGGAACAAAGGGTCTTTAAACACCTTTTTAACATATCCTTTTCACTCCTTCAAGGGTATAAAACAATCTATTTTTCCCCCAAACAGCACCCAGACAGTCAAGTTATCTATTAGTATAAATGCAACCGTTTGCCTGACAAGTGATCTATTACACAATCGGACTCACAAATTTTTACACTATACTCTGCACATCTAAATGGTTGTTGTTGTCACGGCCAATTTATGTTTGACCGTGACGCTGTTGCGTGCAGACTGGTTGCCGGGGGCAATGTGTAGTTTTCTGTTTGCACGTGTACTTTCCTTTGTTTGGTGCTTTCCCCGTTTGGTTGTCGCGGGGTTGGTTTGGGTGTGTCTGCTGGATGTGGTGGGTGTGGCCTCAGGCCTCTTTATATGTTGGTGTGTTGGAGCCTGTGGTCAGTCTTGTTTTGTTGTCTGCCTGTGTGGGAGCTCTGCTCCCTGGCGGTGTGTCGGTGTGGGGCGTGCTTTCCCGGAGGGGTTTAAGCGAAGACAAGACTGTGGTTTTCCCAGCCTGGAGCCGCATTCCATCTTGGCTACGGCAGGTAAGTGTGGATAGCATAGTTATGTTGCTGTGTAACTTGCCTGCCGTACTGTTTATCCCATGGTCTTGCTTCCTGTCTGCCACTGGGCCTCTGGAGACACCTTTTCATCCATGGTGTAGGATGAATGGGTGGTCTCTGCCCTGTCATTAGGCCTAGGGCATTACAGGGATAGTAGGGTCCTAGGTTTGTGAGCATGAGCCCCCTTACCATCTGAGGCGGCTCATGCGCTAGGAGTCCAGGGAGAGCTCAGGGTTACTTTAGGTGGTGACCAGCTATCTGGCGTTGCAGCCACTGCCATTGCACGGTGGGGGTTTTCCCCGCTCCCCGCCGTGACAGTTGTTCAAATGAATTAAGAATTTGAATACTTATTAATCGCTCAATCCAATCAATGATCTACTTCTGTAAATGGGTCTTTAGACACCAAGCATGAAATGCTAAGTGCAAAATGTGTGGGCCCCAACTACTACTATATACAGGTGGAAACACGCAGCTGTTTAGAAGGTCAATTTATAGAATAAGAACAGAGGGTTTTTTATTGTCAATTTCTGATCTAAAAACAATTTAAGACCACCCTGTTCACTAATGGACATGTAAATGTTTCTATTATTCCCAGATTTCAATTCAATTTCACTAAATTAGACACCAAAAGATGCTAGAGCATGTTGAGGAGTAGTACACATACATAATTCAATAATTAGAATAGAACCTGTGCAGAAGAACCCTCAGTTGCCTGTACCTCCCAGCCAGGAGTGCACCTAGCCTTTCTGCTGCCTGAGGCGAAAACTGAAACGGTGCCCCTCCTTCCCCATTGCCAATTTCTTAACCTAACACCTTCCCTTCAGCCCATGGCCCTTTGGTTGCCCCTATCTTGCCCCTACCTGGTGCTGCCTGAGGCGATCGTCTCACCTGGCCTCATTGGTGGTGCACCCCTGCTCCCAGCATCCACTAGCTTCTCTCCACTTCTAAAGTAAGATTGGGTTCAAGAGCAACAGTGCAAAGGCAAAATACTTTGATGAATGGACATTTCATATACTGTTTGGACATTTGCATAGCTGAAATTTGTTGGGAAAACTTTGAATGTACTGGTCAGATCAGATTAGGGACATAAGTACCTTCACCATCCGTCAAAGCAAGCAATACCATGTCGCAGGGAGCTGATGAGTGACAGTGTCCAACCCTCTAGACCATGGTCGAGCACACTCCTATGTAGAGTTGCACCGGGTATCGAAGTTTCGATACCCAATCGATACTTTTAGACCTGGATTGATACGATACTGGGTCTTACTATTTAACTATACTAGGCTGCGCTGCTGTGCAGCCTAGTATCTGTTAGAGAACATGGCACGCACTGCTCTCAGCGCGCGCCATGTTATCCTTAGCAGCACAGTGGAGAAGGAGGCAGTCCCTCCCTCCCCCCTGTGCTGCTGCTGAATATAATTAACACATTAATTTAAGTGTAGGCAGCGGGTGCCGGCAGCAGTATCACATACCCGGCACCCGCCCTCTATGACATGGCGCTGCGATCCCTGGCAATTACCCCTCAGGTGCCACACAACTGGTGAATGATGTCCTATGTGAACAACAATTTACATGGACTGGAAAATGACCTTTCAAGTTAATGAACAATGACTGAAGATCCAGTTATGAGTTTTAAACTAGTAATTATTACTCCTATAAACAGATTGGTCTACAAAACCACTGTTCAGAAATCCCAAGCAGCAATAGCAAAGCTGGGAATAGTTATAAAAAATTATTGTGCAAGATGATTAGAGATGAGCGAATTTTTTCGGGAAAATTCGATTAAATCCGAAAAAATTAGCGGCGAAGTATGTTAAAAAGCGGCTATTTTGCTTTGGTAGTGAACTAATACTGTGAGTCCGTATGACATGCAGATGACAGTCGTCGCTCTTAGAATCACTGCACACTTCACTTATTTGGGCAGTCACCGGGCCAAAACGGACCATATAACTCAAGTATGAACTCAGCCTTACAGGTCGATGGTAGTGTAAAGAAGAATCGCACTCCTTTTACACCGTCGTCATCTGCTTCCACATAGATGTCTACAGAACCTGTTCTATTAAACGCTTATACAAGTAGAGCCCCTCTGACAGAGTGGAGAGGGTGTCAGCAGTAATTTGTGTTGACATCACTGATTAATTTTCTCCATTCTCTGATCCGTCAGAACAATTACCCAGAAAAAACAGATCCTGTCTGTGGAGCATACACCGTCACTCAGTCAGCATTTGCTCAATAATCCATCAGTATTGCTAAAGGCAAAAAAAATAATTAGTGGATCTAAAACAGAGATGACACGTGAATGGAATATTTACATGTCTTCTGTGTTTTTTACCCACTCCTGCTTTTGGCTACCAAATCACAAGCCAATTCTGATGGGACAATACAGGCCTTACAGCTGCTACACAGACAGGATCAGAAGAAGCGTCAAATAAATGATGATGTCAGCCAAGCCGAAAGTCAAACATGACATAGTGGTGAGGTGAAAGCAGCATGAGGAGACTACAGAGTGGCCCAATGACAGGGTCTGGAGGTGGCATCAGCATGAAAAGACCACAGAGCGGCACAATGACAGAGTCTGGAAGTGGGTGGCAATAACAGTACCCGCTGAAGATGGTGGGTGAAAGAAGGAGCACTTGGCATCAGATGTGTGGCATCAGGTGGGTAACAGCATTAGAATAGTAGCTGAGGCAGGTAGCCAGAAGAAACTGGTCAAATTGTTGGTGTGGCACCATGAATGATCTAGTCTAATGCATCCGGCATTGGTATGTGGAAATCCTGGCTGTTCATCTTGATGCAGTGTCCCACTATGTGCTATATGTGGGCACTTTAAGCTCTTGCTAAATGTCATATCTAATGTATTGTGGTATCATGCTGTAATTCCCTTTAACAGGCTGGCAGTGTCATTTACCTTTATTCGCCCCTAGGTGGTGCTTGCAACACTTATATATATAGCTGGGGGGTGTAATGTTAGTATGTCTAATGCTAATGAAGAGATGAGGAAGTTAATGGAATGTTAATGAAATTTGTATTTCCACCGAAATAATTAAAAAAAGATTTTAACCCATATAAGTGCAGCACTTAATGCAGAATACAAGATTTTTTGTCCAGACGAAATAATAAAGAGGTGTCAAAAGGCGGATCCAGGTTCAATTCCAGAGGTAGCTTAATAATAAGTGCGCTGCATAGGCACTTTTGACATAAAACATCAAGAAGTCAGTAATATCCTAAAAAAACATTGGAATATTTTAAGATTGGATTAAGACATAAAAAGTGTCATCACAATATATCCCTCAATTACATACAGGAGAGGAACCAATCTTAAGGAACAACTAGTACACAGCCATTTTCAGAGGAATTCCCAACAAATAGAAAAAAACACATGGCTAACCACAAAAGGCTCTTATCCATGTGGAAATTGCCAATTCTGCAGCAGAATGCTATCATGCAAAGAGTTCGAAAATCCGGTCGACCATAAGAAGTATAAAATCACCCAATACATAAATTGTAAGACGACTGGAGTGGTATATGCGATACTATGCAGCTGCCCCAAAATTTATGTAGGAAAAACTGTACAAGAACTCCGAAGGAGAATATCAAAACTACTAAGTGATATTGATTTAAAAACAGACACGACGCTCTCCAGACATATTCAAGCAGAACATGATGGCAAAAGTGATAGTTTGAAAATATGGGGGATAACCAAAATCAAATCAGGCCCGAGACAGGGGGATATAGACAAAAAACTACAGCAGGAAGAAACTCGCTGGATATATCGACTCAAAAGTCTTTCACCCCTAGGCCTCAATGAAGGTTTCACTTATGCATCCTTTTTGTAAAAATTAGTATATCAAAAACTAATAGGAAAAAATCAAGAATATAAATGATATTAAAGACAATGAACCTCCTTGAATTAAATAACAGAGAGAGTGGCAAAGAAATTGAAAAATATATATAAAAAATTTCACTCCAAGTATTACCTCCTGGCAGATCCACCGCTACGATAGGTCTGCAGACAAGATGAGAAATAATAATCAATACTAATTAAAATGAAAACTCACAAAAAAATAAAATTATAGCGAGTGCCTTACCTCTTTAAAGGATCCAGATCAAACCGACAGTATCTGTAGAAAAAACAAGAGAAAGAACAATTTAAACAAAAAATATGTATATAGAAAACAACCATAAAAATAATCACATATCAAATAATTATAGAGTTCAGAAAATTTAAATCTGTTAAAAAATCAAAATAAAAAAAATCAGGAAAAATGATCCCAGCACAGAAAAAGTGCCAAATAAATATTAATACATAATATTTTCAGTTAATAGATCAAAAAGTAAGCAAAAAATGGCTCAAGTATTGAGAAATACATCAAAAGAAAGAAAAAAGCAGGAAAAAGGAACAGGAAAAAAACATCTAAGTACAGAGATATGCGCAGAGAAAGTAAAAACCCATTAAAATCTCTAAGTCCAAAGACATGCGCAGTGTTCCGCCCAGCTGATTCTATATACCCCCCCCCCCAAAAAAAACAAACATTAAATGGATCGGCAAGTAAGCCAAGCACAATCAGTTAATATAAGTAATAATAATATGATGTCAATAACCCAACTAATAAAGGAATAAAACCTGTGACTTCTCAGAACCTGCAGAAAAGCCTATAGAGCGGAGTCAGCCGTAGCTCTAAGTACGGAGACATGCGCGAGATCTGAGTAAGATCGCGCGAGCACAGACTCTGGAGCTGGGTGACACCAACAGCCAATCAAACATCACAACAGAAATGATATAAACGAGCTCAAAGAGGAGCACGGCTATTAGCTAGAAAGTATTGCGTCACGCGAGTAGGAGGTAATAAATATATCCGGTCAAGCCACTCTCTCCAAGACTGCCCGATCCCCTGAGGACGCCATATCTATGGCGAAACATGTCGGGGGGCAGCGTTTAAGATTTTAGAGCACAGTGGACCAATCTAGGGTGCGCCGGCTAGTGAGCAGTAAGCTGGCAGAAGCAAGTGACTGCGCCGTCATGAGAAGGCAGCACAGTTAAAGATAATGCTGCAATCTCAACCACAGACCGAATGGAGGGAATAAGATAGGCAGTAGGCAGCCACCCCAGCATTCGCATAATCACTAAAAAGTTACGACACAGTGCCAATTAGGCACCAGTACTGAGCAGCCCGTTAACAATGTTGCAAATAACTGCTACACTATAACGGATATAATATCCATCTCAGCATACAGAGAGGCTAATAGCTAGTTGAATTAAGCTATAGCTGCCATTGTCAAACGGCTGCCAGTGAATTAATATATTCAGTATAGCACCTGAAAAGGCCCACTGATGAAAGTTTTAAATTTATGATTTAAGTAGGTTAGTTATAAGTTTCACTATCTATTAAATGTGATCAATTAAAAGTTAATTTTTACTATATAAAAATCGCCACATAACAATAAAAATAAAAACAAGCGCACGTCAAGAGCAGGCAACCAGTAGTGTAATCACTAAATGTAAAACACAATAATAACAATAAAGTACACAGCCTATAGGATGAAAATCACAGGCAACCTGTAGCCAGCAGGATGCCTGTATTTATAGTGGGGAGTGAGGGTCATGTGACGTGGCCAGCTAAGCTGTAAAAAACAGTGTCAGGCAGCTGCTGCCAAGGCCAATAAGATAATGCATCAAAAGGGGCATAGATGCCCGTGATGAGAACAAAGCCCTACCACTTTACAAATCACTAGTCAGACCACACATGGAGTACTGTGTACAGTTCTGGGCTCCTGTGAACAAGGCGGACATAGCAGAGCTGGAGAGCGTACAGAGGAGGGCAACTAAAGTAATAACTGGAATGGGGGACTACTGACAGAGTATCAACATTAGGGTTATTCATTTTAGAAAAAAGATGACTGAGGGGAGATCTAATTACAATGTATAAATATATCAGGGGTCAGTACAGAGATCTCTCCCATCATCTATTTATCCCCAGGACTGTGACTGTGATGAGGGGACATCCTCTGCGTCTGGAGGAAAGAAGGTTTGTACACAAACATAGAAGAGGATTCTTTACGGTAAGAGCAGTGAGACTATGGAACTCTCTGCCTGAGGAGGATGGTGATGGTGAGTTCACTAAAAGAGTTCAAGAGGGGCCTGGATGTATTTCTGGAGTGTAATAATATTACAGGTTATAGCTACTAGAGAGGGGTCGTTGATCCAGAGAGTTATCTGATTGCTTTCCAACATAACACTTGTACCCCAATAACAAAAAGCTGGAATGACAGAGCTGTCTAATGGCTATTTGGATTCCCAAATAATCGTTCCCTGCACTTGTAAATCACTTTCCTATCAATATCCCTAGCACTTTCTGACACCTCTCCCTGCACTAAGATGCTGTGAAATGATTCCTCCATATCCTTTCCCTGCACTTATAAATCCTTTTTTCAGCTTTTTTTTCAAACATAGAGGTTTTTCCAATAGCTGTCTCTTGCGCCTTCACACGTCTGTCCCTGCACTCTGAACGCTGGAAAATGGCAGAATCTAAAATGGCTGCCATATTTATAGGGCTGTGACATCACAGGGCTGGCTGGCTGCTGATTGGCTGCATGCAGGCATGTCAATCGGGATGATCCCACCTTTCCAGAGTTCCTTGCCCCATGTCCTCAGCCCTGACACGTGTAGCCGCCATTTTAGGAAAATAGCGATTCGCTACCACAAAGCACGAGGAAATTTGCATTCGTTGCGAATCAATGTTTTTCAGAAATTCGGATCTAATTCCACTTTGTCAGCTTCGATTCGCTAAAAGATGTTGTGTAGATAATTCTATGCAACTCATAGGAAACTGTGAAATAGGGTATCTGTAATATGTTAAATACCTACAGTATGTACATAAACCAACCCGACCCAATACAGATAAGACAGCTACTAATAAAGTGCTCTATGTGTGCAAACAGTCACAAGTATTCTACCGACCAGGATGAGCAGCACGGTTCAAAGTGTCCCGCTTTCGCCTCCACTGTGGATATGAACCATAAGCCAATCAGGACAAATGTAAAAATGTGAAAATGTTTTATTTAATGGAGTTGAGGACATCAGACAGAGCCATCATCTACAACCGGGAAGCTATTGGGCAGCAACAAAATTACATCATGATACTAAGCATTCCACACAAGAAAGAGTTGGTGCATAACTATATCACACAGCCATAGGAATACATACTCTACTGAGCAAATGTTTTTGGCAGGTGTGAAAAAATGCTGCAAAGTAAGAATGCTTTAAAAAAATATATATATTTATTTAAATTTATTCTCCACAAATAGTGATTTGATTAGATTTTCTTTTTTTTTCATTTACTTTGCATTTTGTTAATTGATCAAAATAAACTATCAGGGTCCATTCACACGTCAACAAAATGGGTCCGCATCCGTTCCGCAATTTAGCAAAACAGGTGCGGACCCATTCATTTTTAATTGGCCCGGAATGTGCTGTCTGCATCCACAGTTGCGGATCCGCACTTCCGTTCCGCAAAAAAATAGAACTTGTCCTATTCTTGTTCACAATTGCGGACAAGAAAAGGCATTTTCTATGAGAGTGCTGTCGATGCGCGGTCCGCAAAATGCGGAACACACATTGCCGGTGTCCATGTTTTGCGGATCCGCAAAACAGATACGGACGTGTGAATGGACCCTAAAAGGTCTCACTGCAGCAAAGGTATTTATCATATAGACAGTCTCGATGTTTCATCCGAAGTCGATTCGCTCATCCCTAGTTACGACCACCCTGCAATCCAGCTGAGGTGGCTGTGCTTGTACACTGTAGGACAAAGTTCCTGTGTGTGTGCGCTCCACCAGAGAAGCCAGTACTTTCTCCTATAGTGTGCAAGCACGGCCACCGATTTTGGATTGCAGGGTGGTCATAACCATGGAAACGAGACTTGTACAATGTGATGGAAAATTTCGTCTAGTCAGCAAAGGGGGCAATATGGATAATCACAATACATTAGTATTTGCCTTGTATTAATTTTCTGTAAATGATAAATGCCACTTTTCCCTTTAACACTTCTATTTTTGAAAGTATTCTTACTTTGCAGCGTTTTTCCAATAGAAAAATAGAAACATAGAATGTGTCGGCAGATAAGAACCATTTGGCCCATCTAGTCTGCCAAATATACTGAATACTATGAATAGCCCCTGACCCTATCGTATATGAAGGATGGCCTTATGCCTATCCCATGCATGCTTAACCCCTTAAGGACTTAGGGCGTACCGGTACACCCTATTTCTCGAATCCTTAAGGACTCAGGGCGTACCGATACGCCCTAAGTTTAAATCGTGATTGCGGTGCCGCGGGAGTTAAACCGAACAGGATGCCAGCTGAAATCATTCAGCCGGCATCCGGTCAAAACGCCAGGGGGGGTCAGGTTAACAGTCAGGGTCAGGGAGCTCCCTACCTCTCCGATCGGGGGGCTGCTGTGCCTTTGCAGCCCCCAGACAGGATGGGGTCACAGAGGGAGGGAGCCCCCCTCCTTACCCTTCCCCGTCTGCGCAGTTGTGACCACAACTGAGCAGACGGGGAAGGTCCCTATGGCAACAGGACGCCTTCTCAGGCATCCTGCTGTCCATGGTGCTGAACAGATCTGTGCTAAAGGCATAGATCTGTTCAGACAAAGTGTAAGTAAAATACAGTACAATTCACTATATAGTGTACTGTACTGTATTATAAAGACATCATACCCACTGGATCTTCAAGAACCAAAAGAAGTCAAAAAAATGTAAAAAAAAGTGAAAAAAGTAAAGATTAAAAAAAACACATTTATCACTGAAAAAAAAAAAAAAAAAAAATACACTACACGTATCTCCACGTCCGTAATGACCTGATCTATAAAACGGTCATGTTACTTTCCCCGCACGGTGAACGCCATAAAAAGAAAAAAATAAAAACTATGAGAAAATTTTAATTTTGCCCACCTTACTTCCCAAAAAAGGTAATAAAAGTGATCAAAAAAGTCACATGAACGCCAAAATAGTACCAATCAAACCGTCATCTCATCCCACAAAAATCGTACCCTACCCAAGATAATCGCCCAAAAACTGAAAAAACTATGGCTCTTAGACCATGGAAACACTAAAACATATTTTTTTTTGTTTCAAAAATGAAATCATTGTGTAAAACTTACATAAATAAAAAGAAAGTATACATATTAGGTATCGCCGCGTCCGTATCGACCAGCTCTATAAAAATATTACATGACCTAACCCCTCAGACGACCACCGTAAAAAAAATAAAAATAAAAACGGTGTAAAAAAAGCTATTTTTTGTCATCTTACGGCACAAAAAGTGTAATAGCAAGCGATCAAAAAGTCATATTCACACCCAAAAACATACATAAATAAAAAAATTGTATACATATTAGGTATCGCCGCGTCCGTGACAACCTGGTCTATAAAAATACCACATGATATAACCTGTCAGATGAAATTTGTAAATAACAAAACAAAAAACAGTGCCAAAAAAGCTATTTCTTGTTATCTTGTCTCACAAAAAGTGTAATATAGAGCAACCAAAAATCATATGTACCCTAAACTAGTACCAACAAAACTGCCACCCTAGCCCATAGTTTTTAAAATGGCGTCACTTTTTTGGAGTTTCTACTCTAGGGGTGCATCAGGGGGGCTTCAAATGGGACATGGTGTCCAAAAAACCAGTCCAGCAAAATCTGCCTTCCAAAAACCATATGGCATTCCTTTCCTTCTGCGCCATGCCGTGTGCCCGTACAGCAGTTTACGACCACATATGGGGTGTTTCTGTGAACTACAGAATCAGGGCCATAAATAATAAGCTTTGTTTGGCTGTTAACCCTTGCTTTAAAACGGGGAAAAAAAATATTAAAATGGAAAATCTGCCAAAAAAGTGAAATTTTGAAATTGTATCTCTATTTTCCATTAAATCTTGTGCAACACCTAAAGAGTTAACAAAGTTTGTAAAATCAGTTTAGAATACCTTGAGGGGTGTAGTTTCTTAGATGAGGTCACTTTTATGGAGTTTCTACTCTAGGGGTGCATCAGGGGGGCTTCAAATGGGACATGGTGTCAAAAAAACCAGTCCAGCAAAATCTGCCTTCTAAAAACCATACGGCGCACCTTTCCCTCTACGCCCTACTGTGTGCCCGTACAGTAGTTTACGGCCACATATGGGGTGTTTCTGCAAACTACAGAATCGGGGCAATAAATATAGCATTTTGTTTGGCTCTTAACCCTTGCTTTGTTACTGGAAAAAATGGATTAAAATGGAAAATTTGCCAAAAGAGTTAACAAAGTTTGTAGTTTATAGGGGTGTAGTTTATAGAATGGGGTCATTTTTGGGTGGTTTCTATTATGTAAGCCTCGCAAAGTGACTTCAGACCTAAACTGGTCCCTAAAAATTAGCTTTTTTTTTTACAAATGTTGGGTACATTTTGTATTTTTTTATAAATAAATTATTACTTCATTTTACCAGTGTCATGAAGTACACTATGTGACAAAAAAACAATCTCAGAATGGCCTGGATAAGTCAAAGCGTTTTAAAGTTATCAGCACTTAAAGTGACACTGGTCAGATTTGCAAAAATGGCCAAGTCCTTAAGTTGAAATAGGGCTGAGTCCTGAAGGGGTTAAACTCCTTCACTGTATTTGCAGCTACCACTTCTGCAGGAAGGCTATTCCATGCATCCACTACTCTCTCAGTAAAGTAATACTTCCTGATATAACTTTTAAACCTTTGCCCCTCTAATTTAAAACTATGTCCTCTTGCAGCAGTTTTTCTTCTTTTAAATATTCTCTCCTCTTTTACCTTGTTGATTCCCTTTATGTATTTAAAAGTTTCTATCATATCCCCTCTGTCTCGTCTTTCTTCCAAGCTATACATGTTAAGGTCCTTTAATCTTTCTTGGTAAGTTTTATCCTGCAATACATGTACCAGTTTAGTAGCTCTTCTCTGAACTCTCTCCCAAGTATCAATATCCTTCTGGAGATATGGTCTCCAGTACTGCGCACAGTACTCCAAATGAGGTCTCACTAGTGCTCTGTAGAGCGGCATGAGCACCTCCCTCTTTCTACTGGTAATGCCTCTCCCTATACACCCAAGCATTCTGCTAGCATTTCCTGCTGCTCTATGACATTGTCTGCCTACCTTTAAGTCTTCTGAAATAATAACCCCTAAATCCCTTTCCTCAGATACTGAGGTTAGGACTGTATCACTGATTTTATATTCTGCTCTTGGGTTTTTATGCCCCAGGTGCATTATCTTGCACTTATCAACATTAAATTTTAGTTGCAAGATTTTTGACCATTCCTCTAGTTTTCCTAAATCCTTTTCCATTTGGTGTATCCCTCCAGGAACATCAACCCTGTTACAAATCTTTGTGTCATCAGCACAAAAACACACCTTACCATCAAGGCCTTCTGCAATTTCGCTCCAACTTGCATACCTGCTTAATTCTTTTGCACAGTGCTGTACAATTCTGTGGTAGTGAATAACTAATGGTCTAGTACAAGATCTTCCCCAAAGCCCCCCATGTCAAACAGACATGATAAAACAGATATAAATAACTGAATCTACAGTACAGAACAAAAGTTTGGACACACCTTCTCATTCAAAGAGTTTTCTTTATTTTCATGACTATGAAAATTGTAGATTCACACTGAAGGCATCAAAACTATGAATGAACACATGTGGAATTATATACATAACAAAAAAGTGTGAAACAACTGAAAATATGTCATATTCTAGGTTCTTCAAAGTAGCCACCTTTTGCTTTGATTACTGCTTTGCACACTCTTGGCATTCTCTTGATGAGCTTCAAGAGGTAGTCATCTGAAATGGTCTTCCAACAGTCTTGAAGGAGTTCCCAGAGATGCTTAGCACTTGTTGGCCCTTTTGCCTTGACTCTGTGGCCCAGTTCACCCCAAACCATCTCGATTGGGTGACTGTGGAGACCAGGTCATCTGGCGCAACACCCCATCACTCTCCTTCATGGTCAAATAGCCCTTACACAGCCTGGAGGTGTGTTTGGGGTCATTGTCCTGTTGAAAAAAAAATGATGGTCCAACTAAACGCAAATCGGATGGAATAGCATGTCGCTGCAAGATGCTGTGGTAGCCATGCTGGTTCAGTATGCATTCAATTTTGAATAAGTCCCCAACAGTGTCACCAGCAAAGCACCCCCACACCATCATACCTCCTCCTCCATGCTTCACGGTGGGAACCAGGCATGTAGAGTCCATCCGTTCACCTTTTCTGCGTCGCACAAAGACACTGTGGTTGGAACCAAAGATCTCAAATTTGGACTCATCAGACCAAAGCACAGATTTCCACTGGTCTAATGTTCATTCCTTGTGTTCTTTAGCCCAAACAAGTCTCTTCTGCTTGTTGCCTGTCCTTAGCAGTGGTTTCCTAGCAGATATTCTACCATGAACGCCTGATTCACACAGTCTCCTCTTAATAGTTGTTCTAGAGATGTGTCTGCTGCTAGAACTCTGTGTGGCATTGACCTGGTCTCTAATCTGAGCTGCTGTTAAACTGCGATTTCTGAGGCTGGTGACTCAGAGGAACTTATCCTCCGCAGCAGAGGTGACTCTTGGTCTTCCTTTCCTGGGGCGGTCCGCATGTGAGCCAGTTTCTTTGTAGCGCTTGATGGTTTTTGTGACTGCACTTGGGGACACTTTCAAAGTTTTCCCAATTTTTCGGACTGACTGACCTTCATTTCTTAAAGTAATGATGGCCACTCGTTTTTCTTGACTTAGCTGCTTTTTCTTGCCATAATACAAATTCTCACAGTCTATTCAGTAGGACTATCAGCTGTGTATCCACCTGACTTCTCCACAACGCAACTGATGGTCCCAACCCCATTTATAAGGCAAGAAATCCCACTTATTAAACCTGACAGGGCACACCTGTGAAGTGAAAACCATTTCAGGTGACTACCTGTTGAAGCTCATCAAGAGAATGCCAAGAGTGTGCAAAGCAGTAATAAAAGCAAAAAGTGGCTACTTTGAAGAACCTAGAATATGACATATTTTCAGTTGTTTCACACTTTTTTGTTATGTATATAATTCCACATGTGTTAATTCATAGTTTTGATGCCTTCAGTGTGAATCTACAATTTTCATAATCATGAAAATAAAGAAAACTCTTTGAATGAGAAGGTGTGTCCAAACTTTTGGTCTGTACTGTATATATTTGATATATATGCTACTGTATAAGACCGGGTTCACACAGAGGAACAGACTGCCAGAATTATCTGGCGTACATGCTGGTTTTCAGACAGACAAAAAATACTACGTGCAGCATTTTTAGTCTGGCCTAAAGCCAACATACAGTGCCTTCCAAAAATACCCCCTTAACTTTTTTCGTATTTGGGTGCCTCACAACCTGGATTTAACATGGATTGTTTGAGGAGTTGCATCATTTAATTTACAGAACATGCCCACAACTTTGAAGATATTATTATTATTTTTTTATTGTTAAGTAGGGATGAGCGAACTCGAACTGTATAGTTCGGGTTCGTACCGAATTTTGGGGTGTCCGTGACACGGACCCGAACCCGGACATTTTCGTAAAAGTCCGGGTTCGGGTTCGGTGTTCGTCGCTTTCTTCGCGCTTTTGTGACGCTTTCTTGGCGCTTTTTGAAAGGCTGCAAAGCAGCCAATCAACAAGCGTCATACTACTTGCCCCAAGAGGCCATCACAGCCATGCCTACTATTGGCATGGCTGTGATTGGCCAGAGCACCATGTGACCCAGCCTCTATTTAAGCTGGAGTCACATAGCGCCGCCCGTCACTCTGCTCTGATTAGCGTAGGGAGAGGTTGCGGCTGCGACAGTAGGGCGAGATTAGGCAGATTAACTCCTCCAAAGGACTTGATTAACTGATTGATCTGCAGCTGTGGATCATTGAGCTGCTGATCCTCAATTGCTCACTGTTTTTAGGCTGCACAGACCGTTTGTCAGTCTCATTTTTCTGGGGTGATCGGCGGCCATTTTGTGTCTTGTGGTGCGCCAGCACAAGCTGCGACCAAGTGCATTTAACCCTCAATGGTGTGGTTGTTTTTTGGCTAAAGCCTACATCAGGGTGAAGCTGTGACACCAAGTGCATTTAACCAGCAATAGTCTGTTCATTTTTTGGCCATATACAAAATCAGGGGCAAGCTGCGCCTGTCACCAAGTGCATTTAACCCTCAATGGTGTGGTTGTTTTTTGGCTAAAGCCTACATCAGGGTGAAGCTGTCACACCAAGTGCATTTAACCAGCAATAGTCTGTTCATTTTTTGGCCATATACAAAATCAGGGGCAAGCTGCGCCTGTCACCAAGTGCATTTAACCCTCAATGGTGTGGTTGTTTTTTGGCTAAAGCCTACATCAGGGTGAAGCTGTCACACCAAGTGCATTTAACCAGCAATAGTCTGTTCATTTTTTGGCCATATACAAAATCAGGGGCAAGCTGCGCCTGTCACCAAGTGCATTTAACCCTCAATGGTGTGGTTGTTTTTTGGCTAAAGCCTACATCAGGGTGAAGCTGTCACACCAAGTGCATTTAACCAGCAATAGTCTGTTCATTTTTTGGCCATATCCCAGTCTAATTCTGTCACTAAATCCATACCGGTCACCCAGCGCCTAAATACTAGGCCTCAAATTTATATCCAGCTAAATCTGTCCCTAGTGCTGTAGCTGGGCGAGTTATTTAGTGTCCGTTCAAGCACATTTCTTGTTCTGGGTTGAAATACAATTCCCAATTTAGCAATTTCATAATTTAGTGGTTCCTGCTATATCAGAGCTATTTGAAATCTATCCCAAAAAGGGTATATAATATTGAAGGTGCACATAGGGTCATTCAGAGTAACTTCACACACACCCGCTACTGTGTATTTCCAAGTCTAATTCTGTCACTAAATCCATACCGGTGACCCAGCGCCTAAATACTAGGCCTCAAATTTAATTCCCTCTAAATCTCTCGTTACCCACCGCTGTACTGTTGTTGCTGGGCAAGATATTTAGTGTCCGTCAAAGCACATTTTTTGTTCTGGGTTGAAGTACAATTCCCAATTTAGCAATTTCATAATTTAGTGGTTTCTGCTATATCAGAGCTATTTGAAATCTATCCCAAAAAGGGTATATAATATTGAAGGTGCACATAGGGTCATTCAGAATAACTTCACACACACCCGCTACTGTGTATTTCCAAGTCTAATTCTGTCACTAAACCCATACCTGTCACCCAGCGCCTAAATACTAGGCCTCAAATTTAAATCCCTCTAAATCTCTCGTTACCGTTGTCCTGTTGTAGCTGGGAAAGTTATTTAGTGCCCGTCAAAGCACATTTTTTGTTCTGGGTTGAAGTACAATTCCCAATTTAGCAATTTCATAATTTAGTGGTTCCTGCTATATCAGAGCTATTTGAAATCTATCCCAAAAAGGGTATATAATATTGAAGGTGCACATAGGGTCATTCAGAATAACTTCACACACACCCGCTACTGTGTATTTCCAAGTCTAATTCTGTCACTAAATCCATACCGGTGACCCAGCGCCTAAATACTAGGCCTCAAATTTAATTCCCTCTAAATCTCTCGTTACCCACCGGTGTACTGTTGTTGCTGGGCAAGATATTTAGTGTCCGTCAAAGCACATTTTTTGTTCTGGGTTGAAGTACAATTCCCAATTTAGCAATTTCATAATTTAGTGGTTTCTGCTATATCAGAGCTATTTGAAATCTATCCCAAAAAGGGTATATAATATTGAAGGTGCACATAGGGTCATTCAGAATAACTTCACACACACCCGCTACTGTGTATTTCCAAGTCTAATTCTGTCACTAAACCCATACCTGTCACCCAGCGCCTAAATACTAGGCCTCAAATTTAAATCCCTCTAAATCTCTCGTTACCGTTGTCCTGTTGTAGCTGGGAAAGTTATTTAGTGCCCGTCAAAGCACATTTTTTGTTCTGGGTTGAAGTACAATTCCCAATTTAGCAATTTCATAATTTAGTGGTTCCTGCTATATCAGAGCTATTTGAAATCTATCCCAAAAAGGGTATATAATATTGAAGGTGCACATAGGGTCATTCAGAATAACTTCACACACACCCGCTACTGTGTATTTCCAAGTCTAATTCTGTCACTAAATCCATACCGGTGACCCAGCGCCTAAATACTAGGCCTCAAATTTAATTCCCTCTAAATCTCTCGTTACCCACCGCTGTACTGTTGTTGCTGGGCAAGATATTTAGTGTCCGTCAAAGCACATTTTTTGTTCTGGGTTGAAGTACAATTCCCAATTTAGCAATTTCATAATTTAGTGGTTTCTGCTATATCAGAGCTATTTGAAATCTATCCCTAAAAGGGTATATAATATTGAAGGTGCACATAGGGTCATTCAGAATAACTTCACACACACCCGCTACTGTGTATTTCCAAGTCTAATTCTGTCACTAAACCCATACCTGTCACCCAGCGCCTAAATACTAGGCCTCAAATTTATATCCAGCTAAATCTGTCCCTAGTGCTGTAGCTGGGCGAGTTATTTAGTGTCCGTTCAAGCACATTTCTTGTTCTGGGTTGAAATACAATTCCCAATTTAGCAATTTCATAATTTAGTGGTTCCTGCTATATCAGAGCTCTTTGAAATCTATCCCAAAAAGGGTATATAATATTGAAGGTGCACATAGGGTCATTCAGAGTAACTTCACACACACCCGCTACTGTGTATTTCCAAGTCTAATTCTGTCACTAAATCCATACCGGTGACCCAGCGCCTAAATACTAGGCCTCAAATTTAATTCCCTCTAAATCTCTCGTTACCCACCGCTGTACTGTTGTTGCTGGGCAAGATATTTAGTGTCCGTCAAAGCACATTTTTTGTTCTGGGTTGAAGTACAATTCCCAATTTAGCAATTTCATAATTTAGTGGTTTCTGCTATATCAGAGCTATTTGAAATCTATCCCAAAAAGGGTATATAATATTGAAGGTGCACATAGGGTCATTCAGAATAACTTCACACACACCCGCTACTGTGTATTTCCAAGTCTAATTCTGTCACTAAACCCATACCTGTCACCCAGCGCCTAAATACTAGGCCTCAAATTTAAATCCCTCTAAATCTCTCGTTACCGTTGTCCTGTTGTAGCTGGGAAAGTTATTTAGTGCCCGTCAAAGCACATTTTTTGTTCTGGGTTGAAGTACAATTCCCAATTTAGCAATTTCATAATTTAGTGGTTCCTGCTATATCAGAGCTATTTGAAATCTATCCCAAAAAGGGTATATAATATTGAAGGTGCACATAGGGTCATTCAGAATAACTTCACACACACCCGCTACTGTGTATTTCCAAGTCTAATTCTGTCACTAAATCCATACCGGTGACCCAGCGCCTAAATACTAGGCCTCAAATTTAATTCCCTCTAAATCTCTCGTTACCCACCGGTGTACTGTTGTTGCTGGGCAAGATATTTAGTGTCCGTCAAAGCACATTTTTTGTTCTGGGTTGAAGTACAATTCCCAATTTAGCAATTTCATAATTTAGTGGTTTCTGCTATATCAGAGCTATTTGAAATCTATCCCTAAAAGGGTATATAATATTGAAGGTGCACATAGGGTCATTCAGAATAACTTCACACACACCCGCTACTGTGTATTTCCAAGTCTAATTCTGTCACTAAATCCATACCGGTGACCCAGCGCCTAAATACTAGGCCTCAAATTTAATTCCCTCTAAATCTCTCGTTACCCACCGTTGTACTGTTGTTGCTGGGCAAGATATTTAGTGTCCGTCAAAGCACATTTTTTGTTCTGGGTTGAAGTACAATTCCCAATTTAGCAATTTCATAATTTAGTGGTTTCTGCTATATCAGAGCTATTTGAAATCTATCCCTAAAAGGGTATATAATATTCAAGGTGCACATTGGGTCATTCAGAATAACTTCACACACACACGCTTCTGTGCATTTCCAAGTCTAATTCTGTCACTAAATCCATACCGGTCACCCAGCGCCTAAATACTAGGCCTCAAATTTATATCCCGCTGAATTTGAATACAATACATTGGGCCAAATAATATATTTGTTGTTGTGGTGAACCATAACAATGAGAAAAACATCTAGTAAGGGACGCGGACGTGGACATGGTCGTGGTGGTGTTAGTGGACCCTCTGGTGCTGGGAGAGGACGTGGCCGTTCTGCCACATCCACACGTCCTAGTGTACCAACTACTTCAGGTCCCAGTAGCCGCCAGAATTTACAGCGATATATGGTGGGGCCCAATGCCGTTCTAAGGATGGTAAGGCCTGAGCAGGTACAGGCATTAGTCAATTGGGTGGCCGACAGTGGATCCAGCACGTTCACATTATCTCCCACCCAGTCTTCTGCAGAAAGCGCACAGATGGCGCCTGAAAACCAACCCCATCAGTCTGTCACATCACCCCCATGCATACCAGGGAAACTGTCTCAGCCTCAAGTTATGCAGCAGTCTCTTATGCTGTTTGAAGACTCCGCTGGCAGGGTTTCCCAAGGGCATCCACCTAGCCCTTCCCCAGCGGTGAAAGACATAGAATGCACTGACGCACAACCACTTATGTTTCCTGATGATGAGGACATGGGAATACCACCTCAGCATGTCTCTGATGATGACGAAACACAGGTGCCAACTGCTGCGTCTTTCTGCAGTGTGCAGACTGAACAGGAGGTCAGGGATCAAGACTGGGTGGAAGACGATGCAGGGGACGATGAGGTCCTAGACCCCACATGGAATGAAGGTCGTGCCACTGACTTTCACAGTTCGGAGGAAGAGGCAGTGGTGAGACCGAGCCAACAGCGTAGCAAAAGAGGGAGCAGTGGGCAAAAGCAGAACACCCGCCGCCAAGAGACTCCGCCTGCTACTGACCGCCGCCATCTGGGACCGAGCACCCCAAAGGCAGCTTCAAGGAGTTCCCTGGCATGGCACTTCTTCAAACAATGTGCTGACGACAAGACCCGAGTGGTTTGCACGCTGTGCCATCAGAGCCTGAAGCGAGGCATTAACGTTCTGAACCTGAGCACAACCTGCATGACCAGGCACCTGCATGCAAAGCATGAACTGCAGTGGAGTAAACACCTTAAAACCAAGGAAGTCACTCAGGCTCCCCCTGCTACCTCTTCTGCTGCTGCCGCCTCGGCCTATTCTGCTGCTGCCGCCTCGGCCTCTTCCTCCGCCTCTGGAGGAACGTTGGCACCTGCCGCCCAGCAAACAGGGGATGTACCACCAACACCACCACCACCACCTCCGTCACCAAGCGTCTCAACCATGTCACACGCCAGCGTTCAGCTCTCCATCTCACAAACATTTGATAGAAAGCGTAAATTCCCACCTAGCCACCCTCGATCCCTGGCCCTGAATGCCAGCATTTCTAAACTACTGGCCTATGAAATGCTGTCATTTAGGCTGGTGGACACAGACAGCTTCAAACAGCTCATGTCGCTTGCTGTCCCACAGTATGTTGTTCCCAGCCGGCACTACTTCTCCAAGAGAGCCGTGCCTTCCCTGCACAACCAAGTATCCGATAAAATCAAGTGTGCACTGCGCAACGCCATCTGTGGCAAGGTCCACCTAACCACAGATACGTGGACCAGTAAGCACGGCCAGGGACGCTATATCTCCCTAACTGCACACTGGGTAAATGTAGTGGCAGCTGGGCCCCAGGCGGAGAGCTGTTTGGCGCACGTCCTTCCGCCGCCAAGGATCGCAGGGCAACATTCTTTGCCTCCTGTTGCCACCTCCTCCTTCTCGGCTTCCTCCTCCTCTTCTTCCACCTGCTCATCCAGTCAGCCACACACCTTCACCACCAACTTCAGCACAGCCCGGGGTAAACGTCAGCAGGCCATTCTGAAACTCATATGTTTGGGGGACAGGCCCCACACCGCACAGGAGTTGTGGCGGGGTATAGAACAACAGACCGACGAGTGGTTGCTGCCGGTGAGCCTCAAGCCCGGCCTGGTGGTGTGTGATAATGGGCGAAATCTCGTTGCAGCTCTGGGACTAGCCAATTTGACGCACATCCCTTGCTTGGCGCATGTGCTGAATTTGGTGGTGCAGAAGTTCATTCACAACTACCCCGACATGTCAGAGCTGCTGCATAAAGTGCGGGCCGTCTGTTCGCGCTTCCGGCGTTCACATCCTGCTGCTGCTCGCCTGTCTGCGCTACAGCGTAACTTCGGCCTTCCCGCTCACCGCCTCATATGCGACGTGCCCACCAGGTGGAACTCCACCTTGCACATGCTGGACAGACTGTGCGAGCAGCAGCAGGCCATAGTGGAGTTTCAGCTGCAGCACGCACGGGTCAGTCGCACTACAGAACAGCACCACTTCACCACCAATGACTGGGCCTCCATGCGAGACCTGTGTGCCCTGTTGCGCTGTTTCGAGTACTCCACCAACATGGCCAGTGGCGATGACACCGTTATCAGCGTTACAATACCACTTCTATGTCTCCTTGAGAAAACACTTAGGGCGATGATGGAACAGGAGGTGGCCCAGGAGGAGGAGGAGGAGGATGAGGAAGAGGGGTCATTTTTAGCACTTTCAGGCCAGTCTCTTCGAAGTGACTCAGAGGGAGGTTTTTTGCAACAGCAGAGGCCAGGTACAAATGTGGCCAGCCAGGGCCCACTACTGGAGGACGAGGAGGACGAGGATGAGGAGGAGGTGGAGGAGGATGAGGATGAAGCATGGTCACAGCGGGGTGGCACCCAACGCAGCTCGGGTCCATCACTGGTGCGTGGCTGGGGGGAAAGGCAGGACGATGACGATACGCCTCCCACAGAGGACAGCTTGTCCTTACCCCTGGGCAGCCTGGCACACATGAGCGACTACATGCTGCAGTGCCTGCGCAACGACAGCAGAGTTGCCCACATTTTAACCTGTGCGGACTACTGGGTTGCCACCCTGCTGGATCCACGCTACAAAGACAATGTGCCCACCTTACTTCCTGCACTGGAGCGTGATAGGAAGATGCGCGAGTACAAGCGCACGTTGGTAGACGCGCTACTGAGAGCATTCCCAAATGTCACAGGGGAACAAGTGGAAGCCCAAGGCCAAGGCAGAGGAGGAGCAAGAGGTCGCCAAGGCAGCTGTGTCACGGCCAGCTCCTCTGAGGGCAGGGTTAGCATGGCAGAGATGTGGAAAACTTTTGTCAACACGCCACAGCTAACTGCACCACCACCTGATACGCAACGTGTTAGCAGGAGGCAACATTTTACTAACATGGTGGAACAGTACGTGTGCACACCCCTCCACGTACTGACTGATGGTTCGGCCCCATTCAACTTCTGGGTCTCTAAATTGTCCACGTGGCCAGAGCTAGCCTTTTATGCCTTGGAGGTGCTGGCCTGCCCGGCAGCCAGCGTTTTGTCTGAACGTGTATTCAGCACGGCAGGGGGCGTCATTACAGACAAACGCAGCCGCCTGTCTACAGCCAATGTGGACAAGCTGACGTTCATAAAAATGAACCAGGCATGGATCCCACAGGACCTGTCCGTCCCTTGTCCAGATTAGACATTAACTACCTCCCCATAACCATATATTATTGGACTCCAGGGCACTTCCTCATTCAATCCTATTTTTATTTTCATTTTACCATTATATTGCGATGCTACCCAAAGTTGAATGAACCTCTCCTCTGCCTGTGTGCTAGGCCTAAATATATGCCAATGGACTGTTGCAGTGGTGGCTGACATGAAGCCTGATTCTCTGCTATGACATGCAGACTAATTCTCTGCTGACATGAAGCCAGATTGTCTGTTACGGGACCTCTCTCCTCTGCCTGGGTGCTGGGCCTAAATTTATGACAATGGACTGTTGCAGTGGTGGCTGACGTGAAGCCTGATTCTCTGCTATGACATGCAGACTGATTCTCTGCTGTCATGAAGCCAGATTGTCTGTTACGGGACCTTTCTCCTCTACCTGGGTTCTGGGCCTAAATTTATGAAAATTGACTCTTACAGTGGTGGGTGACGTGAAGCCTGATTCTCTGCTATGATATGAAGACTGATTCTCTGCTGACATGAAGCCAGATTGTCTGTTACGGGACCTTTCTCCTCTGCCTGGGTTCTGGGCCTAAATTTATGAAAATTGACTCTTACAGTGGTGGGTGACGTGAAGCCTGATTCTCTGCTATGATATGAAGACTGATTCTCTGCTGACATGAAGCCAGATTGTCTGTTACGGGACCTTTCTCCTCTGCCTGGGTTCTGGGCCTAAATTTATGAAAATTGACTCTTACAGTGGTGGGTGACGTGAAGCCTGATTCTCTGCTATGATATGAAGACTGATTCTCTGCTGACATGAAGCCAGATTGTCTGTTACGGGACCTTTCTCCTCTGCCTGGGTTCTGGGCCTAAATTTATGAAAATTGACTCTTACAGTGGTGGGTGACGTGAAGCCTGATTCTCTGCTATGATATGAAGACTGATTCTCTGCTGACATGAAGCCAGATTGTCTGTTACGGGACCTTTCTCCTCTGCCTGGGTTCTGGGCCTAAATTTATGAAAATTGACTCTTACAGTGGTGGGTGACGTGAAGCCTGATTCTCTGCTATGATATGAAGACTGATTCTCTGCTGACATGAAGCCAGATTGTCTGTTACGGGACCTTTCTCCTCTGCCTGGGTTCTGGGCCTAAATTTATGAAAATTGACTCTTACAGTGGTGGGTGACGTGAAGCCTGATTCTCTGCTATGATATGAAGACTGATTCTCTGCTGACATGAAGCCAGATTGTCTGTTACGGGACCTCTCTCCTCTGCCTGGGTGCTGGGCCTAAATATATGCCAATGGACTGTTGCAGTGGTGGCTGACGTGAAGCCTCATTCTCTGCTATGACATGCAGACTAATTCTCTGCTGACATGAAGACAGATTCTCTGTTACGGGACCTCTCTCCTCTGCCTGGGTGCCGGGGCCTAAATATCTGAGAATGGACTGTTCCAGTGGTGGCTGACGTGAAGCCTCATTCTCTGCTATGACATGCAGACTAATTCTCTGCTGACATGAAGACAGATTCTCTGTTACGGGACCTCCCTCCTCTGCCTGGGTGCTGGGCCTAAATATATGCCAATGGACTGTTGCAGTGGTGGCTGACGTGAAGCCTCATTCTCTGCTATGACATGCAGACTAATTCTCTGCTGACATGAAGACAGATTCTCTGTTACGGGACCTCCCTCCTCTGCCTGGGTGCTGGGCCTAAATATATGCCAATGGACTGTTGCAGTGGTGGCTGACGTGAAGCCTCATTCTCTGCTATGACATGCAGACTGATTCTCTGCTGACATGAAGCCAGATTCTCTGTTACGGGACCTCTCTCCTCTGCCTGTGTGTGTGCTGGGCCTAAATATATGCCAATGGACTGTTGCAGTGGTGGCTGACGTGAAGCCTCATTCTCTGCTATGACATGCAGACTGATTCTCTGCTGACATGAAGCCAGATTCTCTGTTACGGGACCTCTCTCCTCTGCCTGTGTGTGTGCTGGGCCTAAATATATGCCAATGGACTGTTGCAGTGGTGGCTGACGTGAAGCCTCATTCTCTGCTATGACATGCAGACTAATTCTCTGCTGACATGAAGACAGATTCTCTGTTACGGGACCTCCCTCCTCTGCCTGGGTGCTGGGCCTAAATATATGCCAATGGACTGTTGCAGTGGTGGCTGACGTGAAGCCTCATTCTCTGCTATGACATGCAGACTAATTCTCTGCTGACATGAAGACAGATTCTCTGTTACGGGACCTCTCTCCTCTGCCTGGGTGCCGGGGCCTAAATATCTGAGAATGGACTGTTCCAGTGGTGGGTGACGGGAAGCCAGATTCTCTGCTATGGAACCTCTCTCCAATTGATTTTGGTTAATTTTTATTTATTTAATTTTTATTTTAATTCATTTCCCTATCCACATTTGTTTGCAGGGGATTTACCTACATGTTGCTGCCTTTTGCAGCCCTCTAGCTCTTTCCTGGGCTGTTTTACAGCCTTTTTAGTGCCGAAAAGTTCGGGTCCCCATTGACTTCAATGGGGTTCGGGTTCGGGACGAAGTTCGGATCGGGTTCGGATCCCGAACCCGAACATTTCCGGGATGTTCGGCCGAACTTCTCGAACCCGAACATCCAGGTGTTCGCTCAACTCTATTGTTAAGCAAACAACAAATAGGACAAAATAAGAGAAAAAGTCAATGTGCATAACTATTCACCCTCCTAAAGTCAATACTTTGTAGAGCCACCTTTTGTGGCAATCGCAGCTCCAAGTCGCTTTGGATAAGTCTCTATGAGCTTGCCACATCTTACCGGTAGGATTTTTGCCCATTCCTCCATGCAAAACTGCTCCAGCTCCTTCAAGTTAGATGGTTTGCGCTTGTGAACAGCAATCTTTAAGTCTGATTACAGATTTTCTATTGGATTCAGATCTGGGCTTTGACTAGGCCATTCCAACACATTTCCATTTTCCCCTTAAACCAGTCAAGTGTTGCTTTAGCAATGTGTTTGGGGGCATTGTCCTGCTGGAAGGAGAACCTCCGTCCTAGCATCAAATCACGCACAGAGTGGTACAGGTTTTGCTCAAGAATATCCCTGTATTTAGCACCATCCATCTTTCCCTCAACTCTGACCAGTTTCCCAGTCCCGGCTGCTGAAAAACATCCCCACAGCATGATGCTGCCACCACCATGTCTCACTGTGGGGATTGTGTTCTTTGGGTGATGTGATGTGTTGGGTTTGCGCCAGACATAGCGTTTTCTTTGATGGCTGAAAAGTTTAATTTTAGTCTCATCAGACCAGAGCACCTTCCTCCATACATTTTGGGAGTCTGCCACATGCCTTTTTGCAAACTCACAACGTGCCTTTTTGTTTCTAGCTGAAAGTAATAGCTTTCTTCTGACAACTCTGCCATAAATCCCAACTCTATGGAGCGTACGGCTTATTGTCGTCCTATGTACAGATACTCCAGTCTCTGCTGTGGAACTCTGCAGCTCCTCCAGGGTTACCTTAGGTCTTTGTGCTGCCTCTCAGATCAATGCCCTTCTTGCCCGGTCTGTGAGTTTTGGTGGACGGCTGTCTCTTGACAGGTTTGCTGTTGTGCCATGTTCTTTCCATTTGGTTATAATAGATTTGATGGTGCTCCTGGGGATCATCAAAGATTTACATATCTTTTTATAACCTAACCATGACTTTTACTTCTCAACAACATTGTCCCTTACTTGTTTGGACAGTTCCTTGGTCTTCATGGCAGTGTTTGGTTAGTGAAGCGTCTTGCTTAGGTGTTGCAGCCTTTGGGGCCTTTCAAAAAAGGTGTGTATATGTAATGACAGATCATCATCACTTAGATTGCACACAGGTGGACATCATTTCACTAATTATGTGATTTCTGAAGGTAATTGGTTGCACTAGAGATTTTTATGGTCTTCCTAACAAAGGGCGTGAATACATATGCACATGCCAATTTTCTGTTTTCTATTTCTAAACAATAGTTTTATTTATATATTTTTCTTATTTCACTTCACCAACTTAGACTATTGTGTTCTGATCCATCACATAAAATTCAGATTAAAAAAAACATTGAACTTAAGGCTGTAATATAACTAAATACGAAAAAAGTCAAGGGGGGTGAATACTTTTGCAAGGCACTGTATATGCCGGAAAGCGGCCAAATCCCCACTGGGTCCCATTACAGTGAATAGGGATCCAGCAGTGTATGGTGGTATCTGGCTATGTCGGATACGGTGAATTCCAGCAGTCTGTTCCTCCCCTGGAACAAACTGCCAGAGTTCAAAGTGCATATGTGAACCTGGCCTAAATGCATTGCAATAGATATCCAATATAATATGGAAATCCCTCCTAACAGCATGAAACAATAAATGCCTAAAAGGTCTTACACATTACAGCATAAATTAGATTATAAAATTAATGAAACTGTATAAAGTAGGTGAAAATTAATACAAATAAAAAAATGATTCTTGATCTACAGTCCCTATATCTTATAGAGTGTGTATAATCCCATATTTTATCTTCCTTGAGTGTACATAAAGGGCCTTCTTATAAGGTCATCATCTGGTGATCATCACATCTGTTCTACATAGTTGGCTCAAACTAAAAAGAATAGAAGAATATTAAAATAAATCCAATAAAACTCATTAATAGTAAAGCCAAGTTAGACTCATCACAGAGCTGACAGCAGGTCAAAGAGATAAGGGTCCTATTACGTTGCCTGATGTTGGACAGGACAAGCGCCAATCGAGGATATACATCAAATGTCGGTCATTTGTATTGGCCTATTATACTAGCTGATGAAAAGTATGTAGGAGAGGAACGATTGCTACCACAGTCATTCCTCCTCCATTCTGTTCTATTGATTATCGGCAGCACATCCCTTAATACACAGGGAGATGTTCTGCCAATAATAGTCCATCTTTCATTCTGATGAAAGATTCCCATCAGCTGACAAATGATGGGCGGCATGATTATATGGACCAGTTATCGGGAATGAACTTTCATAGGAATGCTTTTTCCCATTAATTTGCCAGAAAGGTAATAGAGCCTTAACACCTCATATTTATCTCCTACTACAGAAAATGTAATAATATTTTCATGGAGGCTCTAGGGTACAAATGTACGGTATTTGCCTATTTTTTGGCTAGTATTTTTTTCCAGTTACCCTCAGGCTTATAAGAATATAATTCCCCTCACCTTTAATAGAAAGCTGTCACAGTTATGCTATTTCTTAACATGTTGTGAGAGGGCTTTCAATTTGGAGATATCTGTCTTTTTTTGCAGTAGAAATGCCCAATATGCCCAGAATATTAAATAAGAGTGAAGTTCTTTCTTATAGTTAGAAACTTTAAAAATGGGGGTTGTTCAGCCTACAATAAAAGTCACCTTAAAGGTGATCTCATTTACATGTACAGTGCCTTGAAAATGTGTTCATCATAACCCTTAATCTTTACCACATTTTTCTTGTTACACCCACAAACTTAAAGAGAACTTGTCACCTCCAAAAACCATCCCTTTGCTGTGACTGACAGCTGGCAGTTTGGCTGGCTTTGCTGAACTTTCTGCATAAGAGCTGTCAGTCACAAGAAAGGGTCAGGGAAGGGGGCGTGGTTATCTTGACTTGAAGCAAGGAGGCCGCTGCCCCCTTGACTTTAAGCATGACTAGAGAAGCGTGCCAGCAGGGGATAAAAGAACGTTTTCTGACCTTTAGCCGCATCGGCCTTCAGGAAGAAAATCTTCGTTGGAAACACTCTGCTGGCTACTGTCAGATACTGCTGGCGGCTTGGAATGTTTTTTGGAGATGACAGGTTCCCTTTAAATGTATTTTATTGGGATTTTATGTGTTAGACCAACACAAAGTAGCAAGTATGTGAAGTGAAAAGAAAATGATACATGGTTTTCAAAATTTTGAATAAATAAAAATCTGGAAAATGTGAGGTGCATTTGTATTCGGCCTCCTATACTCTGATACCCCTACATAAAATCCAGTGTGACCAATTGCCTTCAGAAGTAACCAAATTAGTAAATAGAGTCAGTCCACCTGTGTGTAATTTAATCTCAGTATAACTACAGCTGTTCTGTGAAAGCCTCAGAAGTTTGCAGAGAACATTAGTGATCAAACAGCATTATGAAAACTAAGGAACACACCAGACAGGTTAGGGATAAAGTTGTGGAGAAGTGTAAAGCAGGGTTAGGTTTTAAAAAAAATATTCTAAGCTCTGAACATCTCATGGAGCACTGTTCAATCCATCGTCCGAAAATGGAAGGAGTATGGCACAACTGCACACCTACCAAGACATGGCAGTCCACCTCAACTGACAGCCCAGGCAAGGAGAGCATTAATTAGAGAAGCAGCCAAGAAGTCCCTGGTCATTCTTGTGAAGCTGCAGAGATCCACAGCTCAGGTGGGAGAATCTGTCCACAGAACAACTTTTGCATCAGTGAATGTTATAGCTCTTTTAACCCCTTAAGGACCCAGCCATTTTTCACCTTAAGGACCAGGCCATTTTAGCAAATTGGACATGTGTCACTTTATGTGATAATAACTTTAAAACGCTTTTACTTATCCAGGCCAGTCTGAGATTGTTTTCTCGTCACATATTGTACTTCATGACAGTGGTAAAATTGAGTCGAAAAATTTCATTTTTATTTATAAAAAATACCACATTTACCCAAAATTTTGAAAAATTAGCAAATTTCCAAATGTAAATTTCTCTACTTTTATAATAGATAGTAATACCTCCAAAAATCTTTATTACTTTACATTCCCCATATGTCTACTTCATGCTTGGATTGTTTTGTAAATGCCATTTTATTTTTTGGGGATGTTAGAAGAATTTCCAAAACCCACTTTTTAATGACCAGTCTGAAGTCACTTTCTGAGGCATACATAATAGAAACCATCCAAAAATGGCCCCCTTTTAGAAACTACACCCCTCAAGGTATTCAAAACTGATTTAACAAACTTTGTTAACCCTTTAGGTGTTTTACAAGAATTAATGGAAAATGGAGATGACATTTCAGAATTTCACATTTTTGGCAGATTTTCCATTTTAATATTTTTTTTTTCCAATAACAAAGCAAGGGTTAACAGCCAAACAAAACTCAATATTTATTGCCCTGATTCTGTAGTTTACAGAAATACCCCATATGTGGTCGTAAACTGCTGTACGGGCACACGGCATTGCGCAGAAGGAAAGGAATGCCATACGGTTTTTGGAAGGCAGATTTCACTGGGATAATTTTAAGTTGCCATGTCACATTTGAAGACCCCCTGATGACCCCTAGAGTAGAAACTCCAGAAAATGACCCTATTTTGGAAACTACTGGATAAGGTGGCTGTTTTGTTGGTACTATTTTAGGGTACATATGATTTTTGGTTGCTCTATATTACACTTTTTGTGAGGCAAGGTAACAAAAAATAGCTGTTTTGGCACAGTTTTCATTTTTTGTCATTTACAATGTTTATCTGACAGGTTAGATCATGTGGTATTTTTATAGAGCAGGTTGTTACAGACGCGACAATACCAAATATGACTACTTTTTTGTTTCTTTCAGTTTTTGAAAAAAATGATTTCTTAGTGTCTCCATATTCTGAAAGCCATAGTTTTTTTTTATTTTTTTGGCGACTGTCTTATGTAGGGGCTTATTTTTTTTGGTATGAGATGACGGTTTGATTGGTACTATATTAGGGTGCATATGACTTTTTAATCACTTGCTATTACACTTTTTGTTATTTAAGGTGACAAAAAATGGCTTTTTGTTTACACCTTTTTTTATTTTATGGTGTTCATCTGAGAGGTTAGGTCATGTGATATTTTTATAGAACAGGTTGTTATGGACGTGTTAATACCTAATATATATACTTTTTAAATTTATTTAAGTTTTACACAATAATGTCATTTTTGAAACAAAAATAAATAAATCATGTTTTAGTGTCTCCATAGTTTGAGAGCCATAGTTTTATTTTTATTTTTTGGGCGATTGTCTTAAGTAGGGTATCATTTTTGGGGATAAGATGACGGTTTGATAGGCACTATTTTGGGGTGCGTATGACTTTTTGATCGCTTGCTATTACACTTTTCATGATGTAAGGTGACAAAAAATGGCTTTTTCTACACCGTTTTTATTTTATTTTACGGTGTTCACCTGAGGGGTTAGGTCATGTGGTATTTTTATAGAGCAAGTTGTTATGGACACGGCGATACCTAATATGTCTACTTTTTTTATTTTATTTTTACATTTAACTTTTATTTTTTAGGCGATTGTCTTAGTTAAGGGGAATTTTTTTTGGGATGAGGTGATGGTTAGATTGGTACTATTCTGGGGGCATACTCCTTTTTGATCGCTTGGTGTTGCACTTTTAGTGATGTAAGGTGACAAAAAAATGCTTTTTTTTAGCACAGATTTTATTTTTTATTTTTGACCTGAGGGGTTAGGTCATGTGATATTTTTATAGAGCCGGTCGATACAGATGCGTCAATACCTAATATGTCTACTTTTCTTTATTTACCTATCTTTCACAAATTTTTAAAAACTTTATTTGGGGAAAAGGGCACTTTTTGGGGCTGGATCTCCTGGGCTTCCGTAGCTGGCAGTCCCGATGCCTATTCAAGGCATCAGGGCTGCCATAGCAACCCTCGGTTACCCGTCATTGCAGCACGGGGACCCGATGGTATGTACAAGCTGCCACAAACCCCCTGTATGCTTGACCGCGGCATACAGGGGTTAATCCGCCGGCATCAGTGTTTTCACCGATGCTGGCAGATACAGCAGGGGCCCAGCTGTCAGTATCAGCCGGGCTCCTGCTGATGATCGCGGCAGCAGTTGTGGGCAGCGCGTTAACCCTAGGATGAGAATGCTTGTCCTAGTGCGTTAAGTACCTGTAAGTTAGGACGAGCATTCTCGTCCAAGGTCCTGAGCGTGTTAATGTTTAGACAAGGGACACAGTAATCACAGCTTTCATAGTGGTGACGATCCAGTAGGAATTCCTCTAGTTACAGGGGTCCTGTAGGCATCAGGAGTCCTGGTTGTTCTGTATAGAGAGTCCTGTAACTACAAACATTGGAGGCAAAACTTGTTTCAGCTACAACATGAATTCTAGCTTAAACACTGCGAGTTATAACAGAGAATAAATATTGTATTTTTGTAATATTGTTACAAATTTTCATAAAAAAAGTTTTTGCACTTAAAATGTTATTAAATGCTGAAAAAAAACTACAGTACTCAACACACAGTACTAGCAATATCCACTATTATTCAAAGTACCCCAACCTACACACTCCTCTTTGTCTACATTACCTAACTACTCAGCAAATATTACCTTGCAATTGTTACCCTTTATTCATTAAAGGGAACCAGTCACCGGGATTTTGTGTATAGAGCTGAGGACAGGGGTTGCTAGATGGCCGCTAGCACATCCGGAATATCCAGTCCCCATAGCTCTGTTTGCTTTTACTGTGTAAAAAAAACAACGATTTGATACATATGCAAATTAACCTGAGATGAGTCCTGTCCCTAAGATGAGTCAGGGACAGGACTCATCTCATGTTAATTTGCATATGTATCAAATCGTTTTTTTTACACAATAAAAGCACACAGAGCTATGGGGACTGGGTATTTTGGATGTGCTAGCGGCCATCAACCCGTGTCCTCAGCTCTATACCCAAAATCCAGGTGACAGGTTCCCTTTAAAGAGGTTATCCAGTTATACATTTTTCCCCGTGCATCCCCTGCCAGGCTCTGCAAATTGCTAATGTACTTGCACTACTTTTTCTGTCTCATGCTGGAGATCAGGAGAGTGGTCACATCACTGCGCCTTCTCTGAAGACTGTATTTCCTCTGACATCATGACCAGGCGTCACTTGATCCCCTCTGTCAGAATCCCCACCCAAATAGTCAGGATGTCAGACCCGTGTGATCCTGGAATGGGCTGGTCGATGCTTTTAATCCACAAGCAGGGTAGGCAGAGTCCACTGCTTCTCATATGGAAACTGTGTGAGAGGAAACATTAGGAGGAGAAAACATGGGGATGATGGAGGGTGTAGTGGGTGGTGTTTTTGTCCCAGAAAAGGGTGTAGTAGGTGTTTACATTTATGGCTGATCTTACAGCACAAAGCACTATGGGAAATGTTGTGGCTACTGGTCATCTACGCACATAGCCAAGAAGTTCTTGTTGTTAATAAGGAAAATGGAGACTGAAATGAAGACACAGGAAAAATCGACAGGTACATTAAAATGCTCTGTAGGAGACTAGACTTTTTTACACATTTAGATAAAAATTTTAGGCTTCCACACTACCTTTTTAAGCCTTAAACATATGTAACAGTACTATACATTACATGATAAAAGGGGCACAAAATTCATATAAAAATATAATAAATGAAAAGGAGAGATTGGTTCCCAACTGAGCTTACGATCTGAAGGCCTACATACAACCTCTACTCTGCCAGTTGCCTTCTCTTTAGCATGTCTTCTTTGAAATTCTGTTCATCATGCATCCCTACCCTTCTGCAAACCCTTAAATGCACCCTGAAAACTCTTGAAGGGTTCATAACCTGGCTGGATTTCTCATCCAACAGCTGTTCCAGTTCCGTCTCCACTTGACAAGGTTCGACCCGCTAAAGGTGCAGCCAAACATTAAGGTTTTGTGATGCAATTTTTGGAATGGATCCTAAAAGTAGAGAAAATTAGGACAAATACTACTTCTCTGTTTTTCACTACAGTTCTGGTTTTGGCTTACAGCAGTACCCTTACTCATTCCCTGAACTCTCAAACTATTTTAAATATCTTTCCCAAAACCCAAAGGTATGCAAATTAGCTTTCGCTTTGGGAAATTCTGGATGAATTCCAAATTGGTAGAGTCTATTCACTCATCTCTAATTGTCTCATAATGTATACTTGTAGATGACCCTTTTGATAGTCAAAATCACAACCACAGATCCTCAGGGAATGCAAAAACATTTGTTTACAACATCTTCAAAAACCTGCCTGTTAATATAATGGCATAATGGTCTGTCAGCTAAACCATCTATGTAGACTTTTAATGAATGCCTTTGTAGCATTTGACTGTGGTTACAATGTCATTGTATCTCCTCATAAAACACCTCTTTAGATTTTTTATTTAACTACAGTAACAAGAAATGGAAGAATTGTGTACTTTATTGAAAAATATAAATGTAGCAGCAGTCTATTTGCACCAGATTTTCTTTGTACTCAGTTGTATGCTTGCCATACGTTTAGTGGTTTACCTTATTGATTTTATAATATAAAGTCTAACATAAGATGAAAACATATCAAAAATAATAATAATACAAGGTCCCTTCCTATGGACATATGACTGAAGGCACAACAATTTGTGACCCATTAAAACCTCCGTCTAAATTCCCTGTTTTTAATTTCTATGGCCCAAAAATCTGAAGGACCAGAAGATTCAGTAATTTGTTGCAACAACAAGAAGCCTCCATAGAAGACTTAATGAATATGATGGAAAAGCCAGGGTACCAGTCGAGAGGTTTACCACTTCCTTCAGTTAACTGCCATTTATCTTGAATTTAATTAAGAGGGAAGCAAACGTCTTGTGGCAGTGAATGTCAAGGCATTAAGATGCTGAGAAATTGAGATCTGACAGGGTTTCTTGCAATGAACAAAGGATCTCTGTGCAGAGTACACAAGTGAACGGCTTCCAGTGCTGCCTATCACATATATTACCAGTGTTTTGCTTCCCGTTTCCGTCTTAATGGTCCTTAGCAATTTTGTATTTCTTAGAAGGTATTGTTTCGCAATAAATGTATAAGCCATGTATAGCCAGAAAGCATAAAAGACGTATATGTAAGTAACTAGTAAAGTATATGGCATTAGCCGGTGAAGAAGTCCACAGATGTACAATGTAGAGAACACGCCTGCCTATGTACACTGTCCATAAAGAATGGCACAACGGTTTGTATAGTTGTAAAAACATAACAAGCTCACTTCCAGCCCTGCCTTATTCCGGTCCAGCTGCGTAACCAGGGCAATTCCATCTAGTATTCCAGCCAGCTACATCAACTCCACACCCATCACAATGCTGCTCTGTTTGATGTCTGAAACAAGATCAAACTCCTGGGCTTTACACATCCTGCTTCCTACACATGCAAAATCATTTTATTAGCAGCCAGGAGAGTTCATCTAAACAGCTCTCATTAAAGCTGTTGATAGGAGGAAGTTTGTAATTTTTTTAGCATCATGTGGTCAGTCTGCGGGCAACTCAGCGGGAGACTTATCCAAAAGACATTTCGACTTTACAGGGCTGAAAACATCAGCTGAGGCAGTGACACTGACCAACCCACCAACTTTAGTAGTGATTACCTATGATTTTACTTGCATTCCTTCTGCAAAACTGGGAACATTTTTATTTTTTTTTAAAAGGACTGCCCTGAGCTCCTTGTGTAATATTAATAATAAAGGAGGGGGTGAAATTGTTGGTGCAATATTCCCACCTATATGTGTTATATTATATTCTGTATTCAATGTTGTTAAACCCATGTAGAAAAATTGCCTTTGAATGACTTTACCATAGGCATAGAATAACTAATAAGAATATATAGAAGGGCACTCAACATTCAGAGTCACACCGAAATAGAGGATACTAAAATAATATGATTTATTTTACATATGTCTAAAAACAAGCAATATTAATAACAAAATATCGTAAAACAGATTAGCAAAAGTTATGGTAATGGATAGATTAAAATGTCCAATACTGCTTAAAAAACGCAACTGAAACAATGTAAAGGCCAGTGACACATTCAGTCTTGGAAAGACTGAAGTTGTCACTGGCCTTTACATTGTTTCAGTTGCGTTTTTTAAGCAGTATTGGACATTTTAATATTATCCATTACCATAACTTTTGATAATCTGTTTTACGATATTTTGTTATTAATATTGCTTGTTTTTAGACATATGTAAAATAAATCATATTATTTTGGTATCCTCTATTTCAGTGTGACTCTGAATGTTGAGTGCCCTTCTATATATTCTTATTAGTTATTCTATGCCTATGGTAAAGTCATTCAAAGGCAATTTTTCTACATGGGTTTAACAACATTGAATACAGAATATAATATGACACATATAGGTGGGAACACTTTCACCCCCTCCTTTATTATTAATATTACACAAGGAGCTCAGGACAGTCCTTTAAAAAAAAAATATATATTCTTATTAGTTATTTTTAGTTAGTTGTTTTTTTCAAAGGACCCCCCCCCCTTTCGTCCCCTGTTGTCCCCTTTTGTTTCGGCAACTCATATGCTAATGAGGCGATTTGGCTCAACTAGGCTGCGAATTGAATTCGTCCTATGTGAGCGCATCCAATCAGAGCGCCCCGCAGTTAGCCAGGGAGAAGGAGCTCAAGTTCTCGCGAGCACTTCAGCTTTCATACATCCCGCAGCCAGGGAGAAGATAACCGCGCCCAGGACAAATTCAAGTCCACGCCTAGTTAAACCGAATCGTCTCATTAGCACATGAGGCGCCAAAACAAATGGGGACCACAGCGGATGAAAGGAGGGGTCCTTGAAAAAATAAATAAAGCAGAAAGACATCACTGGGGGCCGCCTTGTAAGGTAATATAACTATTTCAATACATGTATCCTGGTGAAAGGTCCTGTTTAATCCTTGCTCTTTCCATGCTTAGGAGTCCAGTGGTTGGCACTTCCTGGCTACTTGTGACCAATATGTAGGTAAGATGACTATATGATATTTACTAATATAGTCTTTGTTGAAATTCTGTGCCATTTTCTATATCTCATAAGTAATGCTCCCTTATTTGCCAAGTCTTTTGTGCTGTCCACACAAAGATCTTGTCCATAAAATGGCTTCTGATGAAGGGTAAACCGTAATGTTTATCAAGAACATTCAACAGGAAAATCCATCCAAATCCAGAGAAGCAGATGTCAGGTATCTGCAAGTATAAAACTCTAAATATCTACAGTATCTAAAAACATAACCTGCTGCAATTATAATGTATATACAGAGTAAATATAGAAATACGTAGAAGAACATTGAAATTATGTCAACCAATAGTTCAATGGTAATTTCATTCATTTATTTCGATTTGGATGTATTAGAAGTTACATAAAGCCTCTTCTTCAGGTCCAATATTTATCCAGCACAAAGCCGTCTTTACAGAGGATTCCTTCTTCCGGATTACAAGTGACGACACGGGCTTAGGTACCTAAACTACCATTGTGTTTGTCTCAGCTGGGCAAATTTGCTGCTCACATTACTAACACATACTCAACACTGTCTGATGGAGCTTATTCTGTATCAGCAGATCATGTCTGTTACATTATGTTTCCAGAAAAAGGACGACGTCCACGTGTTACTATGTATCGGCTGTGCCTTGGTCTCTTGGATTGAACAGAGAAACACAGACATTAACAAAGTCTCCAACTTATATGATTACATTTGAGGGGACTACAATAAAAAGCATAAAGCAACATGGAAAGGAGGTCTACACCCAGACATGTCGACATAGAAGTGAAGCTACATTACATGCTATACTGAAAAAGAAAGGTTTGAATATGAAGATCCACTGGTGAAGTTGTAGGACTCTGAAACTAAAGGGTAATAAATATGGTTTCCTAATTACAATATGGAAAGCCCAAAAATGTAAGAGGAACATTAGCACTTTATGCCAAGTGTTTTATTGCAACATTTACACAAAATCTTCCATTATGCCTAACCCTTCAATTATGATTTGATTGATTATAGTGGCCCAAGGGATATGCTCCACCAGAGAGTGTCCAGAGCAAAGGCTAAGGGTCATATAACCTTCTCCCCTTTAAAGGCATTAATGATGCATATTACTGGCAGGCATGTCTTTTGAAGCATGAACAGCCTTGCACATTTACTCTCCTTGCTGAACTTTTCATTCCAAAACTGTAGAAGCTAATATGATGTGTGCTTTTATGGTTTAATTTGGTAACATCTCTCTCCTTGGAAGACTTTCCTCCAGATTACTGAATACCACATTTTTTGACACTTGGTGATCAATAACTCATCTAAAAAAAAGCTTGGCCTAGGGTTGGTAAAGCATTCTATATTCTATACTTGAAATATTTGCTAGCAGCCATGCTAAGCCTCTTTTAGAAGACTGAAATCAGTCTGCCATCTCTGGTGTAAAAGTGACAGCGCTCTATATGCTTGCAATATTGGCACCTTAGTGAAGTAATGTTCCCTACATTGTATGTTATTAATAGTGACGGATCGGCTGCTTTGCCGAATTTCGCAAAAAATTTGATTTGTAACGAATGACTCCGTCGCAAAGCATATTCCATTGTGCCGCCGCCCCATCATTGAAACCCTGAAAATACATACTCACCTCACCATTTGCTTGCAGAGAGGCTATCTAAGTAATTTTGATTGAAGAAACCAAGAGAAATCCATCACATGTCACCGAGCGTGAGATTCTTCGATCATGATGGCCGCAACAGTTTTTTTTTTACCGCCATTTCAGGAAAAATAGATTTGTTACCATGAAGCGCAAGGAAATTCAGCTTAGTAGAGAATCTATTTTCTCCCGAAATTTGGATCGGTCAAGTTGTTTGACTTCAATTCACTCATCTTTAGTTACTAATACTGGACGGGACTCTGTCATCAGTTTAAAATTGCTGACAGTGCTAGGCATCAGGCATGGAAGTTGCTTAAATGGAGTACTTACTGCAGATAGTCAAGGGCACCGTAGCATTAGGGAACACCCATCGAGGGCAAATGTGTTATCTTGACTGGATCAATGCATTAATCCAACAAAAACCCATTACAGTAATATAACTAATTGCATTAAAGTAACCATCCTGGCGCAGCTGGTGTCAAAATAACGCTGGCTACATCTGTACAAGTGGTAGTAGAGAGAAACAGATCTAAGGCTACTTTCACACTAGCGGCACGGACCTCCGGCAGGCTGTTCCGTCGGGTGAACAGCCTGTCGGATCCGTCCTGCCGCTAGTGACCCTGTGCACCTGGACTGCCGCTCCGTCCCCATTGACTGTAATAGGGGTGGGGGCAGAATTCCGGTGGAGGCACGGCAGCGCACAGTGAGAGACTGCCGGAATAAAACTACGACATGTCCGACATTTATTCCGGCAGCCTCTTGCCATGCGCTGCCGTGCCTCTGCCGGAACTCTGCACCACCCCCATTATAGTCAATGGAGACGGAGCAGCAGTCCAGGGGCACACGGTCACTAGCAGCAGGACGGATCCCACAGGCTGTTCCCCCGACGGAACAGCCTGCCGGAGTTCCGTGCCGCTCGCGTGAAAGTAGCCTAAGGTTCATTTTTATCATGTAACTACTTAAACCACACACAAAGTTATGCTTAAACTTTCCTGGTCTCCTATGCAGGGCTGTCAACCTATTGCAGGGTCAAAACCTAATCTCTAGTGGAGCCAACGATTTTCCGTTTTCATTTTTTCTCCCTGCCTACCTAGAGCCACAACGTTTTTATTTTTCCATTCACATAGCCATATGATGGCTTTTTTTTTTTGCGGGACAAGTTGTACTTTCTAATGGCACCATTTAATATTGCATATGATGTAGTGGGGAGCTGCAAAAAAAATCCAAATAGGGTGGAATTGGAAAAAAAAAATGTAAATTCTTCCACAGTTTTATGGGTTTTGTTTTAACAGAGTTTCATATGTGGTAAAACTGACCTGTTACCTTAATTCTCTAGATCAGTATTATTACAACGACAACCACATTTGTATGGTTTTTCTTGTGTTTTAATACTGAAAAAAATAGAAACTTTGTAAAAAAAATATGTATTTTTCTCATTTTTATAGTCAACTTTTTTATATTTAGATAAATGATTAAAGCGAGGATACCCGCGCTGCCGTCTAAGTAAGGGAATAAACCCGCACAGTGTGAGGCTATGTGTGGGTTGCGTCGCTGCAGGGTTCCAATACGGGGTTAATTGCCAAAACACCCCAATGTGTAGGGAATTTGTTAATTTTTTTATATTTAGGTCTATTGAGCTGTGTGCTGTCTCATTTTTTGTGGGGGTGATCTCTACTTTTCAGTGTTAATATTTTGGAGTGTATGTGACTATTTAATTACTCTTTAAGTGAAGTGACAAAAAAAATGACAAATTAGCCATTATGAATTATGAATATTCATAATATTTTTTAGATTTTAAAGGTACAGGTGTTTTCAGACACAGCAATGCCTATGATATTTTTTTTTATTGGTTATTTTTATTTTGTGGAAAGGGGGGTGATTTGAACTTTTATTTTTATTTTTGTATATTTTTAAAAACTTTTTTCCTTTTTTTCCCTTTGTTTCAGTCACCCTACAACTATAACGAGCAATCGTTAGATTGCCAATTGTATTCTCTGATAGATATTTATCCATCACAGAACACAGCATTCATTATAGTCCAATGCAGTGCTGTAACCTACAGGCCTGTATTGGAATATACTAGTGATAGGTATCAGAGCCTTAAATAGGCTCTGGCTATCACAGTAATGTAACAACTACCCCCATCTCAGCCTGGGGGAGGCTGTAATGGGCACGGGACCACGCAGCTCCCGCATCCTCACCCCTCAGATGCCGGTCATATTTGACCACAGCATCTGAATGGGTAAATGTCTGCGATTAGATTTATGACCAATCGCAGACATTAGCCCGGGCCTCTGCTGAGCATAAATCCAGCAATGCAGTGGGTGCCATCATTAAAGTGGTGACTTACTTCTGCCTTACATGTACGGTGGAGTTTGTCAAGGGTTAAACTAATCACCTCCAGGAGTCTGTTATCTCTGGGCATTCCAGAGGGATAACTTTCTACAATACATATTCCATAGCATATTTTTTTTTGGGATTAGTATTAGAGGAGACATAATTACTCCTTGTTATTTACCATTGCTTGCAAATGCATATTGTACTTCTCAAAATGTTAACAAAAAGAGAGTTAAAAGAAAACTACTGACAGTTTACCTTTAAAGGTTCATAACTCGTGATCAAATTTCTTGAGGATTTCGTTTGGCTGAATCAGCCTGGCTATTCGATTTGAGTCTGAATAAATTCAACCCGAATCAAAACTGCCTCAGTTGCCCAGAAATATAGTGGATGACATTCTAAAGTCTAGTGACACCATTTTGAGAAATTTGCACAAATTGAATTGCCAGAAATTCTGATTTGGATTTGATTCAAATTTTTTGAAAATTAGATTGAATTAGATTAGTTTTGAATTGATTTGGTTATCTCCTTTATACAACTCATTCATTGTATTTTTTTATGGTAAAATTAAGTCATCATCCTGGTATTCAAGATAAAGTTGAACTCTACTTGGAAGGGAACCTCTATCAATGATGTGGAAGACTCCAAATTAGTGAGCCGAAGAATACACAGTGTACAGAATAGGGATTTCCTTTGTATGCCACCAAATAAATATACAACAAACTTCCAGTAGCTGAGCATGTTTAGAAGTATAAGCTCTGAATATAGCCTGGCCACGTCCATTTAATCATGGTCATATCCTGTCCATAGAGTTGCCTGCTTGTATGTGCATAGGTAAAGAACCAATGTATATTAGTTAGACCCATGGCTTCTGGAGCACCATGCATGGGCTGGACTCTTACTGATACATGTTGGGATTTTAGAGCAGTTGCTCCGCTTGACTAGTTCAATTGTGTTGCTTTAATATCTTTCTGAAGGACATAAATATATTTACGATTGATCATTTTCATTACATTTATTTTTTCTTTTAACATTTTTATTTTATTAATGTTTATATTGAAACTACGGGGGGAAAAAAACTTACGAGGAAAACAATCAAACTCCATAGAGGCACAGAACGTATTTGATGTGCCTGTCTGACTTGCAGCATAATGAGTCTTTACCGTAAAAATCTGCTATGATATTTTGTGTTACATTGTACACATGAAAGAAACCTTCGTAATAGGGGGAAAGCTTTGACTGTCTATCTCTAAAATCTTATACAGCAAAATCAATAGATACCATTATTGCTCATAAAATAGTACAGCTCATAGTACAGCTCCATTTGAGGTTATTCAAATATCTGAAAATATATAAACTTTTCCTAATCCCTCTTCTGATGGCCATTTCCTGAAGTTGTAGATAAAAGGATACTCACATTCTATAACATGCCACTGTAATTGCTCATGGCTGCTCGAGGGCCCCAACTGTTTGAAGTTATAGAGTGCTGTAGGGAAGGAACCTGCACTTTTTTCACTGCCCACCCTGGCCTGAATTTTACTGGAGGTTCTATAAACTGCAATGTGCATTTACGTGTTTAGACTTGTAAGATGTAAACAGTCTCATGCAGAATTTCTTATTTTATATTTTTATACATTTTCAAACTGGTATTGAGCTACAAAGATTGAATTAAAATATAGTAATATAAGTAACATAAATTCTAATGTGAAAATATTAAATAATCTTCCATAGCACTAACATATTCCACTTCAAGACACAATAAAAAGGAGAGAAGTCTCTTCCTGAAATGGAGTGGGAGAAGTGACAAAATAGCTGTAAGGCCCCCATACATATTGGTGTATCATCAGCCGAACCTGCTGAGAATGGCGGGTTGGGCAGACATGCTAGTATGTATGGGAAGCTCGTGACTCTCCTCTGACAGATTATGGATTTCGGGGGAGAAAAGATTGGCCGAAGTGAATATTTTCACCCAACCCTTTTGTTCTACCAGGAGATAAAGAGTAAGTGTCTGGCAATGGCTTTCTCCATTTACAATGACCCAGCAGATCACTGTTAAAAGTTCATTGTTTTTCAAGAGTTACATTTTGTGATTTAATGTTAAAAGTAAGGATGAGCGAACCCGTAGAAGTTCGGGTTGGCCAGGTTCGGCTGAACTTCAGGTCAAAGTTCGGGTTCTTGACCTGAACTTGACCCCGAACCTCATTCAAGTCAATGGGGACTAAAAGTTCACTTTATTATTTTCCGTTATAGCGGAAAATACTAGCATTCTTAAGACAGAATGCAAAAGAATATGGGAATTTAGAGGTAAAAATAACAAAAAACAACTCACCTCATCCACTTGATCGTGCTGCCACGTGGTGAGCGCAATGATGTCATCGTAGGTCCTTTGGCAGGTCCTGCTGAATGTATATAGAAGGACCTGTGAAGATGTCACCACGCTCACTACATGGTGAGCGCGGTGACATCATCGCAGGTCTTTTTGCAGGTCCTGCTGAAAGAACATAGGAGACACTGCGGCAGCGCGATCAAGTGGATGAGGTGAGTTGTTGTTGTTTTTTTTTACCCCTAAATGGCCATACTCATTTGCATTCTGTTTTAAGAATGCTACTAATTTCCGCTATAACCATGTTATAACGGAAAATTATAAAATCACATGAACACTGAACCCAGTGAAAAAGTCCGGGTTCAGATCTGGCTACCCGAACTCGCAAAGTTCGGTACGAACCCGAACTTTGAAGTTGGAGTTTGCTTATCCCTAGTGAAAAGCACTTATTTATTTGTGCACCATGTATCCCAAGTGGTTGTGTATGGACAACAAGTTAACACTAGCAGTCTTATACTAATTTACAGGGAAAATGATTGGTCCAGTCTGCTGACTAGTGTGTCTTAGTTGAGCAATCCTAAAGGCAAGACCTGTATGTGTGAGCTTCTGCCAAGAAGGCCGAAGAAGGCCCAAAAATCCAGGAAGCACTCTTCTTGAGACTGAAAAGCTGCAAGAGATTAACTTAACTAAGAGACTACCCATGAGGGAAAGAGAACAGATATTGACAGAAGGTCTAAAACCATCAAGACCATGCAGGATTTAGACAGTAATGTACCACACGTTAATGGCAATAAGACTTTACTGCTTCTGGAAAAGGTATATTGCTTCAGCACCCACCACACTTTGAGATGGACTGGCCATCTGATCTAACATCTGCACCCTTCAAATAAGAACTTCAGTTAATAAGAATTGAATTGCATGCCTGTGGTTATTTGGGAAGATTGCAATGTGAACTTGGAGTGAGACTCGGGGAGGATTACTACCATCATTGCCTATACACAACTATTGTGAGAAACCTGCTTTGTAACATACTCAAGAACTGTACCTATTGCTCCTAAATGAACTACTCCTCACATTATCTATTCAGTAAAGAGAGACTTAATTTATTTTATTGCAACCAAAGGGGACTGGTCATTGACTCCATCAGCCTTCTGCCAGCCCTGCACCTTTCACCCTATTACCACACACATTTAACATCAAGGGTACCTCAGCCACCATTAGGCAGGAACCCCAAGTGTCCCACAGGAAGAAAGAGTGCACCCTAGTTTCACTGCATATGTGACCCAGGGAGAGCTAATGGGAGAGAGGTTAGCCACTATTAAGGACTATAACCACCCTCATCCATCACCACTCCTGGCCTTCAGCAAGCTACTGCCATACTATGTCCACATTGAAAACTCACACATCTTGCTGAACTCATTATGTACAGACGTGGACAAAATTGTTGGTACCCTTTGGTCAATGAAAGAAAAAGTCACAATGGTCACAGAAATAACTTTAATCTGACAAAAGTAATAATAAATTAAAATTCTATAAATGTTAACCAATGAAAGTCAGACATTGTTTTTCAACCATGCTTCAACAGAATTATGTAAAAAAATAAACTCATGAAACAGGCATGGACAAAAATGATGGTACCCCTAACTTAATATTTTGTTGCGCAACCTTTTGAGGCAATCACTGCAATCAAACGCTTCCTGTAACTGTCAATGAGACATCTGCACCTCTCAGCAGGTATTTTGGCCCACTCCTCATGAGCAAACTGCTCCAGTTGTGTCCGGTTTGAAGGGTGCCTTTTCCAGACTGCATGTTTCAGCTCCTTCCAAAGATGCTCAATAGGATTGAGGTCAGGGCTCATAGAAGGCCACTTTAGAATAGTCCAATTTTTTCCTCTTAGCCATTCTTGGGTGTTTTTAGCGGTGTGTTTTGGGTCATTGTCCTGTTGCAAGACCCATGACCTGCGACTGAGACCAAGCTTTCTGACACTGGCTAGTACATTTCTCTCTAGAATTCCTTGATAGTCTTGAGATTTCATTGTACCCTGCACAGATTCAAGACACCCTGTGCCAGACGCAGCAAAGCAGCCCCAGAACATAACAGAGCCTCCTCCATGTTTCACAGTAGGGACAGTGTTCTTTTCTTGATATGCTTCATTTTTTCGTCTGTGAACATACAGCTGATGTGCCTTGGCAAAAACTTCGATTTTTGTCTCATCTGTCCACAGGACATTCTCCCAGAAGCTTTGTGGCTTGTCAACATGTAGTTTGGCATATTCCAGTCTTGCTTTTTTATGATTCGTTTTCAACAATGGTGTCCTCCTTGGTCGTCTCCCATGTAGTCCACTTTGGCTCAAACAACGACGGATGGTGCGATCTGACACTGATGTTCCTTGAGCATGAAGTTCACCTTGAATCTCTTTAGAAGTCTTTCTAGGCTCTTTTGTTACCATTCGGATTATCCGTCTCTTAGATTTGTCATCAATTTTCCTCCTGCGGCCACGTCCAGGGAGGTTGGCTACAGTCCCATGGATCTTAAACTTATGAATAATATGTGCAACTGTACTCACAGGAACATCTAGTTGCTTGGAGATGGTCTTATAGCCTTTACCTTTAACATGCTTGTCTATAATTTTCTTTCTGATCTCTTGAGACAGCTCTTTCCTTTGCTTCCTCTGGTCCATGTCGAGTGTGGTACACACCATATCACCAAACAACACAGTGATTACCTGGAGCCATATATATAGGCCCAATGGCTGATTACAAGGTTGTAGACACCTGTGATGCTAATTAGTGGACACACCTTGAATTAACATGTCCCTTTGGTCACATTATGTTCTGTGTTTTCTAGGGGTACCATCATTTTTGTCCATGCCTGTTTCATGAGTTTATTTTTTTACATAATTCTGTTGAAGCATGGTTGAAAAACAATGTCTGACTTTCATTGGTTAACATTTATAGAATTTTAATTTATTATTACTTTTGTCAGATTAAAGTTATTTCTGTGACCATTGTGACTTTTTCTTTCATTGACCAAAGGGTACCAACAATTTTGTCCACGTCTGTATGTATATGGAGGAGTCAGGAGGGAGATGGCAGAGCTGTTGGCTAAACAATCATTTGGCCAAGAGCCATTGAATGTGTATGGATGAACGTGTACGTGTATTTAATGGGGAATGTGGATAAAGCTGCTGCCAGACTCCCCTGGTGGCAGCTCATCTCCAGAGAAAGCAAAAGGATCATGCAAAAGTATTCTTTTTGCCCAGTCCTTCTCTCCCCTGATATCATCTGTCAGGGGAGAGTCGGGAGCTCCCCACACACATTAGACTGTCGGCCAATCCTGATGAGAACAATAGTTAGTGCAACATTAGTGTATGTGGGGCCGTAAGTTCTACAGAAGCTGCAAACAGTGAGAAGCTGTAATAAGGGTGGATGATAGTGTAGCTCATTGACTGTGAAGACAATAGTGGACTGGTAGATGGAGATGAAATGTATGTGTAAAGGGCATTGTATGACATTGTAGCATTGTGCATATTTTTGTATAGTAGCAAGATCAATCACTTTTTTCCAGAAAAGCATTAGATAGGACAGATTTTAAAAGGTTGCAACTTTGTCACTTCTTCAGTTGTGATTTAAAGCGGTTGTCCCTTATTTTCACCCAGGCAGCCCCCCTGAGGCTAGCATCGGAGCATCTCATGCTCCGATGCGCTCCCTTGCCCTGCGCTAGATCGCGCAGGACACGGGCTCTTTTGTTTTCAATAATACACTCCCGGGTGGAAACTTCCGCCCGGCAGTGTGTTCAGTGATGTCACCGGCTCTGATGGGCGGGCATTAGCGCTGCCCTAGCCGTTTTACTGGCTAGGGAAGCGCTAAATCTCGCTCATCAGTGTCTGTGACATTACCGGGGTTCCTGGCAGCCCCATGGAGAGCCCCGGTACGTCACAGGATCTAAAAAAAATGCCTTTGCCCTGTGCGATTTAGCACAGTGCAAAGGAGAGCATCGGAGCATGAACTGCTTCGATGCTCAAGTCAGGGGGGCTGCCGGGGTGAAAATGGAGGGCTGTCCAGGTTCAGCTCTGAACCCGGACAACACCTTTAAGTCCCATGAATACCTCTATGCTCTTCGGCTTGTGTTCAATTTATGGAAGATAGGAAACACATTTCATGAAGCTTCCAACTTACAGTACTTGCACTGATGTCACTTTTGGAGGCAAAGTGGTACTCTGTAGTGACTGATGCAACAGCAGAGGTGATTTTACACACCATGAGTTTTATCACTTGTTGCCCAGGTTCTGTGAGTCTGCAGGATCTCATCTATCTATACATCTAAAATTATCTTAAATTTAACCATTGCATAAAAAGTTATTAAATATCTTAAATCAAATTTTCAAAATGTTTTTGCATTACAAACATCCCATTTCTTGTTTTCTAAATATTCCCCTGCTATTATGAACAATGTCATTCACTTACAGCTAGTGAAAATAGAATGAGGACACTGATTACAATGGCAGTTTGCCTAATATCAGCTACTTGATTTCTATGCTTCATTTACATAAAGATCTGGATAATTATTATGAACATTGTGTATAAGTAAGGCTACTTTCACATTAGCGGCAGCCTTCTCCAGCAGACATGTCATAGTTTTATTCCGCCCGCCTCTCGGCACGTTTACAGTGCTGCGGCCAGACCTCCGGCCTGCACCCATTATAGTGACTGGGGCGGGAGCGGACTCCCGGTGGCACGCGAGTACTTGAAAAAGCACGTATGCGGCAGGTTGTTCCGGCGGGTGAACAGCCTGCCGGAGAAGGCTGCCGCTAATGTGAAAGTAGTCAAAGCTAAAGATGTGTAGTATTTGGCTGCTAGTATTTGCATAGTATATGCTACTTGGTCAGAAGCACACACATGATCTTATAGCCTGTGATTTTTTTAAGGAAGCTTCATATTTAGGATCTCGGAAGTAAAAAATGTGGATCATAATCAGGATAAAGTAGACAGCAGACATGTAATTCATGTACTTTTTATTAATTATTTTTTTTAGATTTGCCTAATAAACTATTTGTGGACCACTGGTTGGCTATATTTGTCCCAGCAGTCCTCGCTTTTTCTGAACATCCTTGCTGAAATGGCAGCTGTATACTAATCATGCAGGAGCAGGGAGCCTATTGTCAGTAACAGACGGTCTCTCCGCAGAGAAGACAGGGAGATTTTTTTTACCACCACTGCCATCTCCATCGCTGTATACACAGATCCGGAAACGCAAATGCCAATTCCTGCTCTGGTCCTAGCTATCATGTAATTGCTGGGGACTGGGTATCTGTATGAGCTGCTAGTTCTTAGCAGCCCAGATCAGCTTTACAGTGAGGCTGAACAGCCTTGTACAATGTTTCTGGGGTTGAATTCCCCCTGTAATGCTGGATTTACAAACAGTCAGGTCTATAATTCTAACATGTTTGGCTCTATACACCACCACAATGGATTTGAAATGAAATGAACAAGATGTGCTTTAACTGCAGACTGTCATCTTTAATTTGAGGGTATTTACATCAAAATCAGGTGAACCTTGTAGGAATTACAACAGTTTGCATATGTGTCTCCCACTTGTTAAGCGACCAAAAGTAATAGGACAGAATAATAATAATAAATCAAACTTTCACTTTTTAATACTCGGTTGCAAATCATTTGCAGTCAATTACAGCCTGAAGTCTGGAACGCATAGACATCACCAGACGCTGGGTTTAATTTCTGATGATGCTCTGCCAGGCCTCTACTGCAACTGTCTTCAGTTCCTGCTTGTTCTTGGGGCATTTTCCCTTCAGTTTTGTCTTCAGCAAGTGAAATGCATGCTCAATCGGATTCACATCATGTGATTGGCTTGGCCATTGCATAAAATTCTACTTCTTTCCCTTAAAATAATCTTTGGTTGCTTTTGCAGTATGCTTTGGGTCATTGTCCATCTGCACTGTGAAGCACCGTCCAATGAGTTCTGAAGCATTTGGCTGAATATGAGCAGATAATATTGCCCGAAACACTCCAGAATTCATCCTGCTGCTTTTGCCAACAGTCACATCATCAATAAATACAAGAGAACCAGTTCCATTGGCAACCATACATGCCCATGCCATGACACTACCACCACCATGCTTCACTGATGAGGTGGTATGCTTAGGATCATGAGCAGTTCCTTTCCTTCTCTAGACTCTTCTCTTCCCATCACTCTGGTACTAGTTGATCCTGGTCTCATCTGTCCATAGGATGTTGTTCCAGAACTGTGAAGACTTTTTTAGATGTCATTTGGCAAACTCTAATCTGGCCTTCCTATTTTTGAGGCTCACCAATGGTTTACATCTTGTGGTGAACCCTCTGTATTCACTTGATTGTTGACTTTGACACACATATGGTACACCTACCTCCTGGAGAGTGTTCTTGATCTGGCCAATTGTTGTGAAGGGTGTTTTCTTCACCAGGGAAAGAATTCTTCGGTCATCCACCACAGTTGTTTTCCATGGTCTTCCGGGTCTTTTGGTGTTGATGAGTTCACCGGTGTGTTCCTTCTTTTTAAGAATGTTCCAAACAGTTGTTTTGGCCACGCCAAATGTTTTTGCTATCTCTTTGATGGGTTTGTTGCGTTTTTTCAGCCTAATGATGGCTTGCTGTCATGGAACCATGAACCAGACGTACAACAGAGATAGGTGGAATAAGAAGGCTTTATTGAAAATCAAGCCGTAGCTAAAGTCCAAACGGATGGCTAAACTGAAGCAGGGTCTTGCGTAGACGGAGGTCAGGAACCAGGAGGGTAGTCAGACGTAGCCAGGATCAGGAACCAACGGGGTAGTCAGACGAAGCCAGGATCGGGAACCAACGGGGTAGTCAGACGAGGCCAGGATCAGGAACCAGAAGCAGCAGCAGTCTTTGAAGCATGTGCACACAGGAGGACCAAGCAAGGAACTGAAGCCACAGACCTTCTATATATATGAGCTAGGCATCCAGCTCCTCCCAGTGGGAAGGAGGAGCCGCAGGGTGGGAGGCTACAAGAAACCCAGAAACCAAGATGGCCGCCAGCACATGTCAAACGAAGGAGAACAGTGAGAAGGTAAGACCATGACAGTACCTCCCCCTCAAGGGCCCCTCCTCCGCGGAGTAAGGAACGGTTTCAGAGGGAAGCGTGCGTGGAAGGCTCGGAGCAACGCAGGAGCATGGACATCTGTGGAGGGAACCCAGGAACGCTCCTCTGGACCATAACCACGCCAATGGACCAAAAACTGCAACCGACCGCGGACCAGGCGTGAGTCCAGGATATTGCTCACCTCATATTCCTCACGATTGCCCACTTGGACCGGACGGGGCCGAGGAACCGAGGAAGTGAAACGATTACACACCAATGGCTTCAACAGGGAGACATGAAACACGTTGGAGATCCGCATGCCAGGAGGAAGCGCAAGGGCATAGGCTACCGGGTTTACCCTGTGAAGCACTCGGAAGGGACCAACAAAGCGAGGCGCCAGCTTGGGAGTGGGCACTCGAAGGTTGAGGTTGCGGGTGGACAACCATACACGGTCTCCGACCTGGTAGGAAGGAGCGGGCGCTCGTCTGCGATTAGCCTGGAGTCTCTGGCGTTGCGCAGAGACCTCAAGGGACCTCTGGATCTGTACCCAAGAAGTACGTAGGACGGAAAGGTGATCCTCCACAGCCGGAGTATCCTGGGGAGAGAATACCTCCGGTAACACGGCAGGTTGGAACCCATAATTGGCCATGAAGGGAGACGTCCCAGAGGAAGAGTTCACCGCCGTGTTCCTGGCAAACTCAGCCCAAGGCAGGAGGTCAACCCAATTGTCTTGGTGATCGGAGACATAGCAACGAAGGAATTGCTCCAAGGCCTGATTGGATCGTTCTGCGGCCCCATTGGACTGAGGGTGGTACGCCGAGGAGAAAGAGAGATGAATCCCCAACTGGGAGCAAAAGGCGCGCCAGAACCTGGACACAAACTGACTCCCCCGATCCGACACAATCTCCTTGGGCAAACCGTGCAACCGGAAGACCTCCCTGGCAAAAATCGAGGCCAACTCTTGTGCAGAGGGTAACTTCTTGAGAGGAACACAGTGGCACATTTTGGAAAACCGATCCACAATCATGAGAATGACCGTATGGCCTCGGGATGCAGGAAGGTCCACAATGAAATCCATCCCCAGGTGTGACCATGGACGCTCCCCGGTGGCTATGGGTTGCAAAAGACCCAACGGAAGGTGCCGAGGGGACTTACTCTGGGCACAAACGGAGCATGCCGCTACATATGCGGCGATGTCGGAACGTAGAGAAGGCCACCAGAACAGACGTGAAACCGCCCAGGACAGCTGATTCTTTCCAGGGTGCCCCGCGGCCTTGGAGTTATGGTAGGTTCGCAACAACCGAGTGCGCAACTCCTCAGGCACAAAACATCTGCCGTTGGGTCTCCCAGAGGGAGCACCAGATTGAGCCGCCAAAATCTGCTCACCCAGAGGAGAGGTCAGGCTGGTGCGAATAGCAGCCAGGATCTGATTCGGGGGTATGACCGTAGTCGGAATCGACTCCTCCCCGGACAGCTCGGAGTACTGCCGTGATAAGGCATCCGCTCTGATGTTCTTGGAGCCGGGTAGGTAGGAGACCACGTAATTAAAACGTGACAAGAACAGAGCCCATCTGGCCTGACGTGGTGTCAATCTCTTGGCCTCAGAGAGGTAGGTCAGATTCTTGTGGTCCGTCAGGATGAGAACCGGAACCACCGAGCCCTCGAGCAAGTGCCTCCATTCTTTAAGGGCCTGCACGATGGCCAATAACTCCCTGTCACCAATCTGATAGTTGCACTCCGCGGAAGACAGTTTCCGGGAGTAAAACCCACAAGGAAGCAGAGGACCCTCTGGTGTTCTACGCTGAGACAGGAGGGCGCCTACTCCCGTCTCAGACGCGTCCACCTCGAGGACAAAAGGCAACCCAGGGTTGGGATGCGACAGAATCGGAGCCGACACAAAGGCGGACTTTAGAGCCTCAAAAGCTCGGATGGCCTCGAGCGGCCAGACCTGAGGATTACTGCCCTTCCTGGTCAGATCCGTGAGAGGCTTGGCTAGCATGGAAAAGTCCCTGATGAACTTCCGATAATAATTGGCGAAGCCCAAAAAGCGCTGCAGGGCACGAAGCCCACTGGGCTGGGGCCACTGTAAGACAGCCGAAACCTTCTCAGGATCCATGGAGAACCCCTCAGCGGAAATGATGTAACCTAAGAAGGTTACCTGGGATCGGTGAAATTCGCATTTCTCAAGCTTACCGAACAGCTTGTTCTCTCGTAAGCGTTGCAACACTCGTCTGACATCCAGAATGTGGGCCTCCATGGATGCAGAATATACCAAGATGTCATCCAAATAGACCACCACACACTGCTGCAACAGGTCACGGAAAACATCGTTGATGAATTCCTGGAAGACTGCGGGCGCATTGCACAACCCAAAGGGCATAACCAAGGATTCATAATGACCGGTCCTGGTGTTAAACGCGGTCTTCCACTCATCGCCCGCCTTGATCCTTACCAGGTTATATGCCGCCCTCAGGTCGAGTTTGGTAAAGACCGTGGCCCCTTTGAGGCGATCGAACAGCTCGGAAATCAAGGGTATCGGGTAAGCGTTCTTGATCGTGATGCGATTGAGACCCCTGTAGTCGATGCAAGGCCTCAACTCACCGCCCTTCTTTTTCACAAAGAAAAATCCAGCCCCTGCCGGGGACGAGGATTTGCGAATGTGTCCGCGTGAAAGCGCCTCCCTCACGTACTCCTCCATGGCCTCATTCTCCGCTACCGACAGTGGATAGACTTTGCCACGAGGAGGAACGGCACCAGATTGTAACTCTATGGCACAATCGTATGGGCGGTGCGGAGGTAGGGCAACCGCACGCACCTTATCGAATACATCCCGGTACTCCTCGTATTCAGGAGGCAACAGAGAGTCCGAGGAAGTACACAGCAACTTGACAGGCCCATGGATGCAACTAGCCCCACACTGCGGTGACCACGAGAGGATCTCGGCCGATCTCCAATCGAAAGTCGGATTATGCTTCTGGAGCCAGGGGTACCCCAAGACCACCGAGTAGTGTGGAGACGAAATAACCTGGAGACAGACCGACTCTCTGTGAACGGCACCAATGGCCATCCCCACTGGAAGGGTCTCCTGAGTCACGTGTGGCGGCAGAAGGGGTCTGCCGTCTATCGCCTCAAGAGCCAGTGGGGAACCTCGAGGCTGCAGAGGAATGGAATTGGCGGCGGCGAACACACTATCAATGAACAAGCCACCAGCACCAGAGTCCACCAACGCCTGGGTCGTCACCGAGCCCCCGACCCAGGAGAGGACAACAGTAATCAGTGGTTTGTCAACACGGGAAACCGGGGACGAGGAGACTCCACCCAAGATCTGCCCCCGACAGGATCTCAGGTGCGAGCGTTTCCCGGACGGTTCGGGCATGCCAACCGAAAATGCCCACCGAGACCACAGTACATGCATCGGCCCTCGCGTCTCCGGAGTACCCTCTCCCCCTCGGACAGGCGAGCAACCCCCAGCTGCATGGGTTGACCCCCAGACCAGTCATCCCCAGGAGGCGTGGGAGGAGAGGGAGGCACGGGTGGGACAGCAAACGTAGGCGCCAATCTGTTAGAAGGCCTCCGCAGGCTCTCCTTAAAGGAAGGTCTCTCCCTGAGTCTGGTGTCAATCAAAATCAGGAAAGAAATAAGGGACTCGAGCTCCACTGGTAGGTCCTTGGCTGCAATCTCATCCTTCAAGGCATCCGAGAGACCATGAGAGAAAGCAGCGACCAGAGCCTCATTATTCCAGCCCACCTCTGCTGCCAGGGTACGAAACTCAATGGCGTATTCAGCTACGGATCGTGAACCCTGTCTGATGGACATAAGGAGCTTCGCAGCAGAGGCAGCACGAGCCGGCACATCGAATACCTTCCGAAGAGAAGCAACAAAACCGGAGAACTCGGCAACCACCGGATTGTTGTTCTCCCATAAAGGGCTGGCCCAGGCCAAGGCCTTGTCCGAGAGCAGCGAGATCAAGAAGCCCACCTTTGATCTCTCAGTAGGAAAGGCATGTGGCAGCAACTCGAAATAAATGGCCACCTGGTTAAGGAAACCTCGGCACTGAGTTGGCTCTCCCCCAAAGCGCTGTGGAAGGGGGGCAGAACCGGTCATACCCCGAAACACCGCAGGTGCAGCAACAGGTGTCGGGGTAGACTCTGGCGCAACAACCGGAGCGGCAGTAGGAGCGGGCCCAGGAGCGACAACCGACCCATCGGCAACGGAAGCTAAATGAGCCGTGCGTTCAAGCAGGGTTTGTAACGCCACAGCGAACCGACCCAACAGGTGATCCTGCTGATCAAGTCTGGCAACCAGCGTAGGTAGCGAGGATGGCCCTGTACCGTCAGAATTCATGGCTTGGTCCTAATGTCATGGAACCATGAACCAGACGTACAACAGAGATAGGTGGAATAAGAAGGCTTTATTGAAAATCAAGCCGTAGCTAAAGTCCAAACGGATGGCTAAACTGAAGCAGGGTCTTGCGTAGACGGAGGTCAGGAACCAGGAGGGTAGTCAGACGTAGCCAGGATCAGGAACCAACGGGGTAGTCAGACGAAGCCAGGATCGGGAACCAACGGGGTAGTCAGACGAGGCCAGGATCAGGAACCAGAAGCAGCAGCAGTCTTTGAAGCATGTGCACACAGGAGGACCAAGCAAGGAACTGAAGCCACAGACCTTCTATATATGAGCTAGGCATCCAGCTCCTCCCAGTGGGAAGGAGGAGCCGCAGGGTGGGAGGCTACAAGAAACCCAGAAACCAAGATGGCCGCCAGCACATGTCAAACGAAGGAGAACAGTGAGAAGGTAAGACCATGACACTTGCTTCACTGATAGTGACAGCTCTTTGGATCTCATCTTGAGAGTTGACAGCAACATATTTCAAATGCAAATATCACACTTGAAATGAACTCTGGACCTTTTATCTGCTCATTGTAATTGGGATAATGAGGGAATAACACACACCTGGCCATTGAACAGCTGAGAAGCCAATTGTCCCATTACTTTTGGTCCCTTAACAAGTGGGAGGCACATATGCAAACTGTTGTAATTCCTACACCGTTCACCTGATTTGGATGTAAATACCCTCAAATTAAAGATGACAGTCTGCAGTTAAAGCCCATCTTGTTCGTTTCATTTCAAATCCATTGTGGTGGTGTATAGAGCCAAACATGTTAGAATTGTGTCGATGGCCCAATATTTATGGACCTGACTGTATATCCTGTGATCAGGGTTGCTAACCCAAATTTTTTTTTCTGGACAAGTTAACAAAATCACAGACATCTAGTGTTGAGTGAACCCGAACTGTACAGGGTTCGAGTTCGGTGTTCAGCATTTAATAAAGCTTTTGAAAGGCTGCAGGGGAGCCAATCAACAAGCTTTTTAGCTCTGGGCACTTAGAAGCCATCACAGCCATGTCTAGTAATGGCATGGCTGTGATTGGCCGGTGCATCATGTGACCCAGCCTCTATACAAGCTAGATCACATGTAGCACCGCCCATCAGCTCTGAGTAGTGCAGGGACAAGAAGCAGGCAGCTGAAGCGAGGGAGAGTGTTAGGAATCTGGCTATTTGTTTTGTGGGTGACCTATAATGATTTTTTGTGGGTGCAATACACCAGCCTTGCACCCCTGACACATAAATATAATAATAACTCTAGCTGTTAATTCTGTGGGTGACCTATAGTGATTTTGTGTGTGTGCAATGCACCATCTTTGTACCTCTGACACAGAAATATAATAATTAATCTGGCTGTTAATTCTGTGGGTGACCTATAGTGATTGTTTGTGGGTGCAATGCACCATTTTTGTACCCCTGACACAAAAATATAATAGTTAATCCGTCTGTTAGTTTGATGGGTGACATATGCCAATTTTTTGTGTGAGATACACCTGCACTGCATACGTGACAGGTAAATTAATATAGTTAATCTATCTGTTAGTTCGGTGGGTGACCTGAAAGAATGAGAGCATCAAATAAGGGACGTGGCCCTGGTCGTGGTGCTGCTGGTGTAGCTCCTGTTGCAGGGAGAGGACGTGGTCGATCTGTGCCAGCTACGCACCCAAATGAAACACCTTCCTCAGGTGCACGTACTGTAGGCGACAGGACGTTCAGCGTCATTTTGTTGGCCTGAATACCGGTGTACGAATGGTGAGGCCAGAACAAGTAGAGGCCGGTAGTAGATTGGGTGGCTGACAGTGCCTCCAGCTCCTTCACATTATCTTCCACTGCTGAAACCGCAGAGTTGGCACCTGCAGCCCATGGGCATCTGTCTTTCACCTCACCCCCTTGCAAATCAGCCAAGCCGTCTGTGCCCCAAGTCATGCAGCAGTCTCATATGCTTTTTGATGACTCTGCTGGCGGGGTTTCCATGGGCCATCCACCTAGCCCTGTCCCAGAAGTGAAAGAGATTGAGTGCACTGATGCCCAACCACTTATGTTTCAGGATGTGGGCATGGGAGGACCACCGCAGCACATCGCTGATGATGATGCCGAAAAACAGGTGCCAACTGCTGCTGCTTTCTGCCGTGTGCAGACCTGCAAGGAGGGCAGAGGTGAAGAGTGGGTGGAAGATGATGTGGAGGATGATGAGGTCCTAGACCCCACATGGAATCAAGGTCATGCAAGTGACGTGTGCAGTTTGGAGGAATAGGTGGTGGTCACACAGCACCCACCGCACACAGGGACTGAGCACACCAAAGCCAGCTCCACACTGTGCAATCAGACCCTGAAGCGAGGCATAAATGTTCTAAACCTGAGCACCACATGCATGACCAGGCATCTAAATGCAAAGCACGAGACAGTGGAGTATACACCTGACAAACCACAATATCTCCGGCTCCTCTTGCTCCTTCTTCTGCTGCGGTCTCGGCCTCTTCCTCCCCCACTGGAGTGACAGTGGCACCTGCCACCCCACAAACAGAAGATGTAGCAGCAACACCACCACCCAACAGCTGTCCATTCCCCAAACACTGGAGAGAAAGAGGAAGTACCCCCTACCCATCCACAATCCCTGGCCCTGAATGCCAGCATTTCAAAATTCCTGGCCTTTTCAGTGCTGTCATTCCATCTGGTGGAGACAAAGACAGAGACTTTTAAAAACTTTATGACAGTGGCTGTCCCATAGTACGTGGTTCCAAGCCGCCACTACTTTTCCAGGTGAGCCATCCCTGCCCTGTACAACCAAGTGGCAGACAAAATCAAGTGTGCACTGTGCAACGCCATCTGTGGCAAGGTCCACATAACTACCAATATGTGGACTAGTAAGCACAGGCAGGGACGTTAAATCTCCCTAACTGTACACTGGGTAAATGCAGTGGTGGCTGGGCCTGAGGTGGATAGCAATTTGGTGCATGTCCTACCAAACCAAGGATTGCAGGACATTTCTCGTTGCCTCCTGGTGCCTCCTCCTCTTACTCCACTTCCTCCTCTACCACCTCCTCATCCGGCGAGCATAACAACTTCACCACCAACTTCAGCACAGTCAGGGGGAAACGACAGCAGGCTGTTTTGAAACTTATCTGTTTCTGGGAAAAAACCCACACCACGCAGCAGCTGTGGATTGGCATGGAACAACAGACCAATAAGTGGTTGGTGCCACTGAGCCTCAAGCCTGGCATGTTGGTGTGCGATAACGGGCAAAATCTCGTAGCATCTCTGGGGCTAGCCAGTTTTACGCACATCCATTGCCTGGCTCATATGCTGAATTTGGTGGTCCAGAGTTTCCTGAAAAATTACCCCGATATGTCAGAGCTGCTGCAGAAAGTGTGGGCCGTCTGTGCGCGCTTTTGGCGTTCTAACCCTGCTGCTGCTTGCCTGTCTGTGCTGCAGCGTAACTTCGGCCTTCACTCACCGCCTCATATGCGACGTACCCACAAGGTGGAACTCTTGCACATGCTGGAGAGACTGTACGAACAGCAGCAGGTGATAATGGAGTTTCAGCTGCAGCGCGCACAGGTGAGTCGCTCTGCTGAACAGTGGTCCTCTATGCGGGACGTGTGTGCCCTGTTGCGCTGTTTCAAGTACTCCACTACCATGGCCAGTGCCAATGATGCAGTCCTCAGAGTTACTATCCCACTTCCATGTCTCCTTGAAAAAACAATTTGGGTGATGAAGGAAGAGGATGTGGCGCAGTAGGAAGACGAGGAAGAAGAGGGATAATTTTCATTCGTGATATTTCGCGAATATTTGGGCGAATATTCATCATATGTGAATTTGTGATCTCGTCATTATTTTCTTGATTGCGATAAAAATTTGCGATACGAAAATTCTCAATCAACATTACTCCTAAAGTCAAAGATATTGCAGACTTCTTATTGGTCCACAAGCAAGAAGCGGTGAGGGATCATGGGTACTGATGGAAAAAGAATCTCGAACATTTGAGATTACGAAGATATAACATTATATTCTAGATATTTGCGAATTCTCGAAGTGCCAATATTCACGATAAAAATTAGAGATTAGAATATTCGTGATCAACACTAATAATTACCATTAAATAATCTAGTCAAGAACCACCAGCCTCAAAAAAAATTGCGGACACATCTATTTTTTTCCACAGACACAGGAAAAAAAGATGCCTATTTTTGGGGGACTGTCCCGTAATTTCTGCACAGTTGGCAACCCTGCTGGTGATCCGACCCATTTACCCTCTGCCAAGGTGCAGAAAATGCCAGTGGGGAACTGCAGCCAGAACTGATGTTGAGGAACTACTGGATGTCGAATAGTGTCAGACAGAAAAATGCTTAATGCTACGTTTTTCTGTCTGGCACCATCAGTGTATAGAGGCTGGATCTGTGCATTAAAGTGCTGTACACATATATTAGTTGTGTCCAGCTCCCAGCCTAAAACTGTCACGGATGGTGTTGCAGAAAGCTGGAACTTATAAATAAACATCCGACTGGCTTGATCCCAAACTAAGGAGCATATGGGTGAGCCGTATAAAACCCCTAGAGCTCTCCCTGACTGCTATGCCCATGCAAAGGTCTTAATGGTAGACAATTGCATGCCCTCATACCTTTTACTATGTGACACCTGAAAACCCTATAATAGTGAGAGGACACGACTACCGGCTCCCTGCACTTAATACGGACGGAGTCAGGGTCACCTACAATCAAGCCAGGAAGGAAACACAAATAAAGGAAACAGACTTATCTAAGGAATCAGGAGGAGCAGCCTCCAGCAGTGAACACAATCCAGGAAGAAGTATAAACCGCAAAGTGAGGCAGTATGGGAGGGAATATAAAGGGAGACAATCAGTGCAAATAGGTGACAGCTGGGAGAAGGAATAGAGATGAGAAAGTGAAACCAAAACAAAGAACATCATACAACAGGTAGAGAAGAACGTCTGCCAGATCTTCTCACAGAGCTGGCGGTGACAAAAACAAGTTCCTGGGCTCAGTTGATATGTACAGTGCCTTGCAAAAGTATTCACCGCCCCTCCCTTGACTTTTTTCATGTTTTGGTGCCTCACAACCTGGAATTAACATGGATTGTTTGAGGATTTGCATAATTTAATTTACAGAACCTCCGTCCTAGCCTCAAATCACGCACAGTGTGGTACAGGTTTTGCTCAAGAATATCCCTGTATTTAGCACCATCCATCTTTCCCTCAACTCTGACCAGTTTCCCAGTCCCGGCTGCTGAAAAAACATCCCCACAGCATGATGCTGCCACCACCATGTTTCACTATGGGGATGGTGTTCTTTGGGTGATGTGATGTGTCTGGTTTGTGCCAGACATAGCGTTTTCTTTGATGGCTGAAAAGTTACATTTTAGTCTCATCAGACCAGAGCACCTTCCTCCATATATTTTGGGAGTCTCCCACATGCCTTTTCACAAACTCACAATGTGCCTTTTTGTTTTTAGCTGAAAGTAATGGCTTTCGTCTGGCCACTCTGCCATAAAACCCAACTCTATGGAGTGTACGGCTTATTGTCGTCCTATGTGCAGCTCCTCCAGGGTTACCTTAGGTCTCTGTGCTGCCTCTCTGATTATTGCCCTCCTTGCCCAGTCCATGAGTTTTGGTGGACGCCCGTCTCTTGGCAGGTTTGCTGTTGTGTCATGTTCTTTCCATTTGGTTATGATAGATTTGATGGTGCTCTGTCCTGGGGATCATCAAAGATTTGCATATTTTTTTATAACCTAACCCTGACTCAACAACATTGTCCCTTACTTGTTTGGAGAGTTCCTTAGTCTTCATGGCAGTGTTTTGTTAGTAATGCCTCTTTATTAGGTGTTGCAGCCTCTGGGGCCTTTCAAAAAAGGTGTGTATATGTAATGACAGATGATGTGAGACTTAGATTGCACATAGGTGGACATCATTTCACTAGTTATGTGACTTCTGAAGGTAATTAGTTGCACCAGAGCTTTTTATGGGCTTCCTAACAAAGGGGGTGAATACATATGCACATGCCAATTTTCTGTTTTCTATTTCTAAACAATAGTTTTATTTATATATTTTTCTCATTTCACTTCACCAACTTAGACTATTGTGTTCTGATCCATCACATAAAATTCAGATTAACAAAACATTGAACTTAACACTGTAATGTAACAAAATATGAGGGTGAATACTTTTGCAAGACACTGTATGTGAAGCAGGCCTAACTGGGGATAATATGTCACACAAAGTAGGTACAAAGTATAATATATATATAAATAAATAAATATATATATATATATATATATATATATATATATATATAATGTAAAAATGGGCAGCACTCCAAGAGATAAAAATAGCAAAAATACTTTATTTACCCTCAAAGGTCATGCAACGTTTCGGCTCTATACAGGAGACTTCCTCAAGTGCTGCCCATTTTTACATTTTTATTTATCTGGATTGGCTTCTAGCCATATTGGGCCAGTTGCACCCTTTTTCTGCTTATATTTGGGACGGTGCTGCCACTTTGTTTCATATATATATACACACACACACATGAAGAAATAATCATAAAAAAATGTCACCACACACTAGACTGCAAACTTTTATCACCACCCCCTGGTGATTATAAACTATTTATTGCTATATCATAGCAACCCTTATGGAAAGCACACATAATTTCAACAAGTATTTTAGTTGCATTTTGTGCTTTTTAAAAAAAAAAAAAAAAAAATCTACATTGAATTTAAAAAATGCTAAAATAAAAATAATGTAAAAATGAAGGCCCATTTTTTTTTTTTAAATGGTGCAAAAATGATTTACATAACTGAAAGGAAAGAAAAAAATGATTGTGTTCAAAAATGCACGTGCTACAAAACGGAAAATGTGTCTGTAGGAAGGTACCAGTAAAGCCTGTATTACATAGTCCGATTGAGGAAGCGATTGTCAGTAGGGACAATCACCTGCTAGCTAGAGGAGGAGACCACTGCTATTACATGCAGTGATCTCCTCTGCAGCATGGGGAGGAGTGATCGCTATGCCATTTCTCATCCTCATGTTGTCTAGTGGTTTGCCAACAGCAGATCATAATTAAACAGAACCATCTGCCGGGGGCAAAAGGTGATTTTTAAGGGAAATCTGTCACATGAATTATTACTAATAAAGTAAAACTATTCCCCCATGGAACATAACACCTCCTTCCCTGATGTACCTTCCATTTGGCATTTCTTGTTTTCTATTTTGTGAAAATCATCTTTGCATGTTATGCAAATTAGGCAGTAAGGTGCCCCGAGGGGCGTTATTTTCTTTCAATGGGGCCGAGGAACGCCCCCATCCAGTGCCCAGGCCCGCTCTCCAGCAGAGCCTAAGCACGCCTTTCCTGGGCCGAGACTCCACATCCCCATCAGCGCCCTTGCTGCCCCTCCCCCTCCCGCTACATCATCAATGCAAGGTAACACCGCCCATACTTGCCTTCGCAGAGAAATCTTGCACAGGCGCATGCCCAGTGACACATTTGAGGCTGATGCCCTCAGCACAACATGAAGCACAAAGGCAGTCTTCGGTACTGCGCCTGCGCAATATTTCTCTGTACTTGGAGGGCGGGCCTGGGAACTGGATGGGGGTGTTCCTGGGCACCCACAGACCATCAAAAATGCAAAGCAACTACGATACATTGTTATTTATTTCAGCGCTGCAGTCCAAACTGTGACGTGGGTAAGTCTCACACTATAAAAGCAATAAAATCAAACAGACCGCGCTGCTGTACAACAATATGAATCTCCTCGTCGCTCACAACGGGCTATTTTTCTCTGAACATTGAAAACGCCATCCAGATCCCAAGGAAAGCGTCCCTCCTCTTCCAGACACTCTTATAGGGATCAAGGATTCGCCACAATAGTGAAGTATTGTCAGACTCCGAGCATATAAAAAGGTTTATTCTACTTACAAACGCATTCTTCTTAAAACCATATCAAGCATAAAACCGCATGCACATCCACGCCCGACCCGGGTTTCGCTGAAGAAGCGCGTGAGCGAAACCTGGGTGAGGTGTGGATGTGCATGCGGTTTTATTCCTGGGCACCGTTGAAAGAAAATAACGCCCCTCTGGGCACCTTACTGCCTAATTTGCATATCATACAAAAATGATTTTCACATACAGAAAACAAGAAACGCCAAATCAGGGTACATCAGGGAAGGAGGCGTTATGTTCTACATGGGAAAAGTTTTACTTTATTAGTGATAATCCATATGACGGATTTCCTTTAAGCAGGCATAAAAATCATAATTGCCCGATGAACAAACGTATTACACTGCAAGATGATTGCTAACGAGCGTTCATATGAATGCTCGTTAGCGATCATTTGCTAAAAATCTGAAGGTGTAATACAGCCTTAAATGGCCCAGTCTTGAACTGGTTAAGTCACTGTATTCAAGGCATAAGGGTCAGTTTCATCATACTGCTTTATATATGCGGTATATTTCAGTATGAACAGAAATTGGTAAACCCCGCACTGCAGTACAAAGCTGCCTTGTTGCTTACCCCAGTCTAATCTATGCACTTTTCACCTTACTGTCTGCTTCAAATACACCTTTGAAAGTGAAGCTAGCCCATTAAATCTCATTGGCCTGTGTTTATCCCATTCATAGGAGCTGAAATGATACTCTTTTAAGTAGCCGATAAACAAACCCAAACACAACTGCTACTCATTTGCATCTGAACTGAGGACCTAATAGACCTGGTGAGCCTTCACCTAACGTGGACATCTTCTGCCATCTCTCTCTGAGAGATAAAAAGCCCTTCTTAAGAGAAGCTACTCCATTTACACGGCTAGCCAGCTGCTCATTAGTTAAATAGAATGAATTCCTTTTTTACTGCACCCATTTCCAAGAATAATAATGTCCCTTTGTCTCCCTTAACTGCTCCCAAACTATCCTTTAATTGCTGTAGTTACTGAGTTAATACAAATTTATTGCCTTGTAGAGCCGGTGAAGATCTCCTGTAGCTTTATGTGGGCTATTTTATTTAGACTGCTATCAAATCATTAACATGGCGTTCATTGTCACAGACCCCACTATTTATCTTGTCCTACATTTTCAGTCTACAGATGGCTTTGTGGATGAGTACTGTATTTTCTTGTAAAATGCCGTAAAAGCCAAAAAGATCATAGAAAGAAATCCTTCACGTAGAAGGGCCAATGGTTTTATTGGGCGAGGAGGTGGAGAGAGAAAGCCTGATAAAAAAATATGCACAAGAATAAGAATAAATTTCACTTGACTGGGTTTGCGGGAACATGAGTTAATGACAAGTATCCTGTCTTTTATCATGTAAAGAGGAACCATCAATGTGAATTTTCTGGCTAATCCTTTATCGCAGTCCATAAGAGTACCATGGAGTTTATTGGGCTGCATAAAAGACTTCACAGAGTTCTCTTTCACATATGTTTTTTTTGAAGATCCTCAATTATTCTCATCATAAAGGTAAAGGAGATTTTATTGGTTTGAGATGGTTTTCATGTATCCTAATAGTGATGGATTCCCTAGAGCGGGAGCCAATAATGCTAATCTGTGATGGCCCCGACTATTTGGATGCAGACATGCTTGTCAGTGTCTGGTGGTGCCAAAGATAGGGGTAGTGGCATACAGGGCAGAATTGGGTAAGGACAAATGGCGCTCTGCATGGCCAACTCTGGTTCAAATTTCCATAAATGGGATCACCATTTTAAAGGGATATTCAAGCTAAAAGAACACCCCCATTCACAGATAACTGTTAGATCAGTGGGGGCCTGACTACTGGGTCTCCTCCGATTCCTAGAACAAGAGTCTTATTTTTCTATCCAAATAGAGTGGCAGTTTGATTATGCACACTGCTACTCCATTCTTTGCTAAGGGGCTAGTGCCCGACTATCTCCATTAGTCCCATAGAGAATGAATGGAGCTGCAGTACCCATGGTCAACATGCCACTTCATTTGGACATGAAAATGGAGTCCCCATTCTCAAAATCAGTAGAGTCCCTGTGGTCAGACTTTAACTAATACAACAGTTAACCCCGTCCTCTTAACCACCATAACTTCTAATCAGAATACCCCTTTAAAGGGTATTCTAGTTGGTACAAGTTATCCCCTATCCACAGGATAAGGGATAACTATCAGATCGGTGGGAGTCCTACCACTGGGATAACGGGGGCTCCGTAACCTCTGTAGGCCCCTTGCTGCCCCCCTAAAATGACCGGAGCAGCCGGTTGCACATGTTCATGGCCGCTCCATTAATTTCTATGGGAGTTCCGTAGATAGCTGAGTACAGTGCTCTGCTATCTCCAGAACTCCCATAGAAATTAATGGAGTGGCGGAACGCATGTGTGACAAGTCGCTCTGGTTATTTTAGGGAAGCAGCAAAGGACTTATAGGGGGTACGGGGCTCCTGTTCTCGTGATATAGTTATCCCATATCCTGTGAATAGGGGCTAACTTGTACCTACCTATTGCAGCCATCGAAAGTGGCTTAGCCTGACAATGTGTCCCTCAGACCAGAAAAGGTTGTGAACAACTGAACTGAGTGTCTGGAGACATTTACTTATAATGCATACAGTTTAACTAAATTATGGTATTCAGTCACATCTTTGTATCCGGAACATTGACAACTGCTAGCTGGCCTTTACTGTAAAATCTTCCCATACTTCAGGTAACTTCTTTGAAAAATAATGGAAATTGTTTCTATAGAGTTCAACCTATTATACTTACCGACCCAAGCTGATCCAGAGGAAAACAGAAACCACCACTGAATGACACAGATCCAATTTACTATGAAGTTAAAATTGTTTTTCACCATATTAATACCACCACTGAATGACACAGATCCAATTTACTATGAAGTTAAAATTGTTTTTCACCATTTTAATACTGATGATCTATCCTCAGGATAGCTCATAAGTATCTGATTGGTGGGGGTCCGACATTCAGGACCCCCGCCGATCAACTGTTTGAGAAGGCAGCGGCGCTGAGGATAGGTCATCGGTAATAAAATGCCGGACAAACCCCTTTAATAAATTCCCTTTAGGTCCCTGACTGGCAATCAGATAAATTCATATAGCAACTAAAAGTAGCCTTACAAATAAGATGAAATCTGACCAAACTCACAGATTTTGGCAGGAAAGGCCATCCATCTAATGTATATAATGATTGTGATGTCCAGACTGGGCAGCTTGGAAAAGTTGTCCAGGAGAACATTTTTCTTAAAAAAGAGGCAGGATGGGTTAAAAGTAGAAAAAGATCATTACTCACCTCACTGATCCCCTACTGCTGACAAAACGAAAAGGCAAAAGTTCACATCTCATTGAGAATCCAGGACATGTAAAATATCCCTGTTTGAGGAGAATGCAAGCACTGATCATTCTTCAGATTAAGGCACGAAAACCTCTGAAAATGAAATGGATCCAGCATTTAACAGTTAAAACATAGGGGGTCATGTATTATTCTGTTTAACTCTTAAATTAGGTGTATTTCAGACACAGATCAACTGGAGCAGCGCACAGATAAACTAGTAAGCGATCTTACATCCCTTAACTATGCCCTACACAACCCACTACTTATTTGATAATGTCTTGACCCATAAAAGGTCCTCTTCAATAGTAAAAATGAACCGTTATATCTACTTCCTGGTCCTGGCTCAACACACGGGATATGGCTTGAAATGCCCACTCAACCAATCACTGGCCACAGCTGGCATTTTGGCTAAGCAGGCATTTTCAGTCTTTTCCTGTGTGTCAGCTTGGGACCGGAAGTGGGATTGGGGATCAGTGAGGTGAATAATTATTATTTTTTCATTTGCAACTCATCCTGGCCCTTTTGGGAAAAAAAAATCCCCTGGAATATAATGTAGTTAAAATGTAATTATTATGTATCCTTACATTTAGGTACCAGCACATTAAAGGACTACTAGACAGAGTAAAAATCAGACATCACCTATCATGGCAATGCTCTGTGCTCGTCGCCATTCCGCTCTCCATGGTGGACAAGGATGCCACGTCACTCAATTAGCTTCTGACCAGTCGCTAGACTCCTGTGTCTAATGCTTAAACCATAGCCTGGCTGCAAGGTCTCTTCTTGTGTGTGTATTAAGGGTATATTAGAGGGGCAGATTTTCTACCTAATAATCACTGATCACTATGATGGCAGAGCGATCACTCCTTCCCATGCTGCGGAGGAGATCACTGCATGTAATAGCAGCGGCGTCCATTGCTAGTTACTGACAGGAGGCAAAGCTTCTCTCCCGACAATCGCTTGCAGCATTGGGGTGTCTAATACAACCTTTCCTTGCAGCAGGGCCGGTTCTAGGTGAAGCGAGGCCATGGGGCGAAAAAAAAATAAGCCCCCCCCCACATGACACTTGCTGACTTTAACACCCCCCCATCACTACAGAAATACAGCGCCCCATACCTCTTACATCCAGTGACCTCGCCTTTGATGTAGATGTTCTCTGTTCTCGTCTTCTCCCTTGAGACCAGACCACCATTTTGTCGCCATTTTCCGTCTCTGCAGTTTGACAACAAAACAATAAATCTTAGTTTACTACTTTTCCATCATCCTCCCATCTTCTGGACAAATCATCTTACTACCCCCAATACTGTGCCACTGTGCTCCCCAATACTATACTGCAGAAACAGATAATACTAGTACCACACAGAGCCCCCCCCCATATAAAATACCCCTTCTTTTTGGCCTCAGTAGAAGCCCCCATAGTGCCCCATAATAATGTGCCAGTATCAAGTGCCTCTCTTTCATTCCCCATGTGCCAGTATCAAGTGCCAAACCCCCCCATGTGCCAGTATCAAGAGCCAAACCTCCCCATGTGCCAGTATGAAGTGCCAACCCCCCATTTGCTAGTATCAAGTGCCAAACCCCCCATGTGCCAGTATCAAGTGCCAAATCCCCCATGTGCCAGTATCAAGTGCCAAACCCCCCCCATGTGCCAGTATCAAGTGCCAAACCCCCCCATGTGCCAGTATCAAGTGCCAAACCCCCATGTGCCAGTATCAAGTGCCAACCCCCCCATGTGCCAGTATCAAGCGCCAACCCCCCATGTGACAGTATCAAGTGCCAAACCCCCCCACCATGTGCCAGTATCAAGTGCCAAACCCCCCCACCATGTGCCAGTATCAAGTGCCAACCCCCCATGTGCCAGTATCAAGTGCCAAACCCCCCCATGTGCCAGTATCAAGTGCCAAACTCCCCATGTGCCAGTATCAAGTGCAAACCCCCCCCATGTGCAGATATCAAGTGCCAAACCCCCCCATGTGTCAGTATCAAGTGGCAACCCCCCCTGTGCTAGTATCAAGTGCCAACCCCCCATGTGCCAGTATCAAGTGCCTAACCCCCCCATGTGCCAGTATCGAGTGCCAAACCCCCATGTGTCAGTATCAAGTGCCTCCCACTCCCCCCATGTGGCAGTAACAGATAGTCCGGTATTTAAAAAAATAAAATAAAAATTATACCTACCTCCATCACAGAGCGATGCGATGCAGGCCTCTTCCGGCCTGTGTCACGCGCTGTACGGCAGCCTATCATAGGTACGGGGAAATGCCTCTCCCTCCCCTGCCGCACACCACAGCGATCTGTATCGCTGAGGACGGCAATATAGATGACTATGGAGATGAACGCTTCCACAATAGAAGCGTTCATCTCCCTGTGACCTGCCGTTAGTTGCGGGCCGGCGCCAGTGTCAGGTGGTGGGCTTAGGGGCCCCTAAGGACTTAGGGCCTGGGGGCAATTGCCCCCCTTGCCTATATGAAAGCACCGGCCCTGCCTTGCAGCACTGCGGGGGTTAATGCCCTTTCAGATTCCATGCTGACTTGCTTGACTAATGAGCTTATCAGCCCTCCTATATTGCTGTGCTGCTGATTTCACTTCCTTGCCTGTGCAATTCGGTCTCTACAGATATGACTAGGTAAGACTACTTTCCCTGCGTTTACATTTTCCGGAATTGAGATCCGTCATAGGATCTCAATACCAGAGAAAAACGCTTCTGTTTGTCCCCGTTAATTGTCAATGGGGACAAAACAGAAAAAAAAGCAGTCCGTTCCATTTGGTTGTGTTCCCATACCGAAAAGCTGCGGTTTTCTTTCCGTCATGGAATGCGGAGCAAAACAGATCCGGCAAGTCAATGGGGACGGATACGTTTTCTCGGACACAATCTGACACAATAGAAAAAGGATCCGTCCCCCATTGACTTTCAATGGAGTTCATGACGGATCCGTCACTGCTATTTTACAGATAATACAACCGGATCTATTCATAACAGATGCAGATGGTTGTATTATCAGAACGGATGCATTTTTGCTGATTCCAACCCGGATCAGGCAAAAATCCAAATGTGAAAGTAGCCTATTTCTGGGTTTCTGGAGCTTGTAAAAGAGCTATACCCATTTGCTTGTGTACCGACCCCTGCCTGGGTGGTTTCACGGCCATTGTCTGTGACATCTCCATCTTAACATGAAACAAACAACAAAATGATATATTGAGTTATTTGTGAATTCTGATGGTGAGCTTCATCCTTCTTTGGCCTGTATAAGACTTGGCAAAATTCCCCAAGATGGCTGGACGATGTTACAATGAGCGACAGAAAGTTGCTGGAAAATGGTAGTAAGACATCACATAGGATCCTTTGTTTCTACATTTGCAATGCAAATTGGAAGCTTGTTAGTGGATTTGCTAGAGATGCAAATACATTTAATTGCTGAGCTTCCATTCAGCGTTCACACACTCCTCTATTTTAGTGATAACATCGGTCACAATAGACAATGAACTCACCCACAAGAAATGATTGTTTAAGGAGCCACGCGGAAATGCCATATTGGTGAGACGTACCCATTCGCTGCCTGCAGAATGCATTTCTTAGGCGATGGTGAAGAATGTCATCTTCTTAGAAACATCTGTTGAGCGCACTTGAGTAAGTGGCCCTAAGAAGCTCCAGGACACCACATATATTTTGCATTCGAACAGACATGCTTTCTCTTATATACCAGCATAAGCTATAAATGTATGTGCGAGATATTTCCTGTAACTAAGAGAATAAAGTAGATGCACGATGAATGGAGAGACTTGTCTGAACTTCGCCATCTGCACATGCAGTCACAGACCTCTGCGCCATTGGTATTTTCCAATTCAAATCTACACGTTCTCCATCTTTAACAGTGAAGGTTTGGAGGCCCTGTCTTGGCTTTACCATAGTACATCTGGGGAAATTAATTTAACCGAACCAGGAAATGACTGAAACGGTTTGGACATTCATCAGTTGTTCTCTTCCATTCCAACATCTTCTATATATTCCAGTTGCACAGAAAATCTATCTTAAAGCACCCAGCAGATCAATCTATTACTTGAGCTTCAGGTTGCTTCTTTTGAACCACAGGCCAGCAGCATTGGTGTGACACGAAATAGCCAGCCTTGCTCATGGCTAAGTTCTTTGATCTCAGTACCTTGCGGAGAAGGACTGATGTAGAGGCAGAATTTGAACCTCCGCACCTGTTGCTTTGAGCTTTACCACATCAGTGATGAAAGGGCTAAGGTAACTGAGCTGACCATGTATGATCACACTCATCCTTATTTGTAAAAGAGTAAGCCATCATGGTGGGAAATGCAGATTGTAAGAAACCACTAAGGTATTTCACATGCAAAAAATCTTACTGTGCAACTAGATAGTACTGATCTGTACTAACAGAAATAATAAGAGTTCATGTGTTCCCGAGCCCACATACTAGTGCAGGTAATAGTTAAGTGTTCACGGGCACACATACTGTTGCCTTCTTCTATTAGGGCAGGTTCACACCATGAACTTTTACATTATATGTTGGTATTCATTGGAATTCAGTTGACAAACCATATTAAAAAACATTTTTTTTTCAATACGTTTGTTCTTCAAATCAGCATAAATAATGAGAGCAGATACTGTATATGCAGCTGTATAGGCATATACCAGGTACTCATATCCACAAATATTCCAGCAATAATATCAGTAGGCGCCACCTGCTGTTTCTAATGAATATCCTTTTTGTGTCCACCTCTGTAAATGTTCACAGGTGCACACACATGCTCAGTCTTTCTGCTCCATTTGGTATGTGGAAGGATCCTTAGGGTACTTTCACACTTGCGTAGTTGGATTCCGGCAGTCAGTTTCGTCGCTGGAACTTCCTGCCGGATCCAGAATTCTGTATGCAAATGGCTAACATTTGTAGATGGATCTGGATGCGGATCCGTCTAACAAATGCATTGCAATACCGGATCCATCTCTCCGGTTGTCATCCGGAAAAAAACAGATCCGGTATTTATCTTTTTCACATTTATAAAGGTCTGCGCGTGCGCAGATTGGGAAACCGGATACGTTTTTCTGAAACACTTGGGGCTGGATCCGGCATTAATGCATTTCAGTGGAAAATAATGCCAAATCCGCCAAGTGTTCCGGAGTTTTGGACGGAGAAAATACCGCAGCATGTTGTGGTATTATCTCCGTCCAAAAACCGTACAGTGACTGAACTGAAGACACCCTGATGCATACTGAACAGAATGCTCTCCATTAAGAATGCATTAGGATAAAACTGATCATTTTTTCCCCAGTATTAAGCCCCTAGGACGGAACTCAATACCAGGACGGAACTCAATACGGGAAAAGTTTAACGCAAGTGTGAAAGTACCCTTAGTGTGGTGAACTAGCTGCTTCTGAAGATGCAGCATCTTCTCTGCTTCTCAGAGAAGGTGTTGAACAAGTGATAAGAGAGTGAGCCTTTTTTTATTTAATAACGTTTGTTCCTATTCCATCCTGATGATGGGCAAGAAAGGCATTGTCTCTGGTAGATACCTCTTGCTTTAGCAACCCATCTGAGAAGCAGAGGGGATGCTGCAGCTCTAGAAGCAGTGGCTCACCACACCAGGGATCCTTCTGATTACCCATAGGAGTAGAGAGAGATGCAAGACCGAGCATACATTTAGGCTCCATTCACACGTCCGCAACATGTTTTGCGGATCCACGGAGCCGCGGATGCGCAAAACACGGAAAGCGGCGATTTGCATTCCGCATTTTGCAGACCGCACATTGCCAGCACTAATAGAATATGCCTGTTCTTGTCCACAATTGCGGACAAGAATAGGACATGTTCTATTTTTTTGCGGAACGGAAGTGCGGACCCGGAAGTGCTGATCCGCAATTCCGCATCCGGTTAGCACATCGTGCTGCCCCATAGGAATGAATGGGTTCGCAATTCCGTTCCGAAAAATGCGGAACGAAATTGTGGACGTGTGAATTGAGCCTTACTGTGCTATTCAATAGAAACAGCACATTCGGAACGGAAGTGCGGACTCGGATGTGCGGATCCGCAATCCGCATCCGGTTAGCACATTGTGCTGCCCCATAGGACTGAATGGGTCTGTAATTCCGTTCCGCAAAATACGGAACAAAATTGCGGACATGTGAATGGAGCCTTACTGTGCTATTCAATAGAAACAGCACATGATGATATAAAGCATTTTTATGTAAATACATGGCCCCTGAAAAAGTAGCCCGCCTTCAATATCTCCAACTCAAACTGCCTAATAGTAAATCTGTCTTAGGCGTTTGGTGCGCAGTGTCAGGAGCATTAACACTGGGTCCAATTTTCTTCAAATCAACTGTGACTACCGCAATTTACAACTAACACCAGAATTAAAAATGTCCTACTTTTTCCAACGAAACGGGGCAACATGTCACACCTCACAGATTTCACTGGCACGGATTCATTCATGAACTCTTTATGGAGGAGCGAACTGTGGGCAAGGGGTTATGGCCACCATGTTCCCCAGGCTTGTCCACATATGATTTTCTATCCGTGGGGAAATATAAAACATAATCTGTACACTAACAATCCACATCCCCCGGATGAACTCAAGAAAAACACCACAAACACTATCCCCAGTATCACAAGCAGTATCAGCCAACATATTCCGACGTGCCCAAAGATGCATAGATGTGACCGGGGACCACCTTCAGCGTCTTTTGTGACCTTTGGGTAATTAAAAAGAAACAATCCACGTTCATATCGCTGGAGACGGGCTACTTTTTCGTGGGCCACCCTGTACAAAAAAACATTCATAATTACGGACTGGATTTAACTCTAAACAATATTGTACATGAGCCAACTCCTGTAAGGTAAAACCAGAAGAAGTCTGACTTAGCAACCCCCACCCCTCCTCCTTACTTGATATTCACAAATCACACACATCTACAGATTGTAGAGAATAGCTTCTCAAATTCCAAAGCTTACAAGATCAGATTTTGTTTAGGGGTTGCAATCTGTTTTGTCACAACATACTCTGACAATGGCTTCAACTCTATTACTATCTACAGTTTAGGATTTAGGACAAAATTCTTCACCGCATTACTCCAGAAATCAGGCCAGAGAGCTGAACATCTGAATCTATTTGCAGAGTGCACAGCTGTGTCAATTTGCAAAAGACAAAATCAGCCTCCACTTTCCGAGAACAATAGTATTGAGGTAGGACAGGGCAGTGATACATGGCTTTAAGTACTTTTACAAACTTTGACTCATTGCAAAATCATACATAACAATAGAAGAAACAAGGCAAGAACACTGAAGGCAGAAGTTAAAGATATGTACAGCAGCATTGTCAACCAGTATTTTGGTGTCAAAGATAATTAGGTTTCAACTATGGCAACGGGTGGAGGGAAGTCATTACATTATGGGCAGCTTGTCACTCTGCCCTGTTAAAAAGTCACTAAATATTCCTACACATCACATACATGTACATTTTTGTCCTCATTGCTGAGGAATTTGTCTAGGTGGGAAACCAAGTAATGAAATCCCTGCTAGTAGAAAGATTTATCCTGTTCATATAGCAGTATCATCATCATTCTCATGAAGGCATAATCCTTGAAAGCAGAGACATAACTTGATGCTCATGGGCCCAAATTCCAAATTCTCTAAGAGGGCCCAAGATCTTCTACGTACAGTCATGTGAAAAAATTAGGACACCCTTTGAAAGCATGTGGTTTTTTGTAACATTTTTAATAAAAGGTTATTTCATCTCCGTTTCAACAATACAGAGAGATTAAAGTAATCCAACTAAACAAAGAAAACTGAAGAAAAGTCTTTTCAAGATCTTCTGTAAATGTCATTCTACAAAAATGCCTATTCTAACTGAGGAAAAAGATAGGACACCCTCACATGTATTCCCTCTTAAATTGGCTCAGATCTCACACAGGTATATCACACCAGGTGCACATAATTAGTAGATCGTTACTCTGCATGTTGAATGAGGCTTGCCCTATTTAAACCTCAGACATTTAGTTTGGTGTGCTCCTGACTGTTGAAGTGAGAGTGAGCACCATGGTGAGAGCAAAAGAGCTGTCAGAGGACTTCAGAAAAAAGATTGTAGCAGCCTATGAGTCTGGGAAGGGATTTAAAAAGATCTCAAAAGATTTTGAAATCAGCCATTCCACTGTCCGGAAGATAGTCTACAAGTGGAGGGCTTTCAAAACAACTGCCAACATGCCCAGGACTGGTCGCCCCAGCAAGTTCACCCCAAGAGCAGACCGCAAGATGCTAAAAGAGGTCTCCAAAAACCCTAAAGTGTCATCTCGAGAACTACAGCAGGCTCTGGCTACTGTTGATGTAGAAGTACATGCCTCTACAATCAGAAAGAGACTGTACAAGTTTAACTTGCATGGGAGGTGTGCAAGGAGGAAACCTTTGCTTTCCAAGAGAAACATCGAGGCCAGACTGACATTTGCCAGAGATAAAGTTGACAAAGACCAGGACTTCTGGAATAATGTTCTTTGGACAGATGAGTCCAAAATTGAATTATTTGGACACAACAGCAGAGGACATGTTTGGCGTAAACCAAACACAGCATTCCAAGAAAAGAACCTCATACCAACTGTGAAGCATGGAGGTGGAAGTGTCATGGTTTGGGGCTGCTTTGCTGCAGCAGGACCTGGTCAGCTCACCATCATAGAATCCACGATGAATTCTACTGTGTATCAGAAGGTGCTTGAAGAACATGTGAGACCATCAGTTAGAAAATTAAAGCTGAAGCGGAACTGGACCATGCAACATGACAATGACCCAAAACATACTAGTAAATCAACCAAAGATTGGCTGAAAAAGAAGAAATGGAGAGTCCTGGAATGGCCAAGTCAAAGTCCAGATTTGAATCCCATTGAGATGCTGTGGGGTGACTTGAAAAGGGCTGTACGTGCAAGAAACCCCTCAAACATCTCACAGCTGAAAAAGTTCTGCATTGAGGAGTGGGGTAAAATTTCCTCAGACCGATGTCGAAGACTGGTAGATGGCTACAAGAACCGTCTCACTGCAGTTATTTCAGCCAAAGGAGGTAACACTCGCTATTAGGGGCAAGGGTGTCCTATCTTTTTCCTCAGTTAGAATAGGCATTTTTGTAGAATGACATTTACAGAAGATCTTGAAAAGACTTTTCTTCAGTTTTCTTTGTTTAGTTGGATTACTTTAATCTCTCTGTATTGTTGAAACGGAGATGAAATAACCTTTTATTAAAAATGTTACAAAAAACCACATGCTTTCAAAGGGTGTCCTAATTTTTTTCACATGACTGTATGTCCAATTCATAATACTGGTGTCTTCTTATATAGTAGAAGAATCTTGGGGTCCCCCACAGGGACCACTGCACAGGTGTAACTTGTGTTTCTGCACACTCTACACTCTACCTACATGAAGGTGTTTCCTCAGTTTCAGAAAAACATAGAAATCAAATGCTGCCAAACCAAATCTGTCTGCCAAGTGCTTAAACGTGTCCCCATGTTCCAAGGGATTTACATGTCTTATAATAAATATATGGACAGGCATTATCATGTAAAAGCACAACTGAGAAACAATTCAGGTCCTTAGTGATGAACAATCTTATACATCTTTATAAGCATCTGCACATATTTATAACTTGGGTCAGATCTTACTATAAGTTCAATGATAGTTTATCCACTGTCTTTCATTCACTCACAGAATGTTCAATGTTCAGCATGCTAAGCTGCTTATATTGACAATGTGTGTTAGATACCTCTCCATACTTGTCTCTCTAGCATGTGTGCCGCCATTCTTGGCAATGATGTGCTGGTTTGAAGTCCAGTTGCTATGGCAACCAGATACAAACAACTACTGTAGGACTAGTTTCCCGATCCTTGCCTGAGTATTCATTCTTGGATGGTGCATCTAGCCTGCAATTTATTTCTTTAGTCTACCTGTGTTTGACCCAGTCACTTCTTTTTGTATTTTCTTGCCTTGCCTCTTAGATTTATCACCTTCTGTTCATCTCACTGGTTTGACTTCTGGCTTGGAACTACTCTACCTCGACTTCTACATCACTGACCATGTGGTTCTGAGTCATAGCTGTTGTCTGACTACCTTCCTTTGCCCCATAGCTGACACATCGTGCTGTCAATCTGTAAACATTTTTAGGATTGCAACCTAGAGATTTGACCAGTTGAATCCACACTTTCCTACCAGGATGCCCTGGTGAAGAATGAGCTTCCCTTATATTGTGGTGCCATGGTGAAGAACAGGAGGTTACCTTAGATTTTGGCACCATGCTTGCTTTAGAATGGGAAGTTTCTTTCAAATTGTTGCACCATGGTGAAGAACAGGAGGCTCTCTTAGATTAGTGTCTATAGACACTATAAACAAATATGCATCAGTTGGTCTTCAAACTCACATGCAAACCACTAATTTAAGCCTAAAACGGTAAGTATATATTGGCAGATTTGTTAACTTTGAATATTTTTTGTTATCTTTTAAGCCGTCAGAAATGTACACACATCGTGGACCCAGTTCTTAAAGTTTCTAGCAAAAGTTATTTCTGCTGGAATATGAATAGTAAAAATATATCAAGAAATAAGACCTTGTTGTTCATTCAGTATTTAGGAGATGTTGGAAAGATCTAACAGTAGTTCATTTTGCAGAGGTGATTACTAAATAGCAAGTCGAATTTTCATATGGAAACTGAAGTGGGGGATTTTTGCAAGTACAGTTTTGCCAACAGAGGCTTTAGCTTCTAACATACTGCACGTTGAGAGCAAATAAATCAGGATTATAAAATATGTAAAGCCTGACGTACAGCTGAACGTGTTTTCCAGCTAAAACACCTTTTAAAAAGTTCAATGACATCATGTCTCTGGTTATATTGTTATACCGTACATTGGTCAGTCCCTTCTGTTGCTAAATTTGTCATGAACTTCACTGTAGGCATTTGCATCTGTAGCCGTGGAAAATGTACCTCATACATAGAGTTGGTCTACATATGCAAAGAGACAGATTTATTAATCAGATGTTAAAAGGAATCTGTCATCACAATCTAGGATTATTATGTGTAGTACTATATAAGTAGTACTGCAGATAGTCTAGATCACTATTTCATATTTTCCTACTGCCACCCATTCACCCACTGTCAGCATTCAAACAAGTGCTGAAATACGCAATCCGGACTGCCATGCTGTGCTAACATAATGGCGAGGACTCGCGTATGCATTCCCGGCAGTCTTGGCAATGTGCTTCATTGCAGCTCTGAGCACTGACAGAGGAGGAATGAGTAGAGCAGGGAAATTATCTGGACTCATCTACACTGCTAGTCATATAGTATACCAGATAATAGTCCAAGATCATAGTGACAGATTCTCTTTAAGATACATATACAATGCATTTAGAAATACTTCAGAGAAATTCGTACAGTATTAGAATGTATTGGCTGAGATGACCCGAAGAGGACGCAAGACTTCGGGTAATAACTTAAATTCATTTCTACTGTAAAAAAAACATTTCCCGAACTCGGGTTTGGTTCCAAGTGGTACCTTTGGCATGAGAAAGTGCTGTTTGCTTCATTCAGTTTTCCCTTAACGCTGACCAGTCTCTCTGCCCCAGTTGCTTTCCCATAGCATGATGCTGCCACCACCATGTTTCATGTAGGAATGGTATTAGGCAGTAGCTGGTTTCTTTCAAACATGCTTGGAACTGAAGACAAAAAGTTGAATCTTGATTTCATCAGACCAGAGAATCTTGTTGAGAGGAAAGGCTTCTTTCTGGCCACTCTGCCCTGCCATAAAGACCAGATTTGAGAAATGCTGCAGTCATGGTTGTTCATCTGGAAATATCTCCCATCTGCATACAGGATCTTTGGAGCTTAGCCAGAGTTACCATTGGGTTCTTGGCCACCTCTCTTACCAAAGCTCTTTTCCGTCCATTACTTAATTTGGAGGGGCAGTCAGCTCTAGGAAGAGTCTTGGTTGTTCCAAACATCTTACATTTAAAGGGAACCTGTCACCTCTACTATGCTACCCTCACTGAGCGTTACTAAATGTTCATTGTGTTACCCTAAACATATAAATTACACTTTTAATTTCATTTGCAGACAAATTTAATAAATATTATGCATTTTTGTACTTCCCACCTTTTATTCAAATTAACATAAGAGTCATATCTTACTTGTGTGACCAGAGAAGAGTCATATTTTTAAGCTCTGACTCATCTCAGGTTAATTTGCATATGTATCAAATCGGTTTTTTTACACAATAAAAGCACACAGAGCTATGGGGACTAGGTATTGCGGATGTGCTAGTGGCCATTTAGTAACCCACGTCCTCAGCTCTATACCCAAAATCCCGGTGACAGGTTCCCTTTAAGAACTATGGAGGCTCAGGCCACTGTGCTTTTGGGAGCTTTCAGTGCAGCAGAATTATTATTTTTGCACCTTACTTCAGATGTGTGCCTCCACATAATCTTGCCTCTGAGCTCTACGGGCAGTTCTTTCCTCCTCATGACTTGTGAAACTGTGAAAACAGGAGTGTGTCTTTCCAAATCATGTCCAATCAACTGAATAGGTGGATTCCAATCAAGATGTAAAAACATCTCAAAGATCAAAAGAAATGGGAGGCCCCCAGAGCTAAATTTCTAATGTCATAGCAAAGGGTCTAAATACTTATGTCCATGTGAATAAAAAATAAATAATTATGGAAACATTTTTAAAATTCTGTTTTCACTTTCTCATAAACGGAGGCGTGCAGAATGATGGGGAAAACGTGATTTTTTTTTTATTCCTTTAGCACAAGGCTGCAACGTAACAAAATGTGAAAAACATGAAAGGGCCTGAAGTCTTTTCCGAATACACTTATAAAAAGGCTTTTAGGTGCATGTAACTTCATACATTAGTCAGATAGTTCCAATTAGGAATGCAATATACAAGTGCATGGAAATATAATTCTTCAGACCTCCTGGGCCTTTCTCACAGTTGTTAAAAAAGAAAAACAGGTATGAATACTGGAATGGACAAAAACGGGTACAAAGGCAATCCATAAACTAAGAGAAGAGAAAACTAGTTCTAGCTTTCTAGGCTTGAAAGCACTAGGAGGGAATGAGTTGAAAAGTCCCAAATGTTAGTTCCAATGCTGTTTTGCACCAAAATTTGTGACTTTTTGCCATTTTACACCATCACCATTTTTGGAAAGTGGCCTAAAAGTGCGTGTGGTGTAGTATCACTGCAACTTTTTTGGAAAAGTCATAAAAGCACGCCAACCAGGGGCATGCTGTAGCAAAAGCAGAGTTTTTAGACATTTTTTAAAATGTGCCATATCTATCAACTATGGTATAACTTTTCATAAATTTGGTGCAAATTTCACCAATTCAAGTCAAATCAAAACTGACTTCAAAAAGTACCATCTTGATACACTTTTCCAAGGTGCTGGGACATTGGCCCACAACTTTTACCAATACCAAAAGTAAGACAGTGAAAACTTTACAAAATGTACATAATTTCACACATAGTTTGTATAACTTGTGCAACAAATTTAAATAAAGTGATTTCTCTGGCCAAAAAGCGCCCCCCGTTCCATGTACCATCCTTTTCACCGCACTTGACCTTTGCCAGCGGAGCTGCCTGTCAATTTCATTGCAAATGTAGTGATTGTTGTATATGCCTGCTTTGCATTTTGGTCCTTCAGGTCACAGTTTCCAGCTGGGCCCCCTGTGTTGCGCCGAGATCGGGCAACCTCAAAGCAGCGGGGTATGTAGTGTCCCACTACGTAAAGGTGGGCACTACTTAAGGGTCAATTGGGTCATGTTGTTCCCCACCTCCTGTGGAGCATGGTCATGCATTTTGTATTGCATTGTAATGCATATTTCCATGTTATTTCCTGTGTACCAGGCCTGCTAGGGGTGTAGTTTCTCCTCCTAAGCTGTAGAGGGAGCTAGGGAACCCCCTAGTATATATAGACAGGCCCAGTCCAGGAGGGAAGGAGTGTGTTAGAGATCAGGTTCCCTCTAGTCATGGAGTAGCCGAGTGTCAGCTAAGAACATGCAGCTAGACAGTCCAGGTTCTCAACCTGAATCCAGGAGAGGCGTTTCCTCCAGAGTTATCCTGCACCCTGCAGAGTCCAGAGCAGTGCTGATCCTATCCAGCCAAGTAGAAAGCTGAAAGACAGAAGTTTATTGTCAGCAAGAGAATTTATGCCAGAGGAGGATTCCCTACCCAAGGATAAAGCCAGCTATTAGGCATATGGGCCTTGGAGAATGCCAGACAGAATCTTTAGAAAGTAACAGCCTGATCTGTGAGTTTTAATTCCCTCTGAGTCACCTTGCTAGGATTCTACCTGCCACCTATGTAAAGCCTGCTTGTTGCTAATCTTCTTCATATGGAACTGTTTGGCGTTTGTACATAGTTTGAACTGTTCAATAAAGAAGAATTCTAGTTCACTGCAATCGTGTGTACCTCCATTATTCCTCCTAACAATCGGTGTGCCACCGTTACCGGCACTGGCGTCACAAACTGTAAGGGATCTTGCCACAGGCACGCTACACCTTCAACACCCAGGGCACCTCACCTATCACCCAGCCTGGTCCCTATATCTAGAGAGTGCCCGAGGATCTACGTGCCAGCCTCTTCATCACTGACTGTACGCCTGCCCAGGGTATACTACAAACTGTGAGTACTAAGAGCAACCCTCGGTCTGTCTACTGACCCCCGTGACCTCACACTCGCTCACCCTGAAGGACTGGCATACTGCATATTTAGGACAGATTATAGAGGGGTGGAGTAGGGGTGGCCACAGAGAGGGGGGGGGAGCCCAGGCCTTGAGCTGTGTAAGGGGACCCAAAATTTCTGATGGCAGCCCTGCTGCCATTAGTATGGGCAGCGCAAAGTTGATGACAGGTTCCCATTGTTAATATTTAACAACCTGTATTCCCCTTTAATACACGACCTCATGTATGAAATTTTTGCCAATATTACCCATAACCCACCAATTTCCTGAAACCAATCAAATTAGCTAAAATTTAAACTGGGTCATCAAAATTCATATATGAAGGAAAGTGTTTAACCAGGTCATCACTGATAACTTGTTCACCTCACAGCCCAATTGTCGAATGGTGTAAGGAGTACATTCAGAGAAACTACATCCACCACATCCTAGGAGTTAGCTATGAGAAATGACAATGTAGTTGGTCTGGTTAATCATGGTTTTAATATGGACACATGAAAGCTTAGGGTTTCGTTTTTTTTTACTGAGAAGATGTGCTGGATTTATAAATTTGCCATTATATTAAGCATTCATATACAGAATTTATGTACATGATTGTCAAGTCCACTGAACATCTTAAAGGGGTTGACCAGCTTTTGGGTGGGGGTCTTAGCTAAACCCCTCATCCAGGGCAGACCTGCAAAAGAAAGCATACGTAACTGCGACCCAACACTGGGTACTTCGCTCACTGGCCTTTGCTTGCCTAGCTCAGGTCCCTTTCTGTCAATATCCACTTTGACGCTGCTGCAGCCACTGCACCGCTGCTCTATATGCATCATGTCAATAGGTGACATGACGGAAGAGGAGCAGGTCACCGCTGTTGCCAGCGATTGGCTGCAGCGGTTTCAAAGCGGATGTTAACAGTGGGGGATCCAAGTGAGGCAGCCAAGGCCAGGGAGCGAAACAGCCAGGACCCAGCGATGTAGAGTAGATCAGTATGCTTCCTCTTGCAGGTCTACCTAGGAGGGGGAAGTTTGCAAGAACGCCCCAAAAAGCGGCCACCCCTTTAAGATTAAGAACATTATTTGCACCCAGTCACAGAGATTTAACCAGTGTAATTTTTCTATTTGGTTGACATTCCAACAACAGCTCAATTACTAGAGACAAATCCATCGACCTGATCCCAATTATGTATGAAGCAAAGACTTTGTATGCCTTGATGGAGATTAAGACCTCACAGACAGCAGCGGTCTTATTCCCCAGGAACATTCTAATGATGGGATTAACCTCAGCAGGGTATGCTTGGGGACATTGTCACTTCTTGTTTGGTTACAGTGGATTCCTGATGTTCTTCCTGCTCTGGATTTCCTCTAGATTTTAATTTGATGCTGATCCCCAAAAGAACATACATTTACTTGTACACTATTTACCATACCTGCTATGTTAGTCATACATCCAACAAAAAGAATGAAAGACTGGAAACCAGGCTGATTAATTTATGTAAAGTACAACAAGGGCTTACCGTATATTTTTCTCTGTACAATAAATTGATGTTCTATGTAGCTGCTTCTCATCTCATACATGTTATGTAAGGCTCACCATTTTGTTGTGTCATGCTATTGGTAATAATCTCACCATTGCGGAGCATAATATAATGTATATAAAGAAAGCATAGGCAAACCACACATTCTCTCAGGTATACTTTGTACTCTTTGGAATCTGGAGACATCATAGGTTACATAGGTCATAGAAACAGACAAACAATGAAATGAGAATATCTCTTGCCTGTCTTTATGCTGTTTGATGTATTGTTCAGAATTTCAGGTTACTTCATTTTGTCCATAGAACAAACATTACATGAAAGTCTGATATTGCATATGGGAATGGTCTAAACAGTTGGTCACTGTCTTTGAAGTACAAAATATATAACCTGTTACAGATCAGCGAGTGTGAGCTCAATGTGCCAACTAAGCAGTTTGGCTAACCCTAAGGGCATTGTTCTGGTGCTTCTCCGATATTCACACTTTAACCCCTATACAGGAATCTGGACTTCTCTGTGGGTTAGCAACCAGGCTTTTACCTCCTGGGATAATCCCAGTGTAGTTGGCAGCTGACCCACTGGGGTTAGGGACTCTGTTAAAAGCACTGGGAGCTCTGGATATAGAAAATCTGCTAAAAATGCAGGAAAACCACAGGTACAGATTGAAAAGGCACCAAAGCTTGAATGCTGGTTTCAGAGATCAAGGCAGTGCACAGTTACCGTAGACACAGGAAATATTTATGGGATATTGGTAAGGGACACACAAGGCAGGCAGGCTGGGAACTTGACTAAAGCACAGATAGAGAAGACAGACTGGGTTAACCTAAACACAAACTGAACTGAACTCGGACTTAAAAGAGTAGGAACATACCAGGCATGACGAAAACAGAATTTAGAGCATGTCAGGAACACAGGTAGGAAATAATGCAGGATAAATGCAGGTAAATAGCAATAGCACTAGATTAACAAATAGCTTTACTGGTCACCAGGGTACTTAAAGCTCAGGCAACCTTTCCCTGGAGTGGGTGCCTTAAATACCAGGGACCATCAGCCATTGGCTGAAGTTTTTGGGAACTTTGGAAACTAACTGTTTTTAATGCAGTTTTTTCACAGATTACCACCATAATTTTAAACGTAGCCTTCATTATAAATACTTAAAAATACCCCGAAAAAAATAAGCAAATGAATATAATAGTCAGTACTCCACAATACAGGATGGGGCAGTGCTGTAGGCAAGGTATAGGTGATCAGATAGGGAACTTTCCCTGATTCTCACCCTATACTATTTAGCCCTGCCTACAGAACAGAATAGCCATCTCGAAATGGGCGATCCCATATTCAGGAACCTCCTAAAAGCCCTTGGATGGCCCTGAAAGGGGATTCTAGAGGCAGACCATGATAAGGTGGCCTGAAATGGGTCTATTCAATGACCTACTGTAGGTGCGAAAAATATGAAATGATGAGTACATGAAAATAAATAATATCCTCTATTGCTGCAGTGTCAAATTCTGTCAGTGTTCACCAAAAGACACCTTTAACTTTCAAAGATCCCAACGCGTTTCGCCCAATATATTACATGGGCTCATCAGGGGACACAAATACAGTCAGTATTCAAATAAATATCCATATAGTTAACATAAAATCCGAACCAGTGTCTAGCAGTTTTTTGCAACACCAGTGGTCACTAGTCAGAAATAGAAGTTAATAAGACGCTGATTTGGCAAATAAAGAACAATCCCAAAGTAGGGTCAGTGAGCCTGATGATCCCCTCACATTCAGTACAGATGAATAGTATGCCTCCTCACCAGGGGCGTAGCTAAAAGCTCATGGGCCCTGGTGCAAGAGTTCAGCTTGGGCCCCCGTTGTTCCTCAGTACTTGTTGGCAAGGGGCAGGGGAGCACATATCCTTCCTGCTGCCTGAGGCAAACGATGAAAGGGCACCCCCTCATGCCAAATTCTTAACCTAACCCCTTCCCTCCAGCCAGAGGTGTAAATTGACCAGTATGCGCTTTCTATAATGCCAGTGTCTTATGTGGCACAAAGGTCTTTGGGCCCCCTCAGGCTCCTGGGCCCGGTAGCAACTGCTACCTCTGCACCCCCTATAGCTACGCCCCTGCTCCTCACATTAGATACAAAGTGGATGGGGCTAAATCAATTACTGCCAAAGCTAACGGTTTACACAGAATACTTGCGTGCGCCACATATTCGACCAAGGATACTGGGAGAGATAGCCAGCCAGTCTGTTTGCTGTTAAATGGCATAAGCGTAAACTGTTAGCTTTGGCAGTAATTGATTTAGCACCATCCACTTTGTATCTAATCCCGTCTATTCCGTTCTATAGGTAGGGCTAAATAGTATAGAATCAGGGAAAGTTCCCCATCTGATCACCTATACCTTGCCTACAACACTGCCCCATCCTGTATTGTGGAGTACTGACTATTATATTAATTTGCTCATTTTTTCTTTTTTTTTTAATCTTTTGTGGATGATTTTTTCTGGGTATTTTTAAGTATTTATAATAAAGGTTTGGAGGGAATACGGTGGCACTCCTGTGTGGGCAATATGCAAGGTGCACGTGTCTAAGCTGACTCACCCAGTCAGAAAAGGCAGGCGTATAGGAACATAGGAAGACAGGCACTCTATATGAGGTCACCAGCAGATATCAACAACGGACAAGGGATAGTGTGTATGTGGTAAAAACTATATTTATTTGGGTAGTAATAGAAACGTTATCAATATGGTTCACTCCCAATGTACAGGGAGAGGAGTGGGTGGTGTAAAATAGAAAAATGGATAAATGAATAAAGAAAAATAATGTGAAAAAGTGATGATAAAACACCCTGTATTGGGCTATAAGTCCAGAATCATGGTATGTAGAATATTAGATAAATATAGTCAATAGTCTGAGATGGATTCAGTTGATTAAAATAAGTAAAAAGTTAGTACAAAGATCTAAATTGTGACAGGTTTAAAAGGATATATCAGCAGCATTCCAGATCTGATGTATGTGTATACACAGCTATGCGAAAGTTAGTGCGGTTATGGATAGACGGGGCCGGCAACGCGGTTGCAGATGGATGCAATGACCTTAAAGGTCTGCTGTTTGTGGATCGGTCTGTCGATGCGAAGGTTGCTGTCTTTTTCTCCGGTCAGAGGACTGCTGACTGTGTCTGGCGTTCCTGCCACGTGGGGCAGTTTAGCGCACGCTTTTTTCGGGCGCTTTAATTCCCGGTGTTGTCAATGGATGGAGGCAGCCTGATGGTGCAGGGGAGTTTGGAAGCTCTTCACAGGGCTTGGATAACCATACGCGTTTCGAAGGATTGCAGCCTTCTTCATCAGTGTTAGTAAAGGCTACGTTTTAAATTATGGTGGTAATCTGTGAATAGTCTTTGGATTTATACTACCAAAGTATATTGACCCTCTGATGGGCTATTGTTTTAACTGTGATACTGTTTTTAATGCAGTGCCACCTGAGAGCTCATAGATCACGAACATCCAATACTGACCGAATCTTTTGAGAATATTATATACTGCAAATGGTGGAGTATTCAAAGTCTTAGCATTTTGCTCTTCCAGATTTTTTTTTTTTATTAGTACCAGTTACCTTTCAATCCTTTTGTTGCCCCTGTTCAAACTTTTTTTTAGATGCATTGCTACCATTAAGTTGTAAGTAAATTAATTTTTTTATGAAATGGTAAAATGTCCTTCAACATCTGATATGTGTTCTATGTTCTATTGTGAATAAAACATGGACCTATGTGATTTGCAAATCATTGCATTCTGCTTTTATTTAAATTTTTTAAAATATTTTACACAGCGTCTTCAATTTTATTTGAATTAGGGTTGTAGATGAGAATTTAAGATGAAGCAATGTACCATGGAATGTCAAGTACTTTGTGCCATTGTAAAACATATAAGTCATTTGTTCACTTCACTACCATCCCCATATCTAAGCTACAGCCATCCACTACCATATGTTTCTCAATATGTAGCAGGCCTAGTCAGTGTTAGATGGGCCCATTAGAGTACCAGAGGATCCTCCGGTGGGACCAGGCTTTGATACCATAGTAGACCCTAGAGGTCCAGAAGAAAAAAAAAACATTTGGAATTGCAGTAACTTGCCACTAGGTTCTACTTGTTTGAATCAAAATCTTTTAGACTTTATTGATGATATGGGGCTTGGGCCCTTAACTAATTTCCTCTGATGGGACCAAGGAAGCCCAGACCAACCCTGGGCCTAGTTAAGAAGTGATAGTAACACTGCCAAACTGATTGACCCTTCAGATGCCACATGATTAAATACTGTGTACATACACTCAAAAATTATTAAAGTACAGTATCTCACAAAAGTGAGTACACCCCTTACATTTTTTTGTAAATATTTTATTATATCTTTTCATGGGACAACACTGAAGATATGACACTTTGATACAATGTAAAGTAGTCAGTGTACAGCTTGTATAACAGTGTAAATTTGGTGTGCCCTCAAAATAACTCAACAAACAGCCGTTAATGTCTAAACCGCTGGCAACAAATGTGAGTACACCCTTAAGGGAAAATTGCCAAATTGTGCCTAAAGTATCAATATTTTTTGTGCCCACCATTATATTCCAGTACTGCTTTAACCCTCTTGGGCATGTAGTTCACTAGAGCTTCACAGGTTGCCACTGGAATACTCTTCCACTCCTCCATGACAACATCACGGAGCTGGTGGATGTTAGAGACCTTGCACTCCTCCACATTCTGTTTGAGGATGCCCCACATATGCTCAATAGGGTTTACCCTCAATTTCTTTAACAAGGCAGAGGTCATCTAGGATGTGTGTTTGGGGTCATTATCATGTTGGAATACTGCCCTGCTGCTGTTTCCGAAGAGAGGGGATCATGCTCTGCTTCAGTATTTTACAGTACATGTTGGCATTCATGGGTCCCTCAATGAACTGTAGCTTCTCACAGCCAGCAACAACTATGTAGTCCCAAACCATGACACTCCCATCACCATGCTTGACTGTAGGCAAAACACACTTGTCTTTGAACTCCTCACCTGGTTGCCACTACACACGCTTGACACCATCTGAATCAAATAAGTTTATCTTCGTCTTATCAGACCACAGTTCATGGTTCCAGTAATCCATGTCCTTAGTCTGCTTGTCTTCATCAAACTGTTTTCAGGCTTTCTTGTGCATCATCTTTAGAAGAGATTTCCTTCTAGGACGAAAGCCATGGAGACCAATTTGATGCAATATGCTGCGTATGGTCTGAACACTAACAGGCTGACCCCCACCCCTTTCACCTCTGCAGCAACGATGGCAACACTCATACGTCTATTTTGAGAACACAACCTCTGGATATGATGCTGAGCATGTGTATTCAACTTCTTTAGTCCACCATGGCAAGCCATGTTCTGAGTGGAACCTGTCTTGTTAAACCGCTGGATGGTCTTGGCCACCATGCTGCTGCTCACTTTCAGGGTGTTGGCAATCTTCTTAAAGCCTAGGCCTTCTTTATGTAGAGCAACAATTCTTTTTTTAACATCCCCAGAGAGTTCTTTGCCATGAGGTGCCATGTTGAACTTCCAGTAACCAGTATGAAAGAGCGTGAGAGCCATAATACCAAATTTAACACACCTGCTCCCCATTCACACCTGAGACCTTGTAACACTGAGTCACATTACATTGGGGAGGGAAAATGGTTAATTGGGCACAATGTGACCATTTTCACCTAGGGGTGTAATCACTTTTGTTGGCAGTGGTTTAGACTTTAATGGCTGTGTGTTGAGTTATTTTATGGGCACACCAAATTTACAGTGTTACACAAGCTGTACACTGACTACTTTAAATTGTATCAAAGTGTCATATCTTCAGTGTTGTCCCATGAAAATATATAATAAAATATTTACAAAAAAGTGAGGGGTGTACTAACTTTAGTGAGATACTGTATATAAGAAAATGAGGAAGCCAAGCATTTGGTGGTTAAGCTTCTTAACACAAACCAGCCTACAGGCGTACCCGTTCCAGACAGAGAAAAATAACCTTTTGTTTTAAAAGCAGAACTTTTATTCTTAGTTGCTGTATGTTAATGTGAATGGAAGAAGACTTATTGGAAAGCTTAAGACCCAAAGAGAATGAAAACCAAGTTACATTTAGCTTGAGTTCAGTAATTGGGTTCTGGAAACAAGATAAAAATCCCCTTCAAGTGCAGCTGCCTCTCTAGCTTTGCCTCTTAGATCAGGTCAGGACGAGAGTAAAAAATTGTCTTTCTTATTTAGTATTGTATAAAACAGGATTAGCAAAAATTCCTTTCCGTTATTCTTCAGGCTTAGTTTATAACTAGCAGAACAACGTCTGAAGTCAACTTGGAGTACTCTCTGGACCCAGAACAATACTAAATTCAGTCTGAAGTCAAACAGGCCTATTTGACATTCATTTACAGGCATTTTCCAAGCAGACACAAAGGGACTCAGTGCAACTATGCTACTGCTGCAGATTAGGAAGCAGCCAGCGACATATTATTCGGCAGCATAAATGGCAAAGGATATTCTTTTTGTCCACAAAGCTTTGAACTTACAAAGAATATAAACTGGCAGGTACCACAACAAATTAGGAGGCACATTCTTTGTCGGCTGACAATCTGAAGACTGGAAAATGAACACAAGATGCCTAATTTAACACAAAACTCTAGTCGATGAGTTTAGCCTACAGGAATAAATAAAATGAATCTCCCAAAAATTGCATTAAAATGTGGTCTTCTAGAGTGGTTGTCTTTTTAAAGAAGATGGCCAATATGCATAATTTATGGTGGAACTGAAAAGCCATCATAATAATCTGGGTCTGGATAAGGAGGAGGTCTTTTCAAAGAGGTGGTGTTTTGGAGAGGTTTCTCTGTACAGATATAGTATTGGGTAAAGGTGAATAGTAAGTGTTGATATCTATAAATATGTTAAAACTTGTAAAATGTTGTTCTCCTTAAATTTTCACACAGATTTTTTTTAAGTTTAACGCTCAAGTAACATGGTTTCCAATTCTCATTGAAAATAAATGTATGTCATAAATAGAGATGAGCAAAGTTTTTGAAAATTCGATTTGGCTGCTTCGTCACGAAGCGCATTTTTTAAAAGTAGCGGGTGCAATGACAGGGTGCTGCAATAGCACCGCCCCCCCCTATCATTGTACCGCTCAGATGCCGCATTCATACATGAATGCGGCATCTGAGTGCGAAAATAGTGTAAAATAAACATAAAAAAAGAATTTAATCAAACTTACCACCTCCATTTGTTTGCGACGAGCCGGACGCCGCTATCTTGCTTTAAGGTCTGGCACAAAATCTTGTACGTCACATACATCACTGTGCACGGGATTTCAGCCGAGATCTTCAATCAAGATGTCGGTGGCTGGCCTGTCGCGAGCAAATTAAATTTATGCTGAAATTCGGATCGAATTCCCCTTAGGTGGATTTGATTCGCTCATCTCTAGTCATAAGTGTGTCATAATTAGAAACAAAATAATATAATGCAAACCAAGGCCCAACACAGCATTACACCTCATCCAGCTATTCGTTTTAGGAATTTATTACACCTTTGTGCTTCCCATTTGCACATTGATAACTTTATTGCCTAGCCATACTATGTCAACTCTAGTTTTGGTAGAAACTGCAGATATCCCTTGGAATCCTCTTGTTCCCAGATATTCTTCATGAAAAAATGCTCAGATCCCTGCTAACCTTAAAGGGGTTATCAAAGACTTAAAAAGACATGCTGAATGGGTGACAGGTACTTATCAAGAGGATGTTGATGCCAGAGTATTGTGGAGCTGCAGAGATGGCTTGGGAACAATGGAGCTGGAACTCAGCTGCGGTGACCAGGTTAGTATCAACCAGTGGGTCAGCCACTTTCTGAGGTCTTTTTAAGTCCTGGATAACCACTTTAAGGCTACATTCACACTCGGGTTTGGTGCGGATCCGTCATGGATCTGCACAAACGGATCAGTTCAGATAATACAACCGCATGCATCCGTTCATAACGGATCCATTTGTATTATTTTAAACATAACCAAAATGGATCCGTCTTGAACACTATTGAAAGTCAAAAGAGAACGGATCCGTTTTCTATTGTGCCAGTAAAAACGGATCCGTCCCTATTGACTTACATTGTGTGTCAGGATGGATCCGTTTGGCTCAGTTTCGTCAGACGGACATCAAAACGCTGCAAGAAGCGTTTTGGTGTCCGCCTCCAAAGCGGAATGGAGAACTGAGGCAAACTGATCCTTATCCATTCAGAATGCATTAGGGCAAAACTGATCCATTTTGGACCGCTTGTGAGAGAGCCCTGAACGGGTCTCACAAACGGAAACGAAAATGCCAGAGTGAAAGTAGCCTAAGCTGTCCATTCAATTCATGTTATCTGATTCCACCAATTTTGGCTGACCATCTATTTTTTATGCGAGTTGTCCTGGCATTCCCCTTATGGCAGATAACTGGGGACAGAAGGACTGGGCATGCTAGATTTTACCATATCAACAGATGCCTACCAATCTTTTCATTTGGAACACGTGCATGGAATCTGAATCCATGTGGAAGCTAGTCTTGTTGGGCCTATCCTACTTCTACTAGGACTCTGTCTGGTGGAAACATATGCAAATTTGTATTGAGATGTTTAGTGGTGGAGTTAATATGCAAATGCATGTGTACCACCTAAAGGACAAGCAAACAGTGCATAATATACTGATCAGATTATAGCTGGGCAAACATGAGAGCAGAAAGTAAAAGGATTTTCCCTGTAGGCAATGGTTTAGTATAGGCGTTTTACAGTGTTGTAGCCTCCATATGCAAAACAAGATCATGGAGACATGCCACCAAAAGACTAGGAAAATATATGGCAGTTACATGGTTCCAAATTCCCCCAATTTGGTGTATGTATAGAAATACTGCTGAATGCAGCATTTGTATTGGATATACAATTATAAAACAGATTTTAGAATAAGACAAACTCAACACTGAAGTGGCAATTCATTTTGTGAAAAACCGAGTAAATAGTAGTACAGTATTGCCTTCTTAAAACAATTAGTGTTTGCAGACATTATTCAAACGGCCTGGGGCCGCATCGCCGATCACCACAGGCGGCGCGGCCCTGGATGTAATTGCGGCGGGCAGTAGGAGATGAGCACTTCGATTGTGGAAATGCTCATCTCCATATTCATCTGTATTGCCGTCCTCAGGACAGCGATACAGATGGCTGTGCTGCGGCAGGGGAGGAAGAGGCGTGTCCCTCCCCTGTTCTTCTGATAGGCCGCAGGCACTAATGCCTGCAGCCTATCAGAGGCCGGCTTAGGCAGCACGAAGACGTCATTATCATCGCGCCGCCTGAGCCGGGCAGCACACAGCAGGGACACAGGCTGGAAGAGGCCTGCATCACATCGCTGCTAATGGAGGTAAGTAGAGTTGAGCGAACACCTGGATGTTCGGGTTCGAGAAGTTCGGCCGAACATCCCGGAAATGTTCGGGTTCGGGATCCGAACCCGATCCGAACTTCGTCCCGAACCCGAACCCCATTGAAGTCAATGGGGACCCGAACTTTTCGGCACTAAAAAGGCTGTAAAACAGCCCAGGAAAGAGCTAGAGGGCTGCAAAAGGCAGCAACATGTAGGTAAATCCCCTGCAAACAAATGTGGATAGGGAAATTAATTAAAATAAAAATTAAATAAATAAAAATTAACCAAAATCAATTGGAGAGAGGTTCCATAGCAGAGAATCTGGCTTCCCGTCACCCACCACTGGAACAGTCCATTCTCAGATATTTAGGCCCCGGCACCCAGGCAGAGGAGAGAGGTCCCGTAACAGAGAATCTGTCTTCATGTCAGCAGAGAATTAGTCTGCATGTCATAGCAGAGAATGAGGCTTCACGTCAGCCACCACTGCAACAGTCCATTGGCATATATTTAGGCCCAGCACCCAGGCAGAGGAGGGAGGTCCCGTAACAGAGAATCTGTCTTCATGTCAGCAGAGAATTAGTCTGCATGTCATAGCAGAGAATGAGGCTTCACGTCAGCCACCACTGCAACAGTCCATTGGCATATATTTAGGCCCAGCACACACACAGGCAGAGGAGAGAGGTCCCGTAACAGAGAATCTGGCTTCATGTCAGCAGAGAATCAGTCTGCATGTCATAGCAGAGAATGAGGCTTCACGTCAGCCACCACTGCAACAGTCCATTGGCATATATTTAGGCCCAGCACACACACAGGCAGAGGAGAGAGGTCCCGTAACAGAGAATCTGGCTTCATGTCAGCAGAGAATCAGTCTGCATGTCATAGCAGAGAATGAGGCTTCACGTCAGCCACCACTGCAACAGTCCATTGGCATATATTTAGGCCCAGCACCCAGGCAGAGGAGGGAGGTCCCGTAACAGAGAATCTGTCTTCATGTCAGCAGAGAATTAGTCTGCATGTCATAGCAGAGAATGAGGCTTCACGTCAGCCACCACTGCAACAGTCCATTGGCATATATTTAGGCCCAGCACACACACAGGCAGAGGAGAGAGGTCCCGTAACAGAGAATCTGGCTTCATGTCAGCAGAGAATCAGTCTGCATGTCATAGCAGAGAATGAGGCTTCACGTCAGCCACCACTGCAACAGTCCATTGGCATATATTTAGGCCCAGCACCCAGGCAGAGGAGGGAGGTCCCGTAACAGAGAATCTGTCTTCATGTCAGCAGAGAATTAGTCTGCATGTCATAGCAGAGAATGAGGCTTCACGTCAGCCACCACTGCAACAGTCCATTGGCATATATTTAGGCCCAGCACACACACAGGCAGAGGAGAGAGGTCCCGTAACAGAGAATCTGGCTTCATGTCAGCAGAGAATCAGTCTGCATGTCATAGCAGAGAATGAGGCTTCACGTCACCCACCACTGCAACAGTCCATTGGCATATATTTAGGCCTAGCACACAGGCAGAGCAGAGAGGTCCCGTAACAGACAATCTGGCTTCATGTCAGCAGAGAATCAGTCTGCATGTCATAGCAGAGAATGAGGCTTCACGTCACCCACCACTGCAACAGTCCATTGGCATATATTTAGGCCTAGCACACAGGCAGAGCAGAGAGGTCCCGTAACAGACAATCTGGCTTCATGACAGCAGAGAATTAGTCTGCATGTCATAGCAGAGAATGAGGCTTCACGTCAGCCACCACTGCAACAGTCCATTGGCATATATTTAGGCCCAGCACCCAGGCAGAGGAGAGAGGTCCCGTAACAGACAATCTGGCTTCATGTCAGCAGAGAATTAGTCTGCATGTCATAGCAGAGAATCAGGCTTCACGTCAGCCACCACTGCAACAGTCCATTGTCATAAATTTAGGCCCAGCACCCAGGCAGAGGAGAGAGGTCCCGTAACAGACAATCTGGCTTCATGTCAGCAGAGAATTAGTCTGCATGTCATAGCAGAGAATGAGGCTTCACGTCAGCCACCACTGCAACAGTCCATTGGCATATATTTAGGCCTAGCACACAGGCAGAGCAGAGAGGTCCCGTAACAGACAATCTGGCTTCATGACAGCAGAGAATCAGTCTGCATGTCATAGCAGAGAATCAGGCTTCACGTCAGCCACCACTGCAACAGTCCATTGTCATAAATTTAGGCCCAGCACCCAGGCAGAGGAGAGAGGTCCCGTAACAGAGAATCTGGCTTCATGTCAGCAGAGAATCAGTCTTCATATCATAGCAGAGAATCAGGCTTCACGTCACCCACCACTGTAAGAGTCAATTTTCATAAATTTAGGCCCAGAACCCAGGCAGAGGAGAAAGGTCCCGTAACAGACAATCTGGCTTCATGTCAGCAGAGAATCAGTCTTCATATCATAGCCTAGAATCAGGCTTCACGTCACCCACCACTGTAAGAGTCAATTTTCATAAATTTAGGCCCAGAACCCAGGCAGAGGAGAAAGGTCCCGTAACAGACAATCTGGCTTCATGTCAGCAGAGAATCAGTCTTCATATCATAGCAGAGAATCAGGCTTCACGTCACCCACCACTGCAACAGTCAATTGTCATAAATTTAGGCCCAGCACCCAGGCAGAGGAGAGAGCTCCCGTAACAGAGGATCTGGCTTCATGTCAGCAGAGAATCAGTCTGCATGTCATAGCAGAGAATGAGGCTTCACGTCACCCACCACTGCAACAGTCCATTGGCATATATTTAGGCCTAGCACACAGGCAGAGCAGAGAGGTCCCGTAACAGACAATCTGGCTTCATGTCAGCAGAGAATCAGTCTGCATGTCATAGCAGAGAATGAGGCTTCACGTCACCCACCACTGCAACAGTCCATTGGCATATATTTAGGCCTAGCACACAGGCAGAGCAGAGAGGTCCCGTAACAGACAATCTGGCTTCATGACAGCAGAGAATCAGTCTGCATGTCATAGCAGAGAATGAGGCTTCACGTCACCCACCACTGCAACAGTCCATTGGCATATATTTAGGCCTAGCACACAGGCAGAGCAGAGAGGTCCCGTAACAGACAATCTGGCTTCATGTCAGCAGAGAATCAGTCTGCATGTCATAGCAGAGAATGAGGCTTCACGTCACCCACCACTGCAACAGTCCATTGGCATATATTTAGGCCTAGCACACAGGCAGAGCAGAGAGGTCCCGTAACAGACAATCTGGCTTCATGACAGCAGAGAATCAGTCTGCATGTCATAGCAGAGAATGAGGCTTCACGTCACCCACCACTGCAACAGTCCATTGGCATATATTTAGGCCTAGCACACAGGCAGAGCAGAGAGGTCCCGTAACAGACAATCTGGCTTCATGTCAGCAGAGAATCAGTCTGCATGTCATAGCAGAGAATGAGGCTTCACGTCACCCACCACTGCAACAGTCCATTGGCATATATTTAGGCCTAGCACACAGGCAGAGCAGAGAGGTCCCGTAACAGACGATCTGGCTTCATGTCAGCAGAGAATCAGTCTGCATGTCATAGCAGAGAATCAGGCTTCACGTCAGCCACCACTGCAACAGTCCATGGTCATAAATTTAGGCCCAGCACCCAGGCAGAGGAGAGAGGTCCCGTAACAGACAATCTGGCTTCATGTCAGCAGAGAATTAGTCTGCATGTCATAGCAGAGAATCAGGCTTCATGTCAGCCACCACTGCAACAGTCCATTGGCATATATTTAGGCCTAGCACACAGGCAGAGGAGAGGTTCATTCAACTTTGGGTAGCATCGCAATATAATGGTAAAATGAAAATAAAAATAGGATTGAATGAGGAAGTGCCCTGGAGTCCAATAATATATGGTTATGGGGAGGTAGTTAATGTCTAATCTGGACAAGGGACGGACAGGTCCTGTGGGATCCATGCCTGGTTCATTTTTATGAACGTCAGCTTGTCCACATTGGCTGTAGACAGGCGGCTGCGTTTGTCTGTAATGACGCCCCCTGCCGTGCTGAATACACGTTCAGACAAAACGCTGGCTGCCGGGCAGGCCAGCACCTCCAAGGCATAAAAGGCTAGCTCTGGCCACGTGGACAATTTAGAGACCCAGAAGTTGAATGGGGCCGAACCATCAGTCAGTACGTGGAGGGGTGTGCACACGTACTGTTCCACCATGTTAGTGAAATGTTGCCTCCTGCTAACACGTTGCGTATCAGGTGGTGGTGCAGTTAGCTGTGGCGTGTTGACAAAAGTTTTCCACATCTCTGCCATGCTAACCCTGCCCTCAGAGGAGCTGGCCGTGACACAGCTGCCTTGGCGACCTCTTGCTCCTCCTCTGCCTTGGCCTTGGGCTTCCACTTGTTCCCCTGTGACATTTGGGAATGCTCTCAGTAGCGCGTCTACCAACGTGCGCTTGTACTCGCGCATCTTCCTATCACGCTCCAGTGCAGGAAGTAAGGTGGGCACATTGTCTTTGTAGCGTGGATCCAGCAGGGTGGCAACCCAGTAGTCCGCACAGGTTAAAATGTGGGCAACTCTGCTGTCGTTGCGCAGGCACTGCAGCATGTAGTCGCTCATGTGTGCCAGGCTGCCCAGGGGTAAGGACAAGCTGTCCTCTGTGGGAGGCGTATCGTCATCGTCCTGCCTTTCCCCCCAGCCACGCACCAGTGATGGACCCGAGCTGCGTTGGGTGCCACCCCGCTGTGACCATGCTTCATCCTCATCCTCCTCCACCTCCTCCTCATCCTCGTCCTCCTCGTCCTCCAGTAGTGGGCCCTGGCTGGCCACATTTGTACCTGGCCTCTGCTGTTGCAAAAAACCTCCCTCTGAGTCACTTCGAAGAGACTGGCCTGAAAGTGCTAAAAATGACCCCTCTTCCTCATCCTCCTCCTCCTCCTCCTGGGCCACCTCCTGTTCCATCATCGCCCTAAGTGTTTTCTCAAGGAGACATAGAAGTGGTATTGTAACGCTGATAACGGTGTCATCGCCACTGGCCATGTTGGTGGAGTACTCGAAACAGCGCAACAGGGCACACAGGTCTCGCATGGAGGCCCAGTCATTGGTGGTGAAGTGGTGCTGTTCTGTAGTGCGACTGACCCGTGCGTGCTGCAGCTGAAACTCCACTATGGCCTGCTGCTGCTCGCACAGTCTGTCCAGCATGTGCAAGGTGGAGTTCCACCTGGTGGGCACGTCGCATATGAGGCGGTGAGCGGGAAGGCCGAAGTTACGCTGTAGCGCAGACAGGCGAGCAGCGGCAGGATGTGAACGCCGGAAGCGCGAACAGACGGCCCGCACTTTATGCAGCAGCTCTGACATGTCGGGGTAGTTGTGAATGAACTTCTGCACCACCAAATTCAGCACATGCGCCAAGCAAGGGATGTGCGTCAAATTGGCTAGTCCCAGAGCTGCAACGAGATTTCGCCCATTATCACACACCACCAGGCCGGGCTTGAGGCTCACCGGCAGCAACCACTCGTCGGTCTGTTGTTCAATACCCCGCCACAACTCCTGTGCGGTGTGGGGCCTGTCCCCCAAACATATGAGTTTCAGAATGGCCTGCTGACGTTTACCCCGGGCTGTGCTGAAGTTGGTGGTGAAGGTGTGTGGCTGACTGGATGAGCAGGTGGAAGAAGAGGAGGAGGAAGCCGAGAAGGAGGAGGTGGCAACAGGAGGCAAAGAATGTTGCCCTGCGATCCTTGGCGGCGGCAGGACGTGCGCCAAACAGCTCTCCGCCTGGGGCCCAGCTGCCACTACATTTACCCAGTGTGCAGTTAGGGAGATATAGCGTCCCTGGCCGTGCTTACTGGTCCACGTATCTGTGGTTAGGTGGACCTTGCTACAGATGGCGTTGCGCAGTGCACACTTGATTTTATGGGATACTTGGTTGTGCAGGGAAGGCACGGCTCTCTTGGAGAAGTAGTGCCGGCTGGGAACAACATACTGTGGGACAGCAAGCGACATGAGCTGTTTGAAGCTGTCTGTGTCCACCAGCCTAAATGACAGCATTTCATAGGCCAGTAGTTTAGAAATGCTGGCATTCAGGGCCAGGGATCGAGGGTGGCTAGGTGGGAATTTACGCTTTCTATCAAATGTTTGTGAGATGGAGAGCTGAACGCTGGCGTGTGACATGGTTGAGACGCTTGGTGACGGAGGTGGTGGTGGTGGTGTTGGTGGTACATCCCCTGTTTGCTGGGCGGCAGGTGCCAACGTTCCTCCAGAGGCGGAGGAAGAGGCCGAGGCGGCAGCAGCAGAATAGGCCGAGGCGGCAGCAGCAGAAGAGGTAGCAGGGGGAGCCTGAGTGACTTCCTTGGTTTTAAGGTGTTTACTCCACTGCAGTTCATGCTTTGCATGCAGGTGCCTGGTCATGCAGGTTGTGCTCAGGTTCAGAACGTTAATGCCTCGCTTCAGGCTCTGATGGCACAGCGTGCAAACCACTCGGGTCTTGTCGTCAGCACATTGTTTGAAGAAGTGCCATGCCAGGGAACTCCTTGAAGCTGCCTTTGGGGTGCTCGGTCCCAGATGGCGGCGGTCAGTAGCAGGCGGAGTCTCTTGGCGGCGGGTGTTCTGCTTTTGCCCACTGCTCCCTCTTTTGCTACGCTGTTGGCTCGGTCTCACCACTGCCTCTTCCTCCGAACTGTGAAAGTCAGTGGCACGACCTTCATTCCATGTGGGGTCTAGGACCTCATCGTCCCCTGCATCGTCTTCCACCCAGTCTTGATCCCTGACCTCCTGTTCAGTCTGCACACTGCAGAAAGACGCAGCAGTTGGCACCTGTGTTTCGTCATCATCAGAGACATGCTGAGGTGGTATTCCCATGTCCTCATCATCAGGAAACATAAGTGGTTGTGCGTCAGTGCATTCTATGTCTTTCACCGCTGGGGAAGGGCTAGGTGGATGCCCTTGGGAAACCCTGCCAGCGGAGTCTTCAAACAGCATAAGAGACTGCTGCATAACTTGAGGCTGAGACAGTTTCCCTGGTATGCATGGGGGTGATGTGACAGACTGATGGGGTTGGTTTTCAGGCGCCATCTGTGCGCTTTCTGCAGAAGACTGGGTGGGAGATAATGTGAACGTGCTGGATCCACTGTCGGCCACCCAATTGACTAATGCCTGTACCTGCTCAGGCCTTACCATCCTTAGAACGGCATTGGGCCCCACCATATATCGCTGTAAATTCTGGCGGCTACTGGGACCTGAGGTAGTTGGTACACTAGGACGTGTGGATGTGGCAGAACGGCCACGTCCTCTCCCAGCACCAGAGGGTCCACTAACACCACCACGACCATGTCCACGTCCGCGTCCCTTACTAGATGTTTTTCTCATTGTTATGGTTCACCACAACAACAAATATATTATTTGGCCCAATGTATTGTATTCAAATTCAGCGGGATATAAATTTGAGGCCTAGTATTTAGGCGCTGGATGACCGGTATGGATTTAGTGACAGAATTAGACTTGGAAATGCACAGAAGCGTGTGTGTGAAGTTATTCTGAATGACCCTATGTGCACCTTCAATATTATATACCCTTTTAGGGATAGATTTCAAATAGCTCTGATATAGCAGAAACCACTAAATTATGAAATTGCTAAATTGGGAATTGTACTTCAACCCAGAACAAAAAATGTGCTTTGACGGACACTAAATATCTTGCCCAGCAACAACAGTACAGCGGTGGGTAACGAGAGATTTAGAGGGAATTAAATTTGAGGCCTAGTATTTAGGCGCTGGGTCACCGGTATGGATTTAGTGACAGAATTAGACTTGGAAATGCACAGAAGCGTGTGTGTGAAGTTATTCTGAATGACCCTATGTGCACCTTCAATATTATATACCCTTTTGGGATAGATTTCAAATAGCTCTGATATAGCAGGAACCACTAAATTATGAAATTGCTAAATTGGGAATTGTACTTCAACCCAGAACAAAAAATGTGCTTTGACGGGACACTAAATAACTTTCCCAGCTACAACAGTACAAGCGGGTAACGAGAGATTTAGAGGGATTTAAATTTGAGGCCTAGTATTTAGGCGCTGGGTGACAGGTATGGATTTAGTGACAGAATTAGACTTGGAAATACACAGTAGCGGGTGTGTGTGAAGTTATTCTGAATGACCCTATGTGCACCTTCAATATTATATACCCTTTTAGGGATAGATTTCAAATAGCTCTGATATAGCAGAAACCACTAAATTATGAAATTGCTAAATTGGGAATTGTACTTCAACCCAGAACAAAAAATGTGCTTTGACGGACACTAAATATCTTGCCCAGCAACAACAGTACACCGGTGGGTAACGAGAGATTTAGAGGGAATTAAATTTGAGGCCTAGTATTTAGGCGCTGGGTCACCGGTATGGATTTAGTGACAGAATTAGACTTGGAAATACACAGTAGCGGGTGTGTGTGAAGTTATTCTGAATGACCCTATGTGCACCTTCAATATTATATACCCTTTTAGGGATAGATTTCAAATAGCTCTGATATAGCAGAAACCACTAAATTATGAAATTGCTAAATTGGGAATTGTACTTCAACCCAGAACAAAAAATGTGCTTTGACGGACACTAAATATCTTGCCCAGCAACAACAGTACAGCGGTGGGTAACGAGAGATTTAGAGGGAATTAAATTTGAGGCCTAGTATTTAGGCGCTGGGTCACCGGTATGGATTTAGTGACAGAATTAGACTTGGAAATGCACAGAAGCGTGTGTGTGAAGTTATTCTGAATGACCCTATGTGCACCTTCAATATTATATACCCTTTTTGGGATAGATTTCAAATAGCTCTGATATAGCAGGAACCACTAAATTATGAAATTGCTAAATTGGGAATTGTACTTCAACCCAGAACAAAAAATGTGCTTTGACGGGCACTAAATAACTTTCCCAGCTACAACAGGACAACGGTAACGAGAGATTTAGAGGGATTTAAATTTGAGGCCTAGTATTTAGGCGCTGGGTGACAGGTATGGGTTTAGTGACAGAATTAGACTTGGAAATACACAGTAGCGGGTGTGTGTGAAGTTATTCTGAATGACCCTATGTGCACCTTCAATATTATATACCCTTTTAGGGATAGATTTCAAATAGCTCTGATATAGCAGAAACCACTAAATTATGAAATTGCTAAATTGGGAATTGTACTTCAACCCAGAACAAAAAATGTGCTTTGACGGACACTAAATATCTTGCCCAGCAACAACAGTACAGCGGTGGGTAACGAGAGATTTAGAGGGAATTAAATTTGAGGCCTAGTATTTAGGCGCTGGGTCACCGGTATGGATTTAGTGACAGAATTAGACTTGGAAATACACAGTAGCGGGTGTGTGTGAAGTTATTCTGAATGACCCTATGTGCACCTTCAATATTATATACCCTTTTTGGGATAGATTTCAAATAGCTCTGATATAGCAGGAACCACTAAATTATGAAATTGCTAAATTGGGAATTGTACTTCAACCCAGAACAAAAAATGTGCTTTGACGGGCACTAAATAACTTTCCCAGCTACAACAGGACAACGGTAACGAGAGATTTAGAGGGATTTAAATTTGAGGCCTAGTATTTAGGCGCTGGGTGACAGGTATGGGTTTAGTGACAGAATTAGACTTGGAAATACACAGTAGCGGGTGTGTGTGAAGTTATTCTGAATGACCCTATGTGCACCTTCAATATTATATACCCTTTTTGGGATAGATTTCAAATAGCTCTGATATAGCAGAAACCACTAAATTATGAAATTGCTAAATTGGGAATTGTACTTCAACCCAGAACAAAAAATGTGCTTTGACGGACACTAAATATCTTGCCCAGCAACAACAGTACAGCGGTGGGTAACGAGAGATTTAGAGGGAATTAAATTTGAGGCCTAGTATTTAGGCGCTGGGTCACCGGTATGGATTTAGTGACAGAATTAGACTTGGAAATACACAGTAGCGGGTGTGTGTGAAGTTACTCTGAATGACCCTATGTGCACCTTCAATATTATATACCCTTTTTGGGATAGATTTCAAAGAGCTCTGATATAGCAGGAACCACTAAATTATGAAATTGCTAAATTGGGAATTGTATTTCAACCCAGAACAAGAAATGTGCTTGAACGGACACTAAATAACTCGCCCAGCTACAGCACTAGGGACAGATTTAGCTGGATATAAATTTGAGGCCTAGTATTTAGGCGCTGGGTGACCGGTATGGATTTAGTGACAGAATTAGACTGGGATATGGCCAAAAAATGAACAGACTATTGCTGGTTAAATGCACTTGGTGTGACAGCTTCACCCTGATGTAGGCTTTAGCCAAAAAACAACCACACCATTGAGGGTTAAATGCACTTGGTGACAGGCGCAGCTTGCCCCTGATTTTGTATATGGCCAAAAAATGAACAGACTATTGCTGGTTAAATGCACTTGGTGTGACAGCTTCACCCTGATGTAGGCTTTAGCCAAAAAACAACCACACCATTGAGGGTTAAATGCACTTGGTGACAGGCGCAGCTTGCCCCTGATTTTGTATATGGCCAAAAAATGAACAGACTATTGCTGGTTAAATGCACTTGGTGTGACAGCTTCACCCTGATGTAGGCTTTAGCCAAAAAACAACCACACCATTGAGGGTTAAATGCACTTGGTGACAGGCGCAGCTTGCCCCTGATTTTGTATATGGCCAAAAAATGAACAGACTATTGCTGGTTAAATGCACTTGGTGTGACAGCTTCACCCTGATGTAGGCTTTAGCCAAAAAACAACCACACCATTGAGGGTTAAATGCACTTGGTCGCAGCTTGTGCTGGCGCACCACAAGACACAAAATGGCCGCCGATCACCCCAGAAAAATGAGACTGACAAACGGTCTGTGCAGCCTAAAAACAGTGAGCAATTGAGGATCAGCAGCTCAATGATCCACAGCTGCAGATCGATCAGTTAATCAAGTCCTTTGGAGGAGTTAATCTGCCTAATCTCGCCCTACTGTCGCAGCCGCAACCTCTCCCTACGCTAATCAGAGCAGAGTGACGGGCGGCGCTATGTGACTCCAGCTTAAATAGAGGCTGGGTCACATGGTGCTCTGGCCAATCACAGCCATGCCAATAGTAGGCATGGCTGTGATGGCCTCTTGGGGCAAGTAGTATGACGCTTGTTGATTGGCTGCTTTGCAGCCTTTCAAAAAGCGCCAAGAAAGCGTCACAAAAGCGCGAAGAAAGCGACGAACACCGAACCCGAACCCGGACTTTTACGAAAATGTCCGGGTTCGGGTCCGTGTCACGGACACCCCAAAATTCGGTACGAACCCGAACTATACAGTTCGAGTTCGCTCATCCCTAGAGGTAAGTATTAGTGTTTTGTTTTGTTTTCTTTGCGGGGGGAGCTGTCACTATGGCTATGGGGGAGCTGGCACTATAGGGGGGACCTGGCACTATGGGGGGAGCTGTCACTATGGCTATGGGGGAGCTGGCACTATGGGGTGGAGCTGGCACTATGGGGGGAGCTGGCACTATGGCTATGAGGGAGCTGGCACTATGGCTATGGGGGAGCTGGCACTATGGTGGAGAGCTGGCACTATGGGGGGGAGCTGGCACTATGGGGGGGGGCTTGCACTATAGGGGGAGATGGCACTATAGGGGGCTGGCACTATGGGGGAGCTGGCACTATGGGGGGGCACTATGGGGGCATTTCTTACTGGCACATTATGGGGGGGCACCATGGGGGAGAGGAGCACTATGGGGGTATCTGGGGGCTCTAAAGGGGCTTTTTTTTAATTATTGGCACATTATTGGGGGCACTATAGGGGAGAGCGGCACTATGGGGCATCTGGTGTTACTATAGGGGCATTATTTGGGGGTACTATGGGTAAGTGGGGGCTCTAAAGGGGCCTTTTGTATTGGCACATTATATAGGGGGCACTATGGCATTTGGTGGCACTAAGGGGGCATTTTTCACTGGCACATTATGGGAGGCACTATAGGGGAGAGCGGCACTATGGGGCATTATTTGGGGGCACTATGGGGGAGTGGAGCACTATTGGGGCATATGGTGGAACTAAGAAGGGGCATTTTTTACTGGAACATTGTGGGGGAGAGGAGCACTATAGGGGCATCTGCTGGGGGCACCAAGAAGGGGCATTTTATTTACTGGCATATTATGGGGGACACTATGGGGAAGGGGGAGAGGAGCACTATGAGGGAATTTACTGGGGCACTATATAGGGGTATTTTATACTGGCATACATTATGGGGACATTAGCTCAACTGCGGGCACTAAGCGGGGGTATTTCATGTACTGTCATATTATAGGGAGAATTAGTACTACTAGGGGGCATTATGGGGAGCTTTACTACTACTGGGGGGCTATGAGGAACATGATTACTAGGGCACTATAGGGGCATTATTACTACTAAGTGTGCTCTGGCAGATAATTATTTCAATTGGTGGGATTTTGGGGAGCACTGTTACTTTGGGGGCACCCTGGCATAGTATCAGCTTAGCACAATTATTTTTGGGGGACATTATCTTTATACTATTAGTGTCTGGGCGCAGTTAATTTTTAGAGCACTATGTGCCAATAATTGTTTAAGGGGGCACTATCTGTGTGGTAGTAGTATTTCCAGGGGAACTGTTTCTGCAGTATAGTATTGGGGGTGGCAGAAAAGGGTGTTCAGAAGATTTGAAGATGATGGAAATGTGGGAAACTAATGTCTGTTTCTCAATCTCTGCAGAGACAGGAGATGGCAGAAAAATCATCATGGCGGTCTGGTCTGAATGGAGAAGATAAAGAAATAGAACGTCTACAACAAAGGTGACATCACTGGATGTAAGAGGTATGTGGCGCTATGTAGGAGAGGAGATTATTATTATTATTTATTATTTAAGCGCCATTCATTCCATAGCGCTGTACATATGATAAGCGGTGCACATACAGTACATAACACAGACAATTGTACTAATCATAAACAAGATGAGTTACAAACTGGTACAGAAGGAGAGAGGGCCCTGCCCGTGAGGGCTTACAATCTACATGGTATGGGAGAAGGACACAGTAGGTGCGGGTTGAGTTGGTCATGGCGGTATAGAGGCAGCAGGGTCATTGGTTGTAGGCTTGTCTGAAGAGGTGGGTTTTCAGGTTTCTTTTGAAGGATTCCACTGTAGGTGAGAGTCTGATATGTTGGGGTAGCGAGTTCCAGAGTATGGGGGATGCATGGGAGAAATCTTGGAGTCGATTGTGGGAAGAGGCGATAAGAGGAGAGGAGAGAAGGAGGTCTTGTGAGGATCGGAGAGTGCGTGTGGGGATGTATCGGGAAAGTAGCTCAGAGATGTAGGGAGGGGACAGGTTATGGACGGTCTTGTATGTGTTTGTCAGTACTTTGAAGTGGATTCGTTGGGCAATGGGGAGCCAGTGAAGGGATTGGCAGAGGGGAGAGGCAGAGGAGTAATAAGGTAAGAGGTGGATTAGTCGGGCAGCGGAGTTGAGGATAGATTGGAGGGGTGCAAGGGTGCTAGATGGAAGGCCACAGAGGAGATTTATAGTCATTTTCATTAGACTTGTATGCACTGCTTTTTACCGCTTATTAAAGATTATAAAATCTAAATAGCCAAGTCTTCCATATTCTAAGCTGCTGAACAACGTACCTTGCCTTTGAAGAGACGTTACCAGGTAGTTAGTTAAATTGCATTTAGGAATTGTAGCTGGGGGTGATTGACTGCGGTTGGTCAGTAAGTGATATCCGGTTCATCCACTGATCTGTGTGATAGTGAATGACCCGGATAGTCGGCTCGTGGACCGGGAACCCACGTGGTGGCAGTTACCAAAGATGCTCTGGCTTCTCCTCCTGCCATTTGCAGAATGAGGATTCAGAGCTGGGTGAGGACGGCCAAAGGGGGCAGCAGGCCATGGGCGGGTGGCAGATGGTGGGGGAACCACAAGCCCTGAGCAGGATCTGGGGAGCGAGTAGAGCGGAGGAGCTTCCTAGCTGTAGCCTGCTGTTTATTGTATAATGTGAAGCAGGCAAGTCCTCCCCTCTCCATATGATGTGTAGAGACAGGCCTTAACTATAGAATGTCAGCTGTACAGTGTTTGTTGGGAGTGGCCTATTATATGTAGGAGGGGCTTTTAATAATGGGCGTGGCAAAAATGGTCCACTTGACTGGATTTGCCCCCCAGGACTAAGGCTGCCAGCCATCCCCTGGTTGGCCCACTGTGCTAACTAACTAGTTTTGGACTATCCCTAAGAGCGCTGTCCTGGCAGTCCTCTAGTTTTCACTCACTAACCACTATGCAGAGCTGCGACGCATAAAGGTGACGTATTCATGTCAGAACGTTAGGGGCCTGAGGAAGCACTAACGCGTGAAACGGCTGTCGTCACAAACTGCTTGCCTGCGTTGTTTGTCCACCCCCATGCCTGTATCGGTGAATGTTTATAAAGAACATCCACTTTTTGGTGAGTGCCGCCTAGTTGTTTCTTCTTTCTTGCACTCTATGCAGAGCTGAGACCAGCAAGATGAGGAGAGTGGTGTCTGTGCCCACAGGGAAGAGTGGTCCAGTAGCAGGAATCGGACGTCAGTGCAACACATAATTTTCTGGGTGTGTGCCGGCTGTGCCCATACTTCAGCACGCAAACAGCATGTCCGCATAATGGGGCATCGCCCGTGTGCACACCGTATCATGAATGGGTCTGCAATCTGTAAGATATGGAGCGGAAGGCCACAGAAGCACTACAGAGCGCTTTCGCAACATTTCGATCCATACCTCCGCACCACGAAAAAAAAGAACATGCTTTATTTTTTATTAAAGATGAATGGGTCTGCATCGGTCAGTGCAGGCCACATGGACAGTGCCCGTGCATTGGGGGCCCCAATGCAAGGCACAGGCAGCACATTTTCATGTGCATGAGCTTCAACACGGACTATGTGAAAGAATGTGGTGTAAATAAAAGTTTACAAGGGACATATTTATTATGCAAATGTAGCAAAAAGTATAACCCACTGCTCTGGCATGACAAGGGTGTGTGGCTTAGAAAAAAAGGGCATTACTCAAGATGCAATAATGTGCACCAAAATTGTGCTAACATGTTGGCAATAAATTTTGGTGCAATGTAATCCGAAAATTAGATGGTATAAAGTGTAAGCCAAATATAAGTTATATATAGCCAAATATAGAGTGACCTACAGTGTTACCTTTGGAGCATCTCTCACTTACATTTTAGAGAGAGTTAGTAAAGCTGCCTATGTTTCTTCATTTTTATTTTGCTCTATATGAGTGAAAAAACTCTGTTAGGGCGGGTTCACACGTTTTGTTTTGTTTTTTGTGCATTTTTGGGTGGAGTTTTTAGGCAAACCAAAAAGACCAGCTGCAGATGTTGCACATGGCAGCCTATGAGAAATATTAAATGCAGGACAAACAGGCATTTTTTAGTAACACCATTTTTTGACCCTTGAAGTGCGTTTTTGGGTAAGTGGTGTTTTCTTTCAAATAGGAGCATGCTCAGGATTTGTTTTCCCTCATTGTCTGGTGTTTTTCTCACATAGATCTGCATTGTTTTAGTTTTTTTGTTTTATCTAGCTTCAGAAAAACTCATGTTCAATGTTTGGTGTTTTTTATGGTGTTTTGGAGTTTTGTAACAATGTTATTTTTCTTATACAGCTCTACAGAGTGACATGATAGGGGAATGGAGTGGCACATATTTTAGTGTAAAAAATACACCATGTATGCAAAAAACACCATTAAAAATGCTAGGTGCTAAAACACAATGGGGGAGATTGATCAAGATTGATGTAAACGAAAACCGGCTTAGTGATGGATACCAACCATTCAGATTCCGCCTTTCATTTTTCAGAGCCCCTTTGGAAGATAAAATGATCAGATTGGTTGCTATAGGTAATTAAGACAGTTTTCCTTTGCACAAATTTTGATACATTTCCCACAATATATTGGCAAAAATGCCGCAAAAACTGTACAAAATGCTGAAGTCAGGCATTTTTTTGGTCCAAAACACCATGAACAAAACTGTGTGTGAAGGACCCTTATAACATAAGGATTAATGATGAGTCACAACTTCGCGGCAGAGTCTGACTTGTGCAGAGGGGTAAAATCATTTTGGAGAGGAAGAAAACAAAGCAGTATTAGGAGGTGAGCCTGCAGTTGTACATGACTTGTGCCTTCTCTTGAATAATTAGATGGCATCTAAACCATCCATCAAAAGAACACACACACTCACCTATCTTGGCATGTCCCCTTGCAAACTTCAAAGGGCCATCTTTAAAGCAACATTTTTTGCCATTGATCAGTTCAAGGCATTTTCCGCTAGTTGCACCACATAAAGGGTACTTGTTCTATTAATTACAGGGAGGAACCCCCTGCAAGCTGTTTTGTGATAGATATCAGCAAATAAACAGTTAATAAACCTGGTTTTATTGGAACATCTGTCACAAGTTTGGAATGTTCTTAACCATTTTACCATTGCAATTCTTTAGGGATGATCCCAGTAGAACCCAGTTGTAAAGTATGGGTTAATTAGAGGAGTGGGTGATTAGACCATTCAGAGACATAGATTGATTGGGGTCATTGGGGTCCACCTAGAAATAAAGCTTCCAATCCTTATCCTCACAGGGCAGTGTCCAATTGATTTGCTTTGGCCTATTACCCAACGCACACTCAAGGGGAGGGGGCCATGACTGCTTAAAATATTATTATGCTTCTTAAATTATTTCAGACAAAACTTGGATAGGGTACAGAAAACATTGTAAGGAAGGCACTCTTGTCTTCATTTACTTTGGTTCCATGTACTTTCTTCCTGAGATTTGTAGTGGTTAAAATGATTAATGACAATGACAAGCATATAATAAGAGATGACATCCAGACAATTCCATTTTTCAATAGTTGACCATCATGTCAATGGCACACGTGCCTGTTATATATTACACATTCAGTCATCAGCATTCAATATACGATTCCCCGGCACCTGCATCCCTCTGGACCGCTGCACGTCTGCCTCAGAATCTCCCCGTTGCGATGCTAGGGGGGTTGGTCACCGTCGTGGCCTGCTATTGGCTACTTCCCCCGTCGCCGGATGTTTTGATCTGTGTAATGAGGAGATGCAGCAGCGGCCATGCAGCGATCCGGAGGGACCGGGTAAGTATCATCTATAGTAGGGGCCTGGCCATTGTGTGTGTGTGTGTGTGGGGGGGTCTACTATTGGATAAACCCTTTAAGCTGGCCATAAAATGGAGACAATGATCAGTCATCTATCAGCTTATTCATATGAATGATGCCACCAGCAACAGGCCAGAGTAAACTGGCCAATTTAACAAATTCATCCAATTATGCCCTAAAATTGCATTTTTGGCCAACTACTGGTGAAATTTTCTAGGGTGGCTGATTATATTTTCGGCATACAAGATCTTTTATAAACAACACTATACCAAAATGACCAAAATTGGCAATTTTGCCTCATGTATGGCAGGATTTAGTGCCCAGAAGCTGTAGGTTACGTCTCAGACAGGGTGTTCACATTTTCCTGGTGTTTAGATTGGTACAGCTAGTTGTACGACTGTATATGATAATGAGGAATTCAGATTCTTATTAGATCTCTAAGATAAAATTGAAATAACTTAAGATTTAATGTGTGAAGCAGGTTTCTTTCTGCCTAGATTCCCTTTATGTCAGATACTTTGTGTTATTCCTTGACCTTTAAGTTAAATGTATTTGCCCCCTACCCTTCTTCTATTTGATTAACTAAGCAATGATATAAAAGACCATCTAAATGCTATAACCCTGACACTGGCGTAACATTGGACGCTTCTAAGTGCAAAATTATGATTGTAGATAAATTGCACATAAAATGACAATGGTTTTTAAAATGAACTGTACTCATAAAATTAAGCTTAAGAAGATTGTAAAATGTGTTCAGGCAGTTCTCAACGATTATGTCCTGCAGTAACACAATCAATCATAAAATATGATTACCAATAATTCATCATTGCTGAGACAAAATGCAGTAAATGCATTGGTCTAATATTTCCACTGGAACCATTGGTCTAACCCTAAGGTTTCCTCAGAAGTCTCAAAGAGGGAGCCATGATCTAACCATGAAAGATCTGTAGACATTGAGTTTTTCTTAAAAATTAAATTGGGGATTTTGCATTTTGGCATAATTCTATCAAATGTGTTTCCACCTGAAAAGGTACAAAATACATTTATTACTGTGGTACAATTATACTGTCAAAGCAGGGGAGATGATACACCTGTTTGTGCAAACGAGACAAGTTCTGTTGTGGCATCCTTTATAGGTGTAAATTGGTTGGGTTTGGGGTGGCCCAAATGCTGCACTGGGTCCCCTGGACAGTGGACACTGTTGAGGTGTCACCACGTATTCCTGCTCTCTGGAAGGAATGGTAACACATTGTGCACCCCAATGGAAAATGGGTCAGAAGACTTAGAGTCTGCAGTTAACCAGTGTACTTCTTTACTAGAGGAACTCAAGTGTACAACAATACAGGCAAAGCACTGAGCTGGCTTCTCAAGTCTCCTTCCAGGCAGAAGAAGGTTTCTTGCTGAGGAAAGGACTGAGCTAGCTCTACCTCTCTCAGAAGGCTGGCAGATGGCCAAAGACTGGTGGCCCAGGGATTGTGGCTCATACGCAGTTTTTCCAGACCTAAACAAGTCTTTAGACATAAACAACAGTGCTAAACAAGACAACCAGAAGGTCAGTGTGCCTGGTTCTTTTCCCACCAAAATTTTGCATAGGTAGAAAGTCATAATGTCTCTCTGTATTAGATGGCTGTGCATTAACCTTTTCTAAAGTGGAGGACAGCTATAGTGTGATAACAGTGCAAATGAACAGAATATATTACAATAAACATATAAATGCAGTTAAAAATATGAAACAGTATAAATGCACATAACAGCATAAATTGTGCAAATTAACCCTTCAAAGTGCAATAAAATAGTGAGTTGATGGCTTTGCATAGTATCAGTAGGGGCAAATGTTCACAAACGTCCACATTCCAAAGTACTCTTGCTCCAGGGCACTACAGATGTATGCAGTAAGATAATTGTATGCAGTTTTATAGAAATATTTGGTATTCATCACCACAACTTTAAAGAGTTTCTGGGATCAGGGTATTGATGGCCTATCCTTAGGGTATCAGCTCTTTAATGGTGCCAAAGTCTTTAATGGTGCCAAAGTGCTCATATGAATGGGACCAAGATGCTATATCCTTCACCAGGGGAGCACAGAGATATTTTGTCTGGGGGGAGGAAGGGGTCAGAGGAAAAAAAAAAGTGTTGCGCGTACTGTGCCGCACAAAATTTTATAAACCCCTCCTACATATAATAGGCTACTCCCAACAAACACTGTACAGCTGAAATTATATTGTTGAAGATTAAGATAAGAGTCTCACCCTCATCCTCTGTAGACACACTGTACTCAATACTCAGGGCCCCTACATAAAGCTCCTGTACTCAAACTCTTCTTCCCTCCCTGTGACTGGAATCACCATCCAGTTCTGTTTCACACACAATCCCCCCCCCCCCCCCCCCGTAGCTCCGTGGCAGGAACTGTTGAATATTCACTTCCTCCTTACTAGTCCTGAAGGCGCCAAAAGAGGAGTGGAGGAGGAGCAGCATTATATTTAACGTGTGTAGGTCCGGGTGGAGGAGCCCGGTTCTACACATCATACATAGAGGGGAGGGCCTGCCCTGGCTGCACTGCCTGCTTTACATTATACAATAGACAACAGCAGGCTAAAGCCAGGAAGCTCCTCCCCTCTCCTCCCTTCCCTAATCCTGCTCACGGCCTGTGGTTCCCCCCACTATCCACCACCTGCCCATGTCCTGCTGCCCCCGTTGGCCGATGCCCCCTTGCCCATTTGCAGCCACCACCATGCTTATATCTGCCCAGCTCGGGACCAGATGGCATACACACCAATATTCCAAGAGAATTAAGTAATGTCTTAGCCAGACCCTTATTTCTGATATTTAAGGACTCGATACTAACAGGGAGTGTTCCACAGGATTGGCGCATAGCAAATTAGGTAACAATATTAAAAAATGGTCCAAAAACAGAGCCCAGAAACTATAGGCCGGTAAGTAACATCTGTCGTGGGTAAACTGTTTGAAGGTTTTCTAAGAGATGCTATCTTGGAGCACCTCAATGAAAATAAGCAAATAACGCCATATCAGCATGCCTTCATGAGGGATCGGTCATGTCAAACTAATTTAATCAGTTTCCATAGTTTCCATTCTATACTTGACAGCTGCGAATCAATGGATGTCATATATCTGGACTTCTCCAAAGCATTTGACACTGTACCGCATAAAAGGTTAGTATATAAAATGAGAATGCTCGGACTGGGAGAAAATGCCTGTATGTTGTTAAGTAACTGGTAGTGATGGACAAGCATCGGCCGGGACGGCACTAGAAGTGCACAAATAGTCCCACAACATGGACAGTGACATACCAGAGGGGGCTCATTGGGAAAAATTCCCACAAAAAATATGTATTTTAATCAGGGGCATTTTTATGCTTCTTAAAGGGAAACTCTCAAAAATGTAATCTGCTGGAGCCTCGAAAATTTTTATTTTAGGCCACGGGAGTACAGGCCCCAAAAATTAGGCATTCACCTGACAGAAAAGAACTCGTGATGATGTGGCTGAAGGTACATTAGGCGGTCACTTGATAAAGATTTTACTGTAGGCCAGTACAGGCCCCAAAAATTAGGCATTCACTTGACAGAAAAGAACTTGTGATTATGTGGCTGGAGGTTGTCACGGCGGACAAGAACTCAGACACACAAAAAAACCAACAACCAGGCTCTGAGCAAGAAGCAGGGGAAGGGTCACCTCCTAGCTAATCCCTGACCTCTCTCCCTGCACTGCTCAGCCCACAGGCAGACCTTGGTGATGCTGTGTTCTCGTGCCTGGGCTAATACACCCTAACTTCCCTGAGATGGTGAAAAGGGGAAATAGGAGCCGCCTGCTCGCACAGAACCTGGATGGGAGAGAAGATACCAACACAACTAAAACAGCAAACAACAAGAACAGAAATCACACTTATCTTAACAGAGCTGAGACAGAAAACTTTCCTTGCTTGCTTGCTTCCGAGTAGGGATGAGCGAACTCGAACTGTATAGTTCGGGTTCGTACCGAATTTTGGGGTGTCCGTGACACGGACCCGAACCCGGACATTTTCGTAAAAGTCCGGGTTCGGGTTCGGTGTTCGTCGCTTTCTTCGCGCTTTTGTGACGCTTTCTTGGCGCTTTTTGAAAGGCTGCAAAGCAGCCAATCAACAAGCGTCATACTACTTGCCCCAAGAGGCCATCACAGCCATGCCTACTATTGGCATGGCTGTGATTGGCCAGAGCACCATGTGACCCAGCCTCTATTTAAGCTGGAGTCACATAGCGCCGCCCGTCACTCTGCTCTGATTAGCGTAGGGAGAGGTTGCGGCTGCGACAGTAGGGCGAGATTAGGCAGATTAACTCCTCCAAAGGACTTGATTAACTGATCGATCTGCAGCTGTGGATCATTGAGCTGCTGATCCTCAATTGCTCACTGTTTTTAGGCTGCCCAGACCGTTTGTCAGTCACATTTTTCTGGGGTGATCGGCGGCCATTTTGTGTCTTGTGGTGCGCCAGCACAAGCTGCGACCAAGTGCATTTAACCCTCAATGGTGTGGTTGTTTTTTGGCTAAAGCCTACATCAGGGTGAAGCTGTCACACCAAGTGCATTTAACCAGCAATAGTCTGTTTATTTTTTGGCCATATACTACATCAGGGGCAAGCTGCGCCTGTCACCAAGTGCATTTAACCCTCAATGGTGCGTTTGTTTTTTGGCTAAAGCCTACATCAGGGTGAAGCTGTCACACCAAGTGCATTTAACCAGCAATAGTCTGTTTATTTTTTGGCCATATACTACATCAGGGGCAAGCTGCGCCCGTCACCAAGTGCATTTAACCCTCAGTAGTGTGGTTGGTCAAGCTATCACACCAAGTGCATTTAACCAGCAATAGTCTGTTCATTTTTTGGCCATATACTAAATCAGGGGCAAGCTGCGCCCGTCACCAAGTGCATTTAACCAGCAATAGTCTGTTCATTTTTTGGCCATATACTACATCAGGGGCAAGCTGCGCCCGTCACCAAGTGCATTTAACCCTCAGTAGTGTGGTTGGTCAAGCTGTGACACCAAGTGCATTTAACCAGCAATAGTCTGTTCATTTTTTGGCCATATACTACATCAGGGGCAAGCTGCGCCCATCACCAAGTGCATTTAACCAGCAATAGTGTGGTTATTTTTTGGCCATATCCCAGTCTAATTCTGTCACTAAATCCATACCGGTCACCCAGCGCCTAAATACTAGGCCTCAAATTTATATCCCGCTAAATCTCTCGTTACCGCTGTCCTGTTGTGGCTGGGAAAGTTATTTAGTGTCCGTCAAAGCACATTTTTTGTTCTGGGTTGAAATACAATTCCCAATTTAGCAATTTAAAAATTTAGTGGTTTCTGCTGTATCAGAGCTATTTGAAATCTATCCCTAAAAGGGTATATAATATTCAAGGTGCACATAGGGTCATTCAGAATAACTTCACACACCCGCTACTGTGCATTTCCAAGTCTAATTCTGTCACTAAACCCATACCTGTCACCCAGCGCCTAAATACTAGGCCTCAAATTCATATCCAGCTAAATCTGTCGTTAGTGCTGTAGCTGGGCGAGTTATTTAGTGTCCGTTCAAGCACATTTCTTGTTCTGGGTTGAAATACAATTCCCAATTTAGCAATTTCATAATTTAGTGGTTTCTGCTATATCAGAGCTATTTGAAATCTATCCCTAAAAGGGTAGATCATATTGAAGGTGCACATAGGGACATTCAGAATAACTTCACACACCCGCTACTGTGCATTTCCAAGTCTAATTCTGTCACTAAACCCATACCTGTCACCCAGCGCCTAAATACTAGGCCTCAAATTTATATCCAGCTAAATCTGTCCTTAGTGCTGTAGCTGGGCGAGTTATTTAGTGTCCGTTCAAGCACATTTCTTGTTCTGGGTTGAAATACAATTCCCAATTTAGCAATTTCATAATTTAGTGGTTTCTGCTATATCAGAGCTATTTGAAATCTATCCCTAAAAGGGTAGATCATATTGAAGGTGCACATAGGGACATTCAGAATAACTTCACACACCCGCTACTGTGCATTTCCAAGTCTAATTCTGTCACTAAACCCATACCTGTCACCCAGCGCCTAAATACTAGGCCTCAAATTTATATCCAGCTAAATCTGTCCTTAGTGCTGTAGCTGGGCGAGTTATTTAGTGTCCGTTCAAGCACATTTCTTGTTCTGGGTTGAAATACAATTCCCAATTTAGCAATTTCATAATTTAGTGGTTTCTGCTATATCAGAGCTATTTGAAATCTATCCCTAAAAGGGTATATAATATTCAAGGTGCACATTGGGTCATTCAGAATAACTTCACACACACCCGCTACTGTGTATTTCCAAGTCTAATTCTGTCACTAAACCCATACCTGTCACCCAGCGCCTAAATACTAGGCCTCAAATTCATATCCAGCTAAATCTGTCGTTAGTGCTGTAGCTGGGCGAGTTATTTAGTGTCCGTTCAAGCACATTTCTTGTTCTGGGTTGAAATACAATTCCCAATTTAGCAATTTCATAATTTAGTGGTTTCTGCTATATCAGAGCTATTTGAAATCTATCCCTAAAAGGGTAGATCATATTGAAGGTGCACATAGGGACATTCAGAATAACTTCACACACCCGCTACTGTGCATTTCCAAGTCTAATTCTGTCACTAAACCCATACCTGTCACCCAGCGCCTAAATACTAGGCCTCAAATTTATATCCAGCTAAATCTGTCCTTAGTGCTGTAGCTGGGCGAGTTATTTAGTGTCCGTTCAAGCACATTTCTTGTTCTGGGTTGAAATACAATTCCCAATTTAGCAATTTCATAATTTAGTGGTTTCTGCTATATCAGAGCTATTTGAAATCTATCCCTAAAAGGGTATATAATATTCAAGGTGCACATTGGGTCATTCAGAATAACTTCACACACACACGCTTCTGTGCATTTCCAAGTCTAATTCTGTCACTAAATCCATACCGGTCACCCAGCGCCTAAATACTAGGCCTCAAATTTATATCCTGCTAAATCTCTCGTTAACGCTGTCCTGTTGTGGCTGGGAAAGTTATTTAGTGTCCGTCAAAGCACATTTTTTGTTCTGGGTTGAAATACAATTCCCAATTTAGCAATTTCATAATTTAGTGGTTTCTGCTATATCAGAGCTATTTGAAATCTATCCCTAAAAGGGTATATAATATTCAAGGTGCACATTGGGTCATTCAGAATAACTTCACACACACACGCTTCTGTGCATTTCCAAGTCTAATTCTGTCACTAAATCCATACCGGTCACCCAGCGCCTAAATACTAGGCCTCAAATTTATATCCTGCTAAATCTCTCGTTAACGCTGTCCTGTTGTGGCTGGGAAAGTTATTTTGTGTCCGTCAAAGCACATTTTTTGTTCTGGGTTGAAATACAATTCCCAATTTAGCAATTTCATAATTTAGTGGTTTCTGCTATATCAGAGCTATTTGAAATCTATCCCTAAAAGGGTATATAATATTCAAGGTGCACATTGGGTCATTCAGAATAACTTCACACACACACGCTTCTGTGCATTTCCAAGTCTAATTCTGTCACTAAATCCATACCGGTCACCCAGCGCCTAAATACTAGGCCTCAAATTTATATCCCGCTGAATTTGAATACAATACATTGGGCCAAATAATATATTTGTTGTTGTGGTGAACCATAACAATGAGAAAAACATCTAGTAAGGGACGCGGACGTGGACATGGTCGTGGTGGTGTTAGTGGACCCTCTGGTGCTGGGAGAGGACGTGGCCGTTCTGCCACATCCACACGTCCTAGTGTACCAACTACCTCAGGTCCCAGTAGCCGCCAGAATTTACAGCGATATATGGTGGGGCCCAATGCCGTTCTAAGGATGGTAAGGCCTGAGCAGGTACAGGCATTAGTCAATTGGGTGGCCGACAGTGGATCCAGCACGTTCACATTATCTCCCACCCAGTCTTCTGCAGAAAGCGCACAGATGGCGCCTGAAAACCAACCCCATCAGTCTGTCACATCACCCCCATGCATACCAGGGAAACTGTCTCAGCCTCAAGTTATGCAGCAGTCTCTTATGCTGTTTGAAGACTCCGCTGGCAGGGTTTCCCAAGGGCATCCACCTAGCCCTTCCCCATCGGTGAAAGACATAGAATGCACTGACGCACAACCACTTATGTTTCCTGATGATGAGGACATGGGAATACCACCTCAGCATGTCTCTGATGATGACGAAACACAGGTGCCAACTGCTGCGTCTTTCTGCAGTGTGCAGACTGAACAGGAGGTCAGGGATCAAGACTGGGTGGAAGACGATGCAGGGGACGATGAGGTCCTAGACCCCACATGGAATGAAGGTCGTGCCACTGACTTTCACAGTTCGGAGGAAGAGGCAGTGGTGAGACCGAGCCAACAGCGTAGCAAAAGAGGGAGCAGTGGGCAAAAGCAGAACACCCGCCGCCAAGAGACTCCGCCTGCTACTGACCGCCGCCATCTGGGACCGAGCACCCCAAAGGCAGCTTCAAGGAGTTCCCTGGCATGGCACTTCTTCAAACAATGTGCTGACGACAAGACCCGAGTGGTTTGCACGCTGTGCCATCAGAGCCTGAAGCGAGGCATTAACGTTCTGAACCTGAGCACAACCTGCATGACCAGGCACCTGCATGCAAAGCATGAACTGCAGTGGAGTAAACACCTTAAAACCAAGGAAGTCACTCAGGCTCCCCCTGCTACCTCTTCTGCTGCTGCCGCCTCGGCCTATTCTGCTGCTGCCGCCTCGGCCTCTTCCTCCGCCTCTGGAGGAACGTTGGCACCTGCCGCCCAGCAAACAGGGGATGTACCACCAACACCACCACCACCACCTCCGTCACCAAGCGTCTCAACCATGTCACACGCCAGCGTTCAGCTCTCCATCTCACAAACATTTGATAGAAAGCGTAAATTCCCACCTAGCCACCCTCGATCCCTGGCCCTGAATGCCAGCATTTCTAAACTACTGGCCTATGAAATGCTGTCATTTAGGCTGGTGGACACAGACAGCTTCAAACAGCTCATGTCGCTTGCTGTCCCACAGTATGTTGTTCCCAGCCGGCACTACTTCTCCAAGAGAGCCGTGCCTTCCCTGCACAACCAAGTATCCGATAAAATCAAGTGTGCACTGCGCAACGCCATCTGTAGCAAGGTCCACCTAACCACAGATACGTGGACCAGTAAGCACGGCCAGGGACGCTATATCTCCCTAACTGCACACTGGGTAAATGTAGTGGCAGCTGGGACCCAGGCGGAGAGCTGTTTGGCGCACGTCCTTCCGCCGCCAAGGATCGCAGGGCAACATTCTTTGCCTCCTGTTGCCACCTCCTCCTTCTCGGCTTCCTCCTCCTCTTCTTCCACCTGCTCATCCAGTCAGCCACACACCTTCACCACCAACTTCAGCACAGCCCGGGGTAAACGTCAGCAGGCCATTCTGAAACTCATATGTTTGGGGGACAGGCCCCACACCGCACAGGAGTTGTGGCGGGGTATTGAACAACAGACCGACGAGTGGTTGCTGCCGGTGAGCCTCAAGCCCGGCCTGGTGGTGTGTGATAATGGGCGAAATCTCGTTGCAGCTCTGGGACTAGCCAATTTGACGCACATCCCTTGCTTGGCGCATGTGCTGAATTTGGTGGTGCAGAAGTTCATTCACAACTACCCCGACATGTCAGAGCTGCTGCATAAAGTGCGGGCCGTCTGTTCGCGCTTCCGGCGTTCACATCCTGCTGCTGCTCGCCTGTCTGCGCTACAGCGTAACTTCGGCCTTCCCGCTCACCGCCTCATATGCGACGTGCCCACCAGGTGGAACTCCACCTTGCACATGCTGGACAGACTGTGCGAGCAGCAGCAGGCCATAGTGGAGTTTCAGCTGCAGCACGCACGGGTCAGTCGCACTACAGAACAGCACCACTTCACCACCAATGACTGGGCCTCCATGCGAGACCTGTGTGCCCTGTTGCGCTGTTTCGAGTACTCCACCAACATGGCCAGTGGCGATGACACCGTTATCAGCGTTACAATACCACTTCTATGTCTCCTTGAGAAAACACTTAGGGCGATGATGGAAGAGGAGGTGGCCCAGGAGGAGGAGGAGGAGGAGGAAGAGGGGTCATTTTTAGCACTTTCAGGCCAGTCTCTTCGAAGTGACTCAGAGGGAGGTTTTTGGCAACAGCAGAGGCCAGGTACAAATGTGGCCAGCCAGGGCCCACTACTGGAGGACGAGGAGGACGAGGATGAGGAGGAGGTGGAGGAGGATGAGGATGAAGCATGGTCACAGCGGGGTGGCACCCAACGCAGCTCGGGTCCATCACTGGTGCGTGGCTGGGGGGAAAGGCAGGACGATGACGATACGCCTCCCACAGAGGACAGCTTGTCCTTACCCCTGGGCAGCCTGGCACACATGAGCGACTACATGCTGCAGTGCCTGCGCAACGACAGCAGAGTTGCCCACATTTTAACCTGTGCGGACTACTGGGTTGCCACCCTGCTGGATCCACGCTACAAAGACAATGTGCCCACCTTACTTCCTGCACTGGAGCGTGATAGGAAGATGCGCGAGTACAAGCGCACGTTGGTAGACGCGCTACTGAGAGCATTCCCAAATGTCACAGGGGAACAAGTGGAAGCCCAAGGCCAAGGCAGAGGAGGAGCAAGAGGTCGCCAAGGCAGCTGTGTCACGGCCAGCTCCTCTGAGGGCAGGGTTAGCATGGCAGAGATGTGGAAAACTTTTGTCAACACGCCACAGCTAACTGCACCACCACCTGATACGCAACGTGTTAGCAGGAGGCAACATTTCACTAACATGGTGGAACAGTACGTGTGCACACCCCTCCACGTACTGACTGATGGTTCGGCCCCATTCAACTTCTGGGTCTCTAAATTGTCCACGTGGCCAGAGCTAGCCTTTTATGCCTTGGAGGTGCTGGCCTGCCCGGCAGCCAGCGTTTTGTCTGAACGTGTATTCAGCACGGCAGGGGGCGTCATTACAGACAAACGCAGCCGCCTGTCTACAGCCAATGTGGACAAGCTGACGTTCATAAAAATGAACCAGGCATGGATCCCACAGGACCTGTCCGTCCCTTGTCCAGATTAGACATTAACTACCTCCCCATAACCATATATTATTGGACTCCAGGGCACTTCCTCATTCAATCCTATTTTTATTTTCATTTTACCATTATATTGCGAGGCTACCCAAAGTTGAATGAACCTCTCCTCTGCCTGTGTGCTAGGCCTAAATATATGCCAATGGACTGTTGCAGTGGTGGCTGACATGAAGCCTGATTCTCTGCTATGACATGCAGACTAATTCTCTGCTGACATGAAGCCAGATTGTCTGTTACGGGACCTCTCTCCTCTGCCTGGGTGCTGGGCCTAAATTTATGACAATGGACTGTTGCAGTGGTGGCTGACGTGAAGCCTGATTCTCTGCTATGACATGCAGACTGATTCTCTGCTGACATGAAGCCAGATTGTCTGTTACGGGACCTCTCTGCTCTGCCTGTGTGCTAGGCCTAAATATATGCCAATGGACTGTTGCAGTGGTGGGTGACGTGAAGCCTCATTCTCTGCTATGACATGCAGACTGATTCTCTGCTGACATGAAGCCAGATCGTCTGTTACGGGACCTCTCTGCTCTGCCTGTGTGCTAGGCCTAAATATATGCCAATGGACTGTTGCAGTGGTGGGTGACGTGAAGCCTCATTCTCTGCTATGACATGCAGACTGATTCTCTGCTGTCATGAAGCCAGATTGTCTGTTACGGGACCTCTCTGCTCTGCCTGTGTGCTAGGCCTAAATATATGCCAATGGACTGTTGCAGTGGTGGCTGACGTGAAGCCTCATTCTCTGCTATGACATGCAGACTGATTCTCTGCTGACATGAAGCCAGATTCTCTGTTACGGGACCTCTCTCCTCTGCCTGTGTGTGTGCTGGGCCTAAATATATGCCAATGGACTGTTGCAGTGGTGGCTGACGTGAAGCCTCATTCTCTGCTATGACATGCAGACTAATTCTCTGCTGACATGAAGACAGATTCTCTGTTACGGGACCTCCCTCCTCTGCCTGGGTGCTGGGCCTAAATATATGCCAATGGACTGTTGCAGTGGTGGCTGACGTGAAGCCTCATTCTCTGCTATGACATGCAGACTAATTCTCTGCTGACATGAAGACAGATTCTCTGTTACGGGACCTCCCTCCTCTGCCTGGGTGCTGGGCCTAAATATATGCCAATGGACTGTTGCAGTGGTGGCTGACGTGAAGCCTCATTCTCTGCTATGACATGCAGACTGATTCTCTGCTGACATGAAGACAGATTCTCTGTTACGGGACCTCTCTCCTCTGCCTGTGTGTGTGCTGGGCCTAAATATATGCCAATGGACTGTTGCAGTGGTGGCTGACGTGAAGCCTCATTCTCTGCTATGACATGCAGACTGATTCTCTGCTGACATGAAGCCAGATTCTCTGTTACGGGACCTCTCTCCTCTGCCTGTGTGTGTGCTGGGCCTAAATATATGCCAATGGACTGTTGCAGTGGTGGCTGACGTGAAGCCTCATTCTCTGCTATGACATGCAGACTGATTCTCTGCTGACATGAAGCCAGATTCTCTGTTACGGGACCTCTCTCCTCTGCCTGTGTGTGTGCTGGGCCTAAATATATGCCAATGGACTGTTGCAGTGGTGGCTGACGTGAAGCCTCATTCTTTGCTATGACATGCAGACTAATTCTCTGCTGACATGAAGACAGATTCTCTGTTACGGGACCTCCCTCCTCTGCCTGGGTGCTGATCCTAAATATATGCCAATGGACTGTTGCAGTGGTGGCTGACGTGAAGCCTCATTCTCTGCTATGACATGCAGACTAATTCTCTGCTGACATGAAGACAGATTCTCTGTTACGGGACCTCTCTCCTCTGCCTGGGTGCCGGGGCCTAAATATCTGAGAATGGACTGTTCCAGTGGTGGGTGACGGGAAGCCAGATTCTCTGCTATGGAACCTCTCTCCAATTGATTTTGGTTAATTTTTATTTATTTAATTTTTATTTTAATTCATTTCCCTATCCACATTTGTTTGCAGGGGATTTACCTACATGTTGCTGCCTTTTGCAGCCCTCTAGCTCTTTCCTGGGCTGTTTTACAGCCTTTTTAGTGCCGAAAAGTTCGGGTCCCCATTGACTTCAATGGGGTTCGGGTTCGGGACGAAGTTCGGATCGGGTTCGGATCCCGAACCCGAACATTTCCGGGATGTTCGGCCGAACTTCTCGAACCCGAACATCCAGGTGTTCGCTCAACTCTACTTTCGAGGCCAGACTGATTTCTATAACCCACTCAGAGCACTGGATTTGAGAGCCATTTAAACTAATGACCCCACCCAGTGCACCTGATGGGAGGCGGATCCAGCACGACTCCAAAACAAACACTAAAGACGTGCTGCTATTCTGGCCGACCTCCGCACATAGTCAGAGCCGGGAATGACAGTACCCCCCTCCCCTTCTATGGGTGACCTCCGGACACCCTGGACCAACCTTATCCGGATGGGATCTATGAAAAGCCCTCACCAGTCGGCTGGCACTGACATCCCGTGCAGGAACCCACATCCTCTCCTCAGGGCCGTATCCCCTCCAGTGTACCAGATACTGAAGGGAACCCCGAAGAACTCTAGAGTTGAGAACCCTGGAGATCTCGAACTCCAAATTTCCATCGATCAGAACAGGAGGAGGCAATGGCGATGGTTCCACCGGTTTCACGTATTTTTTCAGTAAAGACCTGTGGAACACGTCATGAATCCTCCAAGTTTGCGGAAGATCCAGCTGAAATGCTACTGGGTTGATCACTGCAGATATTTTGTACGGACCGATAAATCTTGGACCCAGTTTCCAAGATGGCTCTCCGGACCAGTCACACGTCTCTTGTCAGCCATTCGCTTATACCTCTCACCCATCTTCTCCAAATTCCCTTGGATCTTCCACCAGATGGAAGACAAGGCAGAAGAAAATCTATCCTCCTCTGGCATCCCAGAGGAACCAGTCCCAGAAAAGGTACCAAACTAAGTATGAAAGCCGTGTGGCTCTTGGCTGCCAGGCACAACAGCTGCAGCACAGCATGGCAACGTCTCACCTGGGACGTCGAATAGGTTCTGGGGAGCTTGGGGTGGCGCAGCGGAAGAGGCGGTAGCAGTGGAAAAGGAGGAGTCAGCCGAGGAGGAGACGGAGGATGGAGTAGGAGGAGGAGAAGAAGAGGAGGCAGGTCTGCATGCAATCCTTGGTGGTAACACCAAATCAACACGGGAGCCACGGGTTACATGCTTGACGGCTGTCAGAAGATTCACCCAGTGGACAGTAAAAGTTATGTATCTTCCCTGCCCGTGTTTGCTAGACCATGTGACTGTGGTCAGATATATCTTGGCACCGACACTGTGTGCCAGAGATATATTCACTTGCCGCTGAACATGGCCATATAGCTCTGGGATGCCCTTCTGGGAGAAATATTTCCTTTGAGGGACCTTCCATTGTGGTGTGCCAATGACCACAAAATTTCTAAAAGCCTCCAAGTCCACCAGTTTATAATGCAGTAGTTCACGGGCTAGCAGTTCCCGCAAGCCAGCGGTCAGCCGTTGGGAAAGAGGGTTATCCGGCTTCATCAACTTTTTACTGCCTTCTGCAAAAAGAATGCGACGACGGCACGGTGGAAGGTGGAGTGGAGGACAAATGGGAGGAGAGAGGAAAATGAGAATGAAAATGAGAAAAGGCAGGACGTGGAGCACCGAGAGTGTGACTTTGTGGGTTCTGACGGCATCGCTCCCACTGGGCTTGGTGATGGCAGGCCAGGTGCCTTCTTAAGGTGGTCGTCCTTAGGTGAGTTTTGGGTTTACCGCGACTTATGCATTGACAGCACAGGCTGCAGATGGCAACACTATGGTCAGCAACTGACATGTTAAAAAATGTCCACACTGCGGAGCAATGTGCCGGCATCCTGGGAGCGCCAGAAGTCACCGTGCATGGTGGATGGCTCATTCCTTATACAGCTCTGCCTGCTTCTCCTCCTTCTCCTTCATCTCTGCTGCTCTGTCTCGCCCTTCGAATTCCCCTCCTCTTCCTCTCTTGTGGGCACCACCGTGATGTCCATCGACACATCATTATCGTCACTTTCACCATTACTGACATTTGAGATCTCGGAGTAGGCAGCAACAGCGAGGACCTGCCTTCTTGGGGTCATCTGGGTACTGTCGTCAGACCGCTGGCTGGCGGCCATTGCTACCTCTTCTTCCTCATCCGATGTCAAGAATAGCTGCACATCGGTAAGGTTTGAGAATGGATGGGAAAATAATTCCTCTGACTCAGTGTATTTGGGGTACACATATCAGAGAGTGAGGAGGGTGCAGATACAGAGGATGAGGAGGATGCGGAAGGCTGAGTGAGCCACTCAACCAACTCTGGTACGCCTTTTGAAGTAATCGCACGCGCCTTCTCCAACGTCCCACTTAGGCTCCGGCCTGGTGCACCTGCCTGATCCCTACCACCTCTGCGGAACGGCCTGCCTCTTCCTCTGCCTGTCATTTTCAAAATGACACTGTGCGTAAGTCCCTAGAGAAGAGCAGTATTTGTGGAAGCAGGTATATCGCAGGCCTCAATGAATATTTGAAGCAAACAGGTATATTGAACCCCTTAATCGGGATTTTGTGGAAGCATGTATATTGCAGCCCTCAATCAATATTGTGCGGAAGAAGGTATATCAAACCCCTTAATCGGTATTTTGTGGAAGCAGGTATATCACAGGCCTCAATCAATATTTGGTAGAAACAGTTATATCGAACCCCTTAATCAGTATTTTGTGGAAGCAGGTATATCGCATCCCTCAATCAGTATTTTGTGTAAGCAGGTATATCAAGCCCCTTAAACAGTATTTTGTGGAAGCAGGTATATCGCAGGTTTCAATCAATATTTGGTGGAAGCAGGTATATCGTACCACTCAATTAATATTTGGTGGAAACAGGTATATTGAACCCCATAGTCACTATGGAAGCAAGTATATCGCAGCACTCAATCAGTATTTTGTGGAAGCAGGTATATCACAGGCCTCAATCAATATTTGGTGGGAGCAGGTATATCAAAACCCTTAATCAGTATTTTGTGGAAGCAGGTATATCGCAGGCCTCAATCAATATTTGGTGGAAACAGGTTTATCGAACCCCTTAATCAGGATTTTGTGGAAGCAGGTATATTGCAGGCCTCAATCAATATTTGGTAAAAACAGGTATATCGAACCTCTTAATCAGTGTTTTGTGGAAGCAGGTATATCGCAGGTCTCAATTAATATTTGGTGGAAGCAGGTATATAAAACCCCTTAATCAGTATTTTGTGGAAACAGGTATATCAAACCCCTTAATCAGTTTTTTGTAAAAGCAGGTATATCGCACCCCTCAATCAATATTTTGTGGAAACAGGGATATCGAACCCCTTAATCTGAATTTTGTGAAAGCAAGTATATCGCAGGCCTTAATCAATATTTTGTAGAAACTGGTATATCAAACCACTTAATCAGTATTTTGTGGAAGCAGGTATATCAAACCCCATAATCAGTATTTTGTGGAAGTAGGTATATCGCAGCCCTCAATCAGTATTTTGTGGAGGCAGGTATATTACACCCCTTAATCAGTATTTTGTAAAAGCAGGTATATTGCACCCCTCAATCAATATTTGGTGGAAACAGGTATATCGAACCCCTTAATCAGTATTTTGTGGAAGCAGGAATATCGCAGGCCTCAATCAATATTTAGTAGAAATAGGTATACCAAACCCCTCAATCAGTATTTTGTGGAAGCAGGTATATCGCAACCCTTAATCAGTATTTTGTGGAAGCAGGTATACCGAAACCCCTTAATCAGTATTTTGTGGAAGCAGGTATATTAAACCCCTTAATCAGTATTTTGTATAAACAGGTATACGCACCCCTCAATCAATATTTGGTGGAAACAGGTATATCGAACCCCTTAATCGATATTTTGTGGAAGCAGGTATATCGCAGGCCTCAATCAATATTTGGTAGAAACAGGTATATCAAACTCCTCAATCAGTATTTTGTGGAAGCAGGTATATCGCAGCCCTCAATCAGTATTTTGAGGAAGCAGGTATTTTGCAGGCCTAAATCAGAATTTGGTAGAAACCGGTAAATCAAACCCCTTAATCAGTATTTTGTGGAAGCAGGTATATCGCAGCCCTCAATCAGTATTTTGTGGAAGCAGGTATATCGCAGCCCCTTAATCAGTATTTTGTGGAAGCAGGTATATTGCAGCCCTCTATCAGTATTTTGTGGAATCAGGTATATCAAACCTCTTAATCAGTATTTTGTGGAAGCAGGTATAGCGCAGCCCTCAATCAGTATTTTGTGGAAGCAGGTATATCAAGCCCCTTAAACAGTATTTTGTGGAAGCAGGTATATCGCAGGTTTCAATCAATATTTGGTGGAAGCAGGTATATCGTACCACTCAATTAATATTTGGTGGAAACAGGTATATTGAACCCCATAGTCACTATGGAAGCAAGTATATCGCAGCACTCAATCAGTATTTTGTGGAAGCAGGTATATCACAGGCCTCATTTAATATTTGGTGGGAGCAGGTATATCAAAACCCTTAATCAGTATTTTGTGGAAGCAGGTATATCGCAGGCCTCAATCAATATTTGGTGGAAACAGGTATATCGAACCCCTTAATCAGGATTTTGTGGAAGCAGGAATATCGCAGGCCTCAATCAATATTTAGTAGAAATAGGTATACCAAACCCCTCAATCAGTATTTTGTGGAAGCAGGTATATCGCAACCCTTAATCAGTATTTTGTGGAAGCAGGTATACCGAAACCCCTTAATCAGTATTTTGTGGAAGCAGGTATATTAAACCCCTTAATCAGTATTTTGTAAAAACAGGTAAACGCACCCCTCAATCAATATTTGGTGGAAACAGGTATATCGAACCCCTTAATCGATATTTTGTGGAAGCAGGTATATCGCAGGCCTCAATCAATATTTGGTAGAAACAGGTATATCAAACTCCTCAATCAGTATTTTGTGGAAGCAGGTATATCGCAGCCCTCAATCAGTATTTTGAGGAAGCAGGTATTTTGCAGGCCTCAATCAGAATTTGGTAGAAACCGGTAAATCAAACCCCTTAATCAGTATTTTGTGGAAGCAGGTATATCGCAGCCCTCAATCAGTATTTTGTGGAAGCAGGTATATCGCAGCCCCTTAATCAGTATTTTGTGGAAGCAGGTATATTGCAGCCCTCTATCAGTATTTTGTGGAATCAGGTATATCAAACCTCTTAATCAGTATTTTGTGGAAGCAGGTATAGCGCAGCCCTCAATCAGTATTTTGTGGAAGCAGGTATATCAATCCCCTTAATCAGTATTTTGTAAAAGCAGGTATATCGCACACCTCAATCAATATTTTGTGAAAACAGGTATATCGCAGCCCTTAATCAGTATTTTGTGGAAGCAGGTATATTTCTTGCCTCAATCAATATTTGGTGGAAGCAGGTATATCGCAGCCCTTAATCAGTATTTTGTGGAAGCAGGTATATTGCAACCCTCAATCAATATTTGGTGGAAACAGGTATATCGAACCCCTTAATCAGTATTTTGTGGAAGCAGGTATATCACAGCCTTCAATCAATATTTGGTGGAAGCAGGTATATCACACCCCTTAATCAGTATTTTGTGGAAGAAGGTATATAACACCCCTCAATAAAAAATGTTGCCACAACAGTTACATCACACCACCCTGTCTATTTGGGGCAACAGGTATATCACAGCCCTCAATCAGTATTTTGTGGAAGAAGGTATATCACACCCCTCAATCATTTTTTTTTGGGCAATAGGTACCGTATATCACACCCATTGCAATTAGTTGTTCCAATAGCATTTGTCCCTCTATATAGCTGCTGTATTGCAGCAGAACCGCACACAACTGCTGCACAATACAAATGCACTATAATATACTTTCTATGTTAGAAAACATATTATAAGTATATCACGCCCTTCAGTATATCACACATATCGATAGAACACCTATACGAGTCCTTAAAAAGACTTTTGTGGTCATATTATCTAGCGTTTGGTGTCCCTAACAGCCTGTCCCTACTCCCCAAAGCTTCCTCTCTAGTAACTGTCTCAGTGACACACTGTAACTGTAACTAGTGGAGTACCTCAGGGGTCAGTATTGGGCCCAATTCTCTTCAATATATTTTTTATGAATTTGTAGAAAAAAAAATATATTTTTTTGCAGATGACACTAAACTGTGTAAAGTAATTAACACGGAAGAGGGCAGTATACTGCTGCTGATGGATCTGGATAGATTGGAGGCTTGGGCAGAAAAGTGGCAGATGAGGTTTAATACTGACAAATGTAAAGTTATGCACATGGGAAGGAATAATGCAAGTCACCAGTACATACTAAATGGTAAACACTGGGTAACACTGAAATGGAATAGCACTTAGGAATTTTAGTGAACAGCAAACTAAGCTGTAGAAACCAGTGTTAGGCAGCTGTTGCCAAGGCCAATACGATAATGGGTTACATCAAAATGGGCATAGATGCCTGTGATTAGAACATAGTCCTGCCATTTTACAAATCCCTAGTCAGACCACACATGGAGTACTGTGTACAGTTCTGGACTCCTGTGAACAAGGCAGACATAGCAGAACTCGAGAGGGTCCAGAGGAAGGCAACTAAAGTAATAACTGGAATGGGTGGACCACAGTGCCCAAAAGATGACTGAGGAGAGATCTAATAACTATGTATAAATATATCAGGGGTCAGTACAGAGATATCTCCCATCATCCATTTATCCCCAGGACTGTGACAAGGGGACATCCTCTTTCTGGAGGAAAGAAGGTTTGTACACAAAAATACAAGAGGATTCTTTACGGTAAGAGCAGTGAGACTATGGAACTCTCTGCCTGAGGAGGTGGTGATGGTGAATTCCATAAAGGATTTAAGAGGGTATTTCTGTAGTGTAATAATATTACAAGCTATAGCTACTAAAGATGGGTTGTTGATCCAGGTAGTTATTCTGATTGCCTGATTGGAGTCGGGAAGGAATTTTTTTTCCCTAAAGTGGGGAAAATTGGCTTTTACCTCACAGGTTATTATTTTTTTGCCTTCCTCTGGATCAACTTGCAGGATAACAGGCTGAACTGGATGGACAAATGTATTATTTCACCCTTATAAACTATGTTACTAAGTTGATACAGGGAGGTAGTCATACTGAGTAAATGTAATCATCTAAAAGTTTTTGGAAGATGGAGGATAGTAGGAGGTAAATGACTTGATGGCATAAGAAGCAGAGAAGGGTTTCTAAAGGAAGTACTTGTAGGGATGACTTTTTTCAGCACTAGGTCTAGAAGAAAAGTTCCCACCTCTCTGCCCTTTGAGACCCTAAATTAACTATGATGTTATTAAGATTTTGAAGGGATCACGATGGAAGGATCAAGCCTTACAATTATGGTGTAATAGGTATGTGGATATACAGTATGGAATATGGAATAACTTTGGTGTCAGTGCTTTGGATCACACTGATTGGTTGACCAACAGATTGACCTGATCTGAGTCTGATCTGAGTTATGTAGAGGAGTTTGTGAATGATTGTGTACCGCCTTAAATTTTTTATCCACATGCAATATATAATGTTTTATATATGTACAGTATGTGTGTATTCATGTATGTGTATTTTTATGTTATTATTGTGATTTACATAACTGTAAATTAGAGCATTTTTTATAGGAAATGCGGCTGATATGGCCTCTCTGTATTTAATTTTGGTTAATTAGCTGTATGGAGTTGGGAAGACTCTTTGTGAAGAATCTTAGTCTTGCACTGGTACGCAGTTTACTATTCAGGCCTTCCTAGACTTCGGTTCAGCAGGAAGCTTCCCATATTAGGCCTTGGTGAACCAGTACCATAAACGCATCCAGCGCTTAGAAAATCCCTGCAATAATAGAAAAGTTCTCTCTGAGACCAACCAGGACATCACTGAGGCCATTTAGATGGCACAATCTGCTGCCAGCAAACAATAATTTAGGTGAGAGCTTCAACAATCATATTAACTAATGAACGAGTAATCAGCGGCATCTTTACACCAGCAGATCATTGCTAACAAGCGTTCCTACAAATGCTTATTAGCGATTATCTGGCTGATGCTCGGCCAGTGCAAAGAGGCCTTAAGTCTTACCTACTGTAGGTCTCTGCTTGTATGAAGAGAGTTGCTGAGCCAATCATGAAGTGGACTTTAATCTGAATTTTGAGATAAATTTGATTAGCCGCAAAGCCAAATTTCTTTGTGCTTCTCTGTAGTGAATCTATTTAAACTGAAATAACTAGAAAAAAAACAACAAAAAAATCTTATCTGATCCATTTGCTTGCGACAGGCCAGCCGCCGCTATCCTGCTTAAAGATCTCGGCCGAAATCCCGTGCGCGGTGATGAGATTTCACGCCAGACCTTCAAACAAGATGGCAGCGGCAGGCCCATCACGAGCAAATGGATCAGGTATTATTATTATTTTTTATTTTACACTCTATTATTTATATCAGAAGCTGCGATCATTTATGAATGCGGCATCTGAAGGGTACAATGACGGGGAGCGGTGCAGTCACTGCTCCCTGTCATTGCAAAATCACCCAAATAGTGGTCATTCAGGAGGGGCAGTCAGAGCCTCCCTGATATACTGCTCAAAGATGCAAGAAATGAAACTAAAGGGGCAGTAGACTAAATAAAATTTTGCTTTTAATAAATAGGAGATAAAATAGCCCCTACTAGACAGACAACGAATAAGACGTGCCCTATCTTGGGCAAGTACAGACACAACACACAGAAATGTCACTAGGGGAATAAATCAGGTGCAAAGTGGAAAGTCAATTTGGGCGGCGGGGGTAGTATTGTGTAATGCCCACTAGCCCTAGTACCTCCCTACTTGTCCTGTGACACACTATAAAGTATCCAAAGGACAGGGTCCAAAAAGCCCCGCAAGGGGTGGCCCAGACAGGAACTCTGATCCTAATAGGATACCCTGATAAGGCCCTGGTCAAAATTATGACAGAAGGAGACAGAGTACACACTTTGGAACACTTACACAAAAATATATAATGAGCGCAGAAAAAAGGGGTATAACACCACCTAGACGTCCAAAAGAGATCAGGGTGGGGGCATACTCAAGTGTCCCGACGCGTTTCTTCGGTTAGAGCCCCAGGATTCTTCAGGGGACACGGGGCTAAGTGTTCGCTGTAATCAGTCTGTGACTAAGCTCGTTTTTTGGCTGCGGTCAGGGGTGGCCATCATCCTAGCAGACACCACCACACTGGGTCTTGCTGCACAGTGTGCCTACAGCCACCCCTGACCGCAGCCAAAAAATGAGCTTAGTCACAGACTGATTACAGCGAACACTTAGCACCGTGTCCCCTGAAGAATCCTGGGGCTCTAACCGAAGAAACGCGTCGGGACACTTGAGTATGCCCCCACCCTGATCTCTTTTGGACGTCTAGGTGGTGTTATACCCCTTTTTTCTGTGTTCATTATATATTTTTGTGTAAGCGTTCCAAAGTGTGTACTCTGTCTCCTTCTGTCATAATTTTGACCAGGGCCTTATCAGGGTATCCTATTAGGATCAGAGTTCCTGTCTGGGCCACCCCTTGCGGGGCTTTTTGGACCCCGTCCTTTGGATACTTTATAGGGTGTCACAGGACAAGTAGGGAGGTACTAGGGCTAGTGGGCATTACACAATACTACCCCCGCCGCCCAAACTGACCTTCCACTTTGCACCTGATTTATTCCCCTAGTGACATTTCTGTGTGTTGTGTCTGTACTTGTCCAAGATAGGGCACGTCTTATTCGTTGTCTGTCTAGTAGGGGCTATTTTATCTCCTATTTATTAAAAGCGAAGTTTTATTTAGTCTACTGCCCCTTTAGTTTCATTCCCTGTCATTGCACCCACTACTTACAAAGTAATTTATCACAAAGTGGATTTAAAAAAAAATAATTGGCAAACCAGCTGCATCTGAATTTTTAATACTTCCTACTTTAAAACTTCCTGCTATTTCTCCCATCAGTTCTGAAGGTTTTGGACCAGAAGAGAGACCCTGGAAGCTTTTGGAGAATTTTTATGCCCTGGCCCTCTGGAGGAATTTTTGCTTGCATCCAGACCAAAGAAGAGAGGGAATAAGGAGGAGGGGGGGGGGGGGGTACTGTTACAATAGCAGTTCACACGACCACCACTGTGCTGTGTGCACAGGTGCCTCCTTCCTATGTATTCATTGTACCATTTTTATTGTCCATTGTCTTCTGCACTGCTAGGGTTAATCTTCTCCTGCTATGTAAACTGCTGCATGGCTGTGTTCAAGAAAAAGGTTTTTATTATTTATGCAAATGATGCCTTCAGTGCACCAAGAGGCATGGCAAGCACTGGCAAGCCGAGGAGCTGAGGTGCACTGAGTGGCTAGGGCAGGCCCCTTGGTGCACTAAGGCAACTATTTGCATAAAGAAGAAAAGCCTTTTTTCTCTAGAATGGCTCAACTGATATTCACAGGTCAAGTATTATTTTAATTAGCAGGGGAAACCCTACCAGACAGTATGCCATTTGTAATAGGATTGATCCTGCTGAAAGGTGCTCTTTAAATTTACAGTATCATATCAAACTGCGCAGCATATATTGAGCTCTCAGTTCCCCCCTTCCCAGAGAATGAGCAATTTTTTTTTCAAAAGAACTTGTCGCCGCACCTGATATGTCTGTTTTAGTAAATAATTTCATTCCCCGTAATAACAATTCTGGAACACCTTTTTTTAGAACTCTACATAATAGTGTTCCTCTGTTATTCCTTTCTAGAAATATATGAATTAATTGACAACAGTGCGTTACCATTTGGAGGTATGTCTCTGCAAATATATTTTTGGTCCGCATCCAATCTGCATTTTTTGCGGGTCGGATGCGGATCCACTCACTTCAATGGAGTCACAAAAGATGTGTACAGCACACCTGTGTGCTGTCCACATCTGTATGTCCGTTCCGTGACCCCTCAAAAAAATAGAACATGTCCTATTCTTGTCCATTTTATAGACAAGGATAGGACAGTTCTATGGAGGGCAGGACGTTTCGATCCGGAAAATGCAGAACACACACGGTATCTGAGATTTGTGAATCCACTGCAAAACAGGCAACGGTCGTGTGCACGAGCGCTAAGTCAATGTTCGATCCTTTAATAGGCCTTGAGACATGACTTGGATAATAAATAACAGAGCATCTCATCTGCAGACAGCTGTTTAGCAGTGATTGCCCCTCATTATTACAATGCAGAGAGTACTGGCTTGATGGGTGAGAGGCCTAAGTCAGGATTTGTGAGGTACGATCTCTCTTTGCAGAGGGCGCCTTAATCGCCATGAGGAGGCTTATAGGCCATACATGCTCCTCTGGAATTCTGGGAAGAAAAGGATGCAAATGAGCTCTTAAAGTGTAACTGCCGTTTCGTTTTTTATTCCCTAATGGTATAGTACAACCTGCTGTATAAGTGCTTTTGTTAAAATTTGATCATTTTCAGTTTTACCTGCTAATAACTCCAACAAATGCATGCTACCTTCCTATTCAGCAGCTCTTATCTCACAGCGTTGCCATGTGCAGTCCGTCTTCTCTGTATTATAACAAGAGACGGATGAGCTCTGGGAAGAAGAGCTCAGCCCTGTCAGCCTGGAGCTGGGCTGAGGCAGAAAGTGGAGGGGGGGAGGGCTGCTTTAGATGGTGATTTCTTCTCAATGGTAGCATCTAAAAATATACTGGTCTTGTTTGAAAGCTGACAGTCCAAGCTTCCATACAAGACCAGAATGACAGCTCTAGTCCAAGCAACAGAAGAGAAATCACTGTTAGAAATAGAGTCGGGAATAATCGCGGTTAAAATCTGCTTTTACTTTCAGCTTTATTCACAGCATCCTGATTTCTATCATTGATATCTTCCCCTGTACTGAACAGATTTATGTTATTCTGGTAATGTCTGAAAGTTTGAATGCCAGCTTTCAGACAATATAAAGCCCATATTCCTAGCTGGTACCAAACCAGAGATATAAGCAGCTAAAGTGTGGAAGAGAATGACGGACAGCTGGCTATTAAGAGGTTAAAAAAATGCTTACTGATTTAATGTAATTGCAGGGATTGTCTCTGGTTAGCTGGATGTGAGGATACACACTGCTCTGGGTACTGTGGGAAGTTATCTGCGTTCTGATTGGTCCTGCTAGTTCATGTGAGGAGAGCAAGGGCTTATGGGAAGTGAGGAAAATACAGGATGGCCTCAAGGAAGGGCAAAGTTCATCACAGGAAGAGCAGCAGAGGCCATCTTAGGAAGTTGCTGAAATAGAGGCACAGAGAAATATGGTTGCTACGGGCTGAATACAGACATCAGAAAGGTAAAATTAACTGAAAAATGCAGCTTCATGAATATCTTCCCTTCAGCATCACATATGTGAGGAACTTCATTTTTGGTAGTGAAGTGGCAGTTACACTTTAACAAGCTATGTCTCTAATGGTACCAAATGTAAGGCAACTATCCTATAAGTCAATGTTTGACTTTTAAAAACAGGCCTTGTAACATGACTTGGATAATAAATAAGCCAGCACCTCATCTGAAAACAGCTGTTTCGAGGGGATTATTGCCCCTAATCAGTGCAGAGCAGAGACTACTGACTTAAGTGACTGAGAGGCCTAAGTCAGGATTTGTGAGATACTATCTCTCTTTGCAGAGCGCTCCTTAATCGTCTTGAATTCTGGGGAAAAAGGGATGCAAATGAGCTCTTAGCAAGCCTTACCTCTAATGCCACCAGATGCATTATTTCAATGGTATACTACCAGAATGGTAGATGGCAGAACATTGATATATATATACAGTACAGACCAAAAGTTTGGACACACCTTCTCATTCAAATAGTTTTCTTTATTTTCATGACTATGAAAATTGTAGATTCACACTGAAGGCATCAAAACTATGAATTAACACATGTGGAATTATATACATAACAAAAAAGTGAAAATATGTCATATTCTAGGTTCTTCAAAGTAGCCACCTTTTGCTTTGATTGCTGCTTTGCACACTCTTGGCATTCTCTTGATGAGCTTCAAGAGGTAGTCACCTGAAATGGTTTTAACTTCACAGGTGTGCCCTGTCAGGTTTAATAAGTGGGATTTCTTGCCTTATAAATGGGGTTGGGGCCATCAGTTGCCTTGTGGAGAAGTCAGGTGGCTACACAGCTGATAGTCCTACTGAATAGACTGTTAGAATTTGTATTATGGCAAGAAAAAAGCAGATAAGTAAAGAAAAACGAGTGGCCATCATTACTTTAAGAAATGAAGGTCAGTCCGAAAAATTGGGAAAACTTTGAAAGTGTCCCCAAGTGCAGTCACAAAAACCATCAAGCGCTACAAAGAAACTGGCTCACATGCGGACCGCCCCAGGAAAGGAAGACCAAGAGTCACCTCTGATGAGGAGGATAAGTTCATCCGAGTCACCAGCCTCAGAAATCGCAGGTTAACAGCAGCTCAGATTAGAGACCAGGTCAATGCCACACAGAGTTCTAGCAGCAGACACATCTCTAAAACAACTGTTAAGAGGAGACTGTGTGAATCAGGCCTTCATGGTAGAATATCTGCTAGGAAACCACTGCTAAGGACAGGAAACAAGCAGAAGAGACTTGTTTGGCCTAAAGAACACAAGAAATGGACATTAGACCAGTGGAAATCTGTGCTTTGGTCTGATGAGTCCAAATTTGAGATCTTTGGTTCCAACCACCGTGTCTTTGTGCGACGCAGAAAAGGTGAACGGATGGACTCTACATGCCTGGTTCCCACCGTGAAGCATGGAGGAGGAGGTGTGATGGTGTGAGGGTGCTTTGCTGGTGACACTGTTGAGGATTTATTCAAAATTGAAGGCATACTGAACCAGCATGGCTACCACAGCATCTTGCAGCGGCATGCTATTCCATCCGGTTTGCATTTAATTGGACAATCATTTATTTTTCAACAGGACAATGACCCCAAACACACCTCCAGGCTGTGTAAGGGCTATTTGACCATGAAGGAGAGTGATGGGGTGTTGCGCCAGATGACCTGGCCTCCACAGTCAACGGACCTGAACCCAATCGAGATGGTTTGGGGCGAGCTGGACCGCAGAGTAAAGGCAAAAGGGCCAACAAGTGCTAAGCATCTCTGGGAACTCCTTCAAGACTGTTGGAAGACCATTTCAGGTGACTACCTCTTGAAGCTCATCAAGAGAATGCCAAGAGTGTGCAAAGCAGTAATCAAAGCAAAAGGTGGCTACTTTGAAGAACCTAAAATATGACATATTTTCAGTTGTTTCACACTTTTTTGTTATGTATATAATTCCACATGTGTTAATTCATAGTTTTGATGCCTTCAGTGTTAATCTACAATTTTCATAGTCATGAAAATAAAGAAAACTCTTTGAATGAGAAGGTGTGTCCAAACTTTTGGTCTGTACTGTATATATACATACAGAGAAAGAAAGAAAGAAGCTTTATGAGGTAGTTGCCTAGAATAATAAAAAAGTAAAAAAAAAAAACATGGAATGGCTCATTCATTGGATATGCCCAAACTTTTGACTGGTCCTGTATAAATATACATATACTCATTTTATATCTACTGTGCGATGTGAAAAATAAATGTAATAAAAATCAATGACAATGGAAAAAGTGCAAACATACATTTGATAAAATCATTAATATAAAATGTACATATAGAACATCACTTAAATTGTTGGATTCTGTATCTCTTATGTGTACATTAGCACATATACAGTACAACTTGCACAGTGTTCCATATAGAAGCAAATGCCACATGCTTTAATAAAAAATATAGATACCCAGCCATTGTCATGCTCTCATTGTGATTTGCTATACGCCAAATATTTCAGAACAGATGTGCAAACTTAACGTTAAGAAACCTTTTATGTCTTTGAAGTCCACGTATTGCTAGCCCAGCAGAAGGAGGATTCATTTTTAGGCCTACAAGAATCTGATTCTTTTTATGTGTCAGCCACTTCATTAATCATGTTTATCTGCACGGCCCAAAGAACTTACATGTATTTACAACCCAGTCACACAGGCTTTACTAAAACATTGATCTAAAAGGATAAAATAGTGCAACAGATCACCATGAAACTGGTATCCCTGGATAGATAAAGCTTTAGATGCTGGTACCACAGATGGTCCTATTTTCCAGAAGAAGTAGCATTGCACTGTCCATCAATGGTATCGTATCAAAGACATTTTGGAGGGGTTTCGGCACTTACACACAAGCTTTCCGCAGGCATGACTTCTCCTCACCCAAGAGTAAAGGCGATAGGACCTTTGCTCTGAAGGTGCTTCCATCATGTTGAAAACTGTGTCCAATCCTTTTGTAATGAGCAGCAGGTAGCTTTGAAAGCCAGGGTCACCCTGATGACTAACTCAAGACTCTATTGTGCCCATGTAACTACAGGTGAAAGGTCACAGTCCAGTTCAGTCTCTGACCCTTTACTTTTTGTTAGAATTGTCACAAGGTATATTAATCAGATTTATTGCATTATGCTGTATCTTTCTTCTTTTGCAAGTCTGCTGCTAGAATAGGGGCTTTGTTCACCCCCAAAGACAGAACTATACAGAAGCATCAGGCACGCTTCACATCATGCAACTGACATTCATGTAGTACAGATGTGTATATATATATATATATACTTATTAGTATTATTTTATATATATATATATATATATATATATAAACTTATTATTATTTGAAACTGAAGAAAGCAGGACTGCAGTGATCTCTCAGCATGAGAGAGATGGGAGGTTGGAGAGAGGTTACAGGTATCCTTTATCCAGCATCACAGGGAAGCCCTAATGTCCTGCTGCTAGAAATTTGTCTGCAAATTGCATCCGATTGATGCTCCTTCGGGTGTAGGTTGATAACCTGATTAAATACCCATCCTTTAGGGGTTTTCCACTTTGCATCTATAGCCTTTAAAATAATAATTTATGAAGGTAGCTGTAATTTTGTAATGCATTTCTTCTACCTTTACCTTTCTTCCGTCCTAGGCTGCGGTCACTTGATTATAGCTATGCAGTTCTTTATTATTTCCTCTGATGTCTATAGAGGGGCAGGGATAGGGGAGTGTCTATGTAACTAGCTGGTGGGAGGAGCTATAAACTAGCTGGGTGTTAGGGGCGGTGATAGGGGAGTGTCTATGTAACTAGCTGGTGGGAGGAGCTATAAACTAGCTGGACATTGTTACAGGCAAAACGGCCAAGAATAGGACATGTTATATTTTTTTTGCGGAGCCACGGAACGGAGCAACGGATTTGGACAGCACACGAATTGCTGTCCGCATATTTTGCGGCCCCATTAAAGTGAATAGGTCCACACCCGAGCCGCAAAAACTGCGGCTCGGATGCGGACCACACCAACGGCCGTGTGCATGAGGCCTTACACTATGAAAAATATTATTTTCTACAAAAGGAATAACATTTGTAATAGTTTTTAAAATCTGTCCAAAATGCGTTATTATTCACTTTCGATTTGTTACTCCATAAATAAATTAATTACATTTGTCTAGAATAAATAGCGGCATCTTTGCAAAACATTAGTGAACGCATCAGAACAGCTAAGGGTACTTTCACACTAGCGTTTTTCTTTTCCAGCACTGAGTTCCGTCAAAAGAGTCCAATGCCAAAAAAGAACTGATCAGTTTTATCCCCATGCATTCTGAATGGAGAGCAATCCGTTCAGGATGCATCAGGATTAGAGTTGAGCGAACACCTGGATGTTCGGGTTCGAGAAGTTCGGCCGAACATCCCGGAAATGTTCGGGTTCGGGATCCGAACCCGATCCGAACTTCGTCCCGAACCCGAACCCCATTGAAGTCAATGGGGACCCGAACTTTTCGGCACTAAAAAGGCTGTAAAACAGCCCAGGAAAGAGCTAGAGGGCTGCAAAAGGCAGCAACATGTAGGTAAATCCCCTGCAAACAAATGTGGATAGGGAAATGAATTAAATTAAAAATTAAATAAATAAAAATTAACCAAAATCAATTGGAGAGAGGTTCCATAGCAGAGAATCTGGCTTCCCGTCACCCACCACTGGAACAGTCCATTCTCAGATATTTAGGCCCCGGCACCCAGGCAGAGGAGAGAGGTCCCGTAACAGAGAATCTGTCTTCATGTCAGCAGAGAATTAGTCTGCATGTCATAGCAGAGAATGAGGCTTCACGTCAGCCACCACTGCAACAGTCCATTGGCATATATTTAGGCCCAGCACCCAGGCAGAGGAGGGAGGTCCCGTAACAGAGAATCTGTCTTCATGTCAGCAGAGAATTAGTCTGCATGTCATAGCAGAGAATGAGGCTTCACGTCAGCCACCACTGCAACAGTCCATTGGCATATATTTAGGCCCAGCACACACACAGGCAGAGGAGAGAGGTCCCGTAACAGAGAATCTGGCTTCATGTCAGCAGAGAATCAGTCTGCATGTCATAGCAGAGAATGAGGCTTCACGTCAGCCACCACTGCAACAGTCCATTGGCATATATTTAGGCCCAGCACACACACAGGCAGAGGAGAGAGGTCCCGTAACAGAGGATCTGGCTTCATGTCAGCAGAGAATCAGTCTGCATGTCATAGCAGAGAATCAGGCTTCACGTCAGCCACCACTGCAACAGTCCATTGTCATAAATTTAGGCCCAGCACCCAGGCAGAGGAGAGAGGTCCCGTAACAGACAATCTGGCTTCATGTCAGCAGAGAATTAGTCTGCATGTCATAGCAGAGAATGAGGCTTCACGTCAGCCACCACTGCAACAGTCCATTGGCATATATTTAGGCCTAGCACACAGGCAGAGGAGAGAGGTCCCGTAACAGACAATCTGGCTTCATGTCAGCAGAGAATCAGTCTGCATGTCATAGCAGAGAATGAGGCTTCACGTCACCCACCACTGCAACAGTCCATTGGCATATATTTAGGCCTAGCACACAGGCAGAGCAGAGAGGTCCCGTAACAGACAATCTGGCTTCATGACAGCAGAGAATCAGTCTGCATGTCATAGCAGAGAATGAGGCTTCACGTCACCCACCACTGCAACAGTCCATTGGCATATATTTAGGCCTAGCACACAGGCAGAGCAGAGAGGTCCCGTAACAGACAATCTGGCTTCATGACAGCAGAGAATCAGTCTGCATGTCATAGCAGAGAATGAGGCTTCACGTCACCCACCACTGCAACAGTCCATTGGCATATATTTAGGCCTAGCACACAGGCAGAGCAGAGAGGTCCCGTAACAGACAATCTGGCTTCATGACAGCAGAGAATCAGTCTGCATGTCATAGCAGAGAATGAGGCTTCACGTCACCCACCACTGCAACAGTCCATTGGCATATATTTAGGCCTAGCACACAGGCAGAGCAGAGAGGTCCCGTAACAGACGATCTGGCTTCATGTCAGCAGAGAATCAGTCTGCATGTCATAGCAGAGAATGAGGCTTCACGTCAGCCACCACTGCAACAGTCCATTGGCATATATTTAGGCCCAGCACCCAGGCAGAGGAGGGAGGTCCCGTAACAGAGAATCTGTCTTCATGTCAGCAGAGAATTAGTCTGCATGTCATAGCAGAGAATGAGGCTTCACGTCAGCCACCACTGCAACAGTCCATTGGCATATATTTAGGCCCAGCACACACACAGGCAGAGGAGAGAGGTCCCGTAACAGAGAATCTGTCTTCATGTCAGCAGAGAATTAGTCTGCATGTCATAGCAGAGAATCAGGCTTCACGTCACCCACCACTGCAACAGTCCATTGGCATATATTTAGGCCCAGCACCCAGGCAGAGGAGGGAGGTCCCGTAACAGAGAATCTGTCTTCATGTCAGCAGAGAATTAGTCTGCATGTCATAGCAGAGAATGAGGCTTCACGTCAGCCACCACTGCAACAGTCCATTGGCATATATTTAGGCCCAGCACACACACAGGCAGAGGAGAGAGGTCCCGTAACAGACAATCTGGCTTCATGTCAGCAGAGAATTAGTCTGCATGTCATAGCAGAGAATGAGGCTTCACGTCACCCACCACTGCAACAGTCCATTGGCATATATTTAGGCCCAGCACCCAGGCAGAGGAGGGAGGTCTCGTAACAGAGAATCTGTCTTCATGTCAGCAGAGAATTAGTCTGCATGTCATAGCAGAGAATGAGGCTTCACGTCACCCACCACTGCAACAGTCCATTGGCATATATTTAGGCCTAGCACACAGGCAGAGCAGAGAGGTCCCGTAACAGACAATCTGGCTTCATGACAGCAGAGAATCAGTCTGCATGTCATAGCAGAGAATGAGGCTTCACGTCACCCACCACTGCAACAGTCCATTGGCATATATTTAGGCCTAGCACACAGGCAGAGCAGAGAGGTCCCGTAACAGACGATCTGGCTTCATGTCAGCAGAGAATCAGTCTGCATGTCATAGCAGAGAATGAGGCTTCACGTCAGCCACCACTGCAACAGTCCATTGGCATATATTTAGGCCCAGCACCCAGGCAGAGGAGGGAGGTCCCGTAACAGAGAATCTGTCTTCATGTCAGCAGAGAATTAGTCTGCATGTCATAGCAGAGAATGAGGCTTCACGTCAGCCACCACTGCAACAGTCCATTGGCATATATTTAGGCCCAGCACACACACAGGCAGAGGAGAGAGGTCCCGTAACAGAGAATCTGTCTTCATGTCAGCAGAGAATTAGTCTGCATGTCATAGCAGAGAATCAGGCTTCACGTCACCCACCACTGCAACAGTCCATTGGCATATATTTAGGCCCAGCACCCAGGCAGAGGAGGGAGGTCCCGTAACAGAGAATCTGTCTTCATGTCAGCAGAGAATTAGTCTGCATGTCATAGCAGAGAATGAGGCTTCACGTCAGCCACCACTGCAACAGTCCATTGGCATATATTTAGGCCCAGCACACACACAGGCAGAGGAGAGAGGTCCCGTAACAGAGAATCTGTCTTCATGTCAGCAGAGAATTAGTCTGCATGTCATAGCAGAGAATGAGGCTTCACGTCAGCCACCACTGCAACAGTCCATTGGCATATATTTAGGCCCAGCACACACACAGGCAGAGGAGAGAGGTACCGTAACAGACAATCTGGCTTCATGTCAGCAGAGAATTAGTCTGCATGTCATAGCAGAGAATGAGGCTTCACGTCACCCACCACTGCAACAGTCCATTGGCATATATTTAGGCCCAGCACCCAGGCAGAGGAGGGAGGTCCCGTAACAGAGAATCTGTCTTCATGTCAGCAGAGAATTAGTCTGCATGTCATAGCAGAGAATGAGGCTTCACGTCAGCCACTACTGCAACAGTCCATTGGCATATATTTAGGCCCAGCACACACACAGGCAGAGGAGAGAGGTCCCGTAACAGAGGATCTGGCTTCATGTCAGCAGAGAATCAGTCTGCATGTCATAGCAGAGAATCAGGCTTCACGTCAGCCACCACTGCAACAGTCCATTGGCATATATTTAGGCCTAGCACACAGGCAGAGGAGAGAGGTCCCGTAACAGACAATCTGGCTTCATGTCAGCAGAGAATCAGTCTGCATGTCATAGCAGAGAATGAGGCTTCACGTCAGCCACCACTGCAACAGTCCATTGTCATAAATTTAGGCCCAGCACCCAGGCAGAGGAGGGAGGTCCCGTAACAGACAATCTGGCTTCATGTCAGCAGAGAATTAGTCTGCATGTCATAGCAGAGAATCAGGCTTCATGTCAGCCACCACTGCAACAGTCCATTGGCATATATTTAGGCCTAGCACACAGGCAGAGGAGAGGTTCATTCAACTTTGGGTAGCCTCGCAATATAATGGTAAAATGAAAATAAAAATAGGATTGAATGAGGAAGTGCCCTGGAGTCCAATAATATATGGTTATGGGGAGGTAGTTAATGTCTAATCTGGACAAGGGACGGACAGGTCCTGTGGGATCCATGCCTGGTTCATTTTTATGAACGTCAGCTTGTCCACATTGGCTGTAGACAGGCGGCTGCGTTTGTCTGTAATGACGCCCCCTGCCGTGCTGAATACACGTTCAGACAAAACGCTGGCTGCCGGGCAGGCCAGCACCTCCAAGGCATAAAAGGCTAGCTCTGGCCACGTGGACAATTTAGAGACCCAGAAGTTGAATGGGGCCGAACCATCAGTCAGTACGTGGAGGGGTGTGCACACGTACTGTTCCACCATGTTAGTGAAATGTTGCCTCCTGCTAACACGTTGCGTATCAGGTGGTGGTGCAGTTAGCTGTGGCGTGTTGACAAAAGTTTTCCACATCTCTGCCATGCTAACCCTGCCCTCAGAGGAGCTGGCCGTGACACAGCTGCCTTGGCGACCTCTTGCTCCTCCTCTGCCTTGGCCTTGGGCTTCCACTTGTTCCCCTGTGACATTTGGGAATGCTCTCAGTAGCGCGTCTACCAACGTGCGCTTGTACTCGCGCATCTTCCTATCACGCTCCAGTGCAGGAAGTAAGGTGGGCACATTGTCTTTGTAGCGTGGATCCAGCAGGGTGGCAACCCAGTAGTCCGCACAGGTTAAAATGTGGGCAACTCTGCTGTCGTTGCGCAGGCACTGCAGCATGTAGTCGCTCATGTGTGCCAGGCTGCCCAGGGATAAGGACAAGCTGTCCTCTGTGGGAGGCGTATCGTCATCGTCCTGCCTTTCCCCCCAGCCACGCACCAGTGATGGACCCGAGCTGCGTTGGGTGCCACCCCGCTGTGACCATGCTTCATCCTCATCCTCCTCCACCTCCTCCTCATCCTCGTCCTCCTCGTCCTCCAGTAGTGGGCCCTGGCTGGCCACATTTGTACCTGGCCTCTGCTGTTGCCAAAAACCTCCCTCTGAGTCACTTCGAAGAGACTGGCCTGAAAGTGCTAAAAATGACCCCTCTTCCTCCTCCTCCTCCTCCTCCTCCTGGGCCACCTCCTCTTCCATCATCGCCCTAAGTGTTTTCTCAAGGAGACATAGAAGTGGTATTGTAACGCTGATAACGGTGTCATCGCCACTGGCCATGTTGGTGGAGTACTCGAAACAGCGCAACAGGGCACACAGGTCTCGCATGGAGGCCCAGTCATTGGTGGTGAAGTGGTGCTGTTCTGTAGTGCGACTGACCCGTGCGTGCTGCAGCTGAAACTCCACTATGGCCTGCTGCTGCTCGCACAGTCTGTCCAGCATGTGCAAGGTGGAGTTCCACCTGGTGGGCACGTCGCATATGAGGCGGTGAGCGGGAAGGCCGAAGTTACGCTGTAGCGCAGACAGGCGAGCAGCAGCAGGATGTGAACGCCGGAAGCGCGAACAGACGGCCCGCACTTTATGCAGCAGCTCTGACATGTCGGGGTAGTTGTGAATGAACTTCTGCACCACCAAATTCAGCACATGCGCCAAGCAAGGGATGTGCGTCAAATTGGCTAGTCCCAGAGCTGCAACGAGATTTCGCCCATTATCACACACCACCAGGCCGGGCTTGAGGCTCACCGGCAGCAACCACTCGTCGGTCTGTTGTTCTATACCCCGCCACAACTCCTGTGCGGTGTGGGGCCTGTCCCCCAAACATATGAGTTTCAGAATGGCCTGCTGACGTTTACCCCGGGCTGTGCTGAAGTTGGTGGTGAAGGTGTGTGGCTGACTGGATGAGCAGGTGGAAGAAGAGGAGGAGGAAGCCGAGAAGGAGGAGGTGGCAACAGGAGGCAAAGAATGTTGCCCTGCGATCCTTGGCGGCAGAAGGACGTGCGCCAAACAGCTCTCCGCCTGGGGCCCAGCTGCCACTACATTTACCCAGTGTGCAGTTAGGGAGATATAGCGTCCCTGGCCGTGCTTACTGGTCCACGTATCTGTGGTTAGGTGGACCTTGCCACAGATGGCGTTGCGCAGTGCACACTTGATTTTATCGGATACTTGGTTGTGCAGGGAAGGCACGGCTCTCTTGGAGAAGTAGTGCCGGCTGGGAACAACATACTGTGGGACAGCAAGCGACATGAGCTGTTTGAAGCTGTCTGTGTCCACCAGCCTAAATGACAGCATTTCATAGGCCAGTAGTTTAGAAATGCTGGCATTCAGGGCCAGGGATCGAGGGTGGCTAGGTGGGAATTTACGCTTTCTATCAAATGTTTGTGAGATGGAGAGCTGAACGCTGGCGTGTGACATGGTTGAGACGCTTGGTGACGGAGGTGGTGGTGGTGGTGTTGGTGGTACATCCCCTGTTTGCTGGGCGGCAGGTGCCAACGTTCCTCCAGAGGCGGAGGAAGAGGCCGAGGCGGCAGCAGCAGAAGAGGCCGAGGCGGCAGCAGCAGAAGAGGTAGCAGGGGGAGCCTGAGTTACTTCCTTGGTTTTAAGGTGTTTACTCCATTGCAGTTCATGCTTTGCATGCAGGTGCCTGGTCATGCAGGTTGTGCTCAGGTTCAGAACGTTAATGCCTCGCTTCAGGCTTTGATGGCACAGCGTGCAAACCACTCGGGTCTTGTCGTCAGCACATTGTTTGAAGAAGTGCCATGCCAGGGAACTCCTTGAAGCTGCCTTTGGGGTGCTCGGTCCCAGATGGCGGCGGTCAGTAGCAGGCGGAGTCTCTTGGCGGCGGGTGTTCTGCTTTTGCCCACTGCTCCCTCTTTTGCTACGCTGTTGGCTCGGTCTCACCACTGCCTCTTCCTCCGAACTGTGAAAGTCAGTGGCACGACCTTCATTCCATGTGGGGTCTAGGACCTCATCGTCCCCTGCATCGTCTTCCACCCAGTCTTGATCCCTGACCTCCTGTTCAGTCTGCACACTGCAGAAAGACGCAGCAGTTGGCACCTGTGTTTCGTCATCATCAGAGACATGCTGAGGTGGTATTCCCATGTCCTCATCATCAGGAAACATAAGTGGTTGTGCGTCAGTGCATTCTATGTCTTTCACCGCTGGGGAAGGGCTAGGTGGATGCCCTTGGGAAACCCTGCCAGCGGAGTCTTCAAACAGCATAAGAGACTGCTGCATAACTTGAGGCTGAGACAGTTTCCCTGGTATGCATGGGGGTGATGTGACAGACTGATGGGGTTGGTTTTCAGGCGCCATCTGTGCGCTTTCTGCAGAAGACTGGGTGGGAGATAATGTGAACGTGCTGGATCCACTGTCGGCCACCCAATTGACTAATGCCTGTACCTGCTCAGGCCTTACCATCCTTAGAACGGCATTGGGCCCCACCATATATCGCTGTAAATTCTGGCGGCTACTGGGACCTGAGGTAGTTGGTACACTAGGACGTGTGGATGTGGCAGAACGGCCACGTCCTCTCCCAGCACCAGAGGGTCCACTAACACCACCACGACCATGTCCACGTCCGCGTCCCTTACTAGATGTTTTTCTCATTGTTATGGTTCACCACAACAACAAATATATTATTTGGCCCAATGTATTGTATTCAAATTCAGCGGGATATAAATTTGAGGCCTAGTATTTAGGCGCTGGGTGACCGGTATGGATTTAGTGACAGAATTAGACTTGGAAATGCACAGAAGCGTGTGTGTGAAGTTATTCTGAATGACCCTATGTGCACCTTGAATATTATATACCCTTTTAGGGATAGATTTCAAATAGCTCTGATATAGCAGAAACCACTAAATTATGAAATTGCTAAATTGGGAATTGTATTTCAACCCAGAACAAAAAATGTGCTTTGACGGACACTAAATAACTTTCCCAGCCACAACAGGACAGCGTTAACGAGAGATTTAGCAGGATATAAATTTGAGGCCTAGTATTTAGGCGCTGGGTGACAGGTATGGGTTTAGTGACAGAATTAGACTTGGAAATACACAGTAGCGGGTGTGTGTGAAGTTATTCTGAATGACCCAATGTGCACCTTGAATATTATATACCCTTTTAGGGATAGATTTCAAATAGCTCTGATATAGCAGAAACCACTAAATTATGAAATTGTTAAATTGGGAATTGTATTTAAACCCAGAACAAAAAATGTGCTTTGACGGACACTAAATAACTTTCCCAGCCACAACAGGACAGCGTTAACGAGAGATTTAGCAGGATATAAATTTGAGGCCTAGTATTTAGGCGCTGGGTGACAGGTATGGGTTTAGTGACAGAATTAGACTTAGAAATACACAGTAGCGGGTGTGTGTGAAGTTATTCTGAATGACCCAATGTGCACCTTGAATATTATATACCCTTTTAGGGATAGATTTCAAATAGCTCTGATATAGCAGAAACCACTAAATTATGAAATTGCTAAATTGGGAATTGTATTTCAACCCAGAACAAGAAATGTGCTTGAACGGACACTAAATAACTCGCCCAGCTACAGCACTAAGGACAGATTTAGCGGGATATAAATTTGAGGCCTAGTATTTAGGCGCTGGGTGACAGGTATAGATTTACTGACGGAATTAGACTTGGAAATGCACAGTAGCGTGTGTGTGAAGTTATTCTGAATGACCCAATGTGCACCTTGAATATTATATACCCTTTTAGGGATAGATTTCAAATAGCTCTGATATAGCAGAAACCACTAAATTATGAAATTGCTAAATTGGGAATTGTATTTCAACCCAGAACAAGAAATGTGCTTGAACGGACACTAAATAACTCGCCCAGCTACAGCACTAGGGACAGATTTAGCTGGATATAAATTTGAGGCCTAGTATTTAGGCGCTGGGTGACCGGTATGGATTTAGTGACAGAATTAGACTTGGAAATGCACAGAAGCGGGTGTGTGAAGTTATTCTGAATGACCCTATGTGCACCTTGAATATTATATACCCTTTTAGGGATAGATTTCAAATAGCTCTGATATAGCAGAAACCACTAAATTATGAAATTGCTAAATTGGGAATTGTATTTCAACCCAGAACAAGAAATGTGCTTGAACGGACACTAAATAACTCGCCCAGCTACAGCACTAGGGACAGATTTAGCTGGATATAAATTTGAGGCCTAGTATTTAGGCGCTGGGTGACCGGTATGGATTTAGTGACAGAATTAGACTTGGAAATGCACAGAAGCGTGTGTGTGAAGTTATTCTGAATGACCCTATGTGCACCTTGAATATTATATACCCTTTTAGGGATAGATTTCAAATAGCTCTGATATAGCAGAAACCACTAAATTATGAAACTGCTAAATTGGGAATTGTATTTCAACCCAGAACAAAAAATGTGCTTTGACGGACACTAAATAACTTTCCCAGCCACAACAGGACAGCGTTAACGAGAGATTTAGCAGGATATAAATTTGAGGCCTAGTATTTAGGCGCTGGGTGACAGGTATGGGTTTAGTGACAGAATTAGACTTGGAAATACACAGTAGCGGGTGTGTGTGAAGTTATTCTGAATGACCCAATGTGCACCTTGAATATTATATACCCTTTTAGGGATAGATTTCAAATAGCTCTGATATAGCAGAAACCACTAAATTATGAAATTGCTAAATTGGGAATTGTATTTCAACCCAGAACAAGAAATGTGCTTGAACGGACACTAAATAACTCGCCCAGCTACAGCACTAAGGACAGATTTAGCGGGATATAAATTTGAGACCTAGTATTTAGGCGCTGGGTGACAGGTATGGGTTTAGTGCCAGAATTAGACTTGGAAATACACAGTAGCGGGTGTGTGTGAAGTTATTCTGAATGACCCAATGTGCACCTTGAATATTATATACCCTTTTAGGGATAGATTTCAAATAGCTCTGATATAGCAGAAACCACTAAATTATGAAATTGCTAAATTGGGAATTGTATTTCAACCCAGAACAAGAAATGTGCTTGAACGGACACTAAATAACTCGCCCAGCTACAGCACTAAGGACAGATTTAGCGGGATATAAATTTGAGGCCTAGTATTTAGGCGCTGGGTGACAGGTATGGGTTTAGTGCCAGAATTAGACTTGGAAATACACAGTAGCGGGTGTGTGTGAAGTTATTCTGAATGACCCAATGTGCACCTTGAATATTATATACCCTTTTAGGGATAGATTTCAAATAGCTCTGATATAGCAGAAACCACTAAATTATGAAATTGCTAAATTGGGAATTGTATTTCAACCCAGAACAAGAAATGTGCTTGAACGGACACTAAATAACTCGCCCAGCTACAGCACTAAGGACAGATTTAGCGGGATATAAATTTGAGGCCTAGTATTTAGGCGCTGGGTGACAGGTATGGGTTTAGTGCCAGAATTAGACTTGGAAATACACAGTAGCGGGTGTGTGTGAAGTTATTCTGAATGACCCAATGTGCACCTTGAATATTATATACCCTTTTAGGGATAGATTTCAAATAGCTCTGATATAGCAGAAACCACTAAATTATGAAATTGCTAAATTGGGAATTGTATTTCAACCCAGAACAAGAAATGTGCTTGAACGGACACTAAATAACTCGCCCAGCTACAGCACTAAGGACAGATTTAGCGGGATATAAATTTGAGGCCTAGTATTTAGGCGCTGGGTGACAGGTATGGGTTTAGTGCCAGAATTAGACTTGGAAATACACAGTAGCGGGTGTGTGTGAAGTTATTCTGAATGACCCAATGTGCACCTTGAATATTATATACCCTTTTAGGGATAGATTTCAAATAGCTCTGATATAGCAGAAACCACTAAATTATGAAATTGCTAAATTGGGAATTGTATTTCAACCCAGAACAAGAAATGTGCTTGAACGGACACTAAATAACTCGCCCAGCTACAGCACTAGGGACAGATTTAGCGGGATATAAATTTGAGGCCTAGTATTTAGGCGCTGGGTGACAGGTATGGGTTTAGTGCCAGAATTAGACTTGGAAATACACAGTAGCGGGTGTGTGTGAAGTTATTCTGAATGACCCAATGTGCACCTTGAATATTATATACCCTTTTAGGGATAGATTTCAAATAGCTCTGATATAGCAGAAACCACTAAATTATGAAATTGCTACATTGGGAATTGTATTTCAACCCAGAACAAGAAATGTGCTTGAACGGACACTAAATAACTCGCCCAGCTACAGCACTAAGGACAGATTTAGCGGGATATAAATTTGAGGCCTAGTATTTAGGCGCTGGGTGACAGGTATGGGTTTAGTGCCAGAATTAGACTTGGAAATACACAGTAGCGGGTGTGTGTGAAGTTATTCTGAATGACCCAATGTGCACCTTGAATATTATATACCCTTTTAGGGATAGATTTCAAATAGCTCTGATATAGCAGAAACCACTAAATTATGAAATTGCTAAATTGGGAATTGTATTTCAACCCAGAACAAGAAATGTGCTTGAACGGACACTAAATAACTCGCCCAGCTACAGCACTAAGGACAGATTTAGCGGGATATAAATTTGAGGCCTAGTATTTAGGCGCTGGGTGACAGGTATGGGTTTAGTGCCAGAATTAGACTTGGAAATACACAGTAGCGGGTGTGTGTGAAGTTATTCTGAATGACCCAATGTGCACCTTGAATATTATATACCCTTTTAGGGATAGATTTCAAATAGCTCTGATATAGCAGAAACCACTAAATTATGAAATTGCTAAATTGGGAATTGTATTTCAACCCAGAACAAGAAATGTGCTTGAACGGACACTAAATAACTCGCCCAGCTACAGCACTAGGGACAGATTTAGCTGGATATAAATTTGAGGCCTAGTATTTAGGCGCTGGGTGACCGGTATGGATTTAGTGACAGAATTAGACTGGGATATGGCCAAAAAATAAACAGACTATTGCTGGTTAAATGCACTTGGTGTGACAGCTTCACCCTGATGTAGGCTTTAGCCAAAAAACAACCACACCATTGAGGGTTAAATGCACTTGGTGACAGGCGCAGCTTGCCCCTGATTTAGTATATGGCCAAAAAATGAACAGACTATTGCTGGTTAAATGCACTTGGTGTGACAGCTTCACCCTGATGTAGGCTTTAGCCAAAAAACAACCACACCATTGAGGGTTAAATGCACTTGGTGACAGGCGCAGCTTGCCCCTGATTTTGTATATGGCCAAAAAATGAACAGACTATTGCTGGTTAAATGCACTTGGTGTGACAGCTTCACCCTGATGTAGGCTTTAGCCAAAAAACAACCACACCATTGAGGGTTAAATGCACTTGGTCGCAGCTTGTGCTGGCACACCACAAGACACAAAATGGCCGCCGATCACCCCAGAAAAATGTGACTGACAAACGGTCTGTGCAGCCTAAAAACAGTGAGCAATTGAGGATCAGCAGCTCAATGATCCACAGCTGCAGATCGATCAGTTAATCAAGTCCTTTGGAGGAGTTAATCTGCCTAATCTCGCCCTACTGTCGCAGCCGCAACCTCTCCCTACGCTAATCAGAGCAGAGTGACGGGCGGCGCTATGTGACTCCAGCTTAAATAGAGGCTGGGTCACATGGTGCTCTGGCCAATCACAGCCATGCCAATAGTAGGCATGGCTGTGATGGCCTCTTGGGGCAAGTAGTATGACGCTTGTTGATTGGCTGCTTTGCAGCCTTTCAAAAAGCGCCAAGAAAGCGTCACAAAAGCGCGAAGAAAGCGACGAACACCGAACCCGAACCCGGACTTTTACGAAAATGTCCGGGTTCGGGTCCGTGTCACGGACACCCCAAAATTCGGTACGAACCCGAACTATACAGTTCGAGTTCGCTCATCCCTAATCAGGATGTTTTCAGTTTTGACTGATCAGGCAAAAGATAAAACCGCAGCATGCTACGGTTTTATCTCTAGCCAAAAAAACTGAAGACTTGCCTGAATGCCGGATCCGGCATTTTTTCCCATAAGAATGTATTAGTGCCGGATTCAAAATACCGGAATGCCGGATCCGTGCTTCCGGTCTTAGCATGCGCAGACAAAAAAAAAGGTGAAAAAAATAAATGCCGGATCCGTTTTGCTGGATGACACAAGGAAAGAAGGATCCGACATTTCAATGCATTTTTCAGGCTAATCAGGCATTTTTAAGACTGATCAGGATCCTGATCAGTCTTACAAATGCCATCAGTTGGCATATGTTTTGCTGGATCCGGCAGGCAGTGCTTGGAACTGCTTGCCGGATCACTCTGCCGCATGTGTGAAAGTAGCCTAAGATGGCTGCGGTCCAGGGTCAGATTAAAAAAAAAATTTTACTTTCCCATATTAAAACAATTGGTTGCTTTTCCTTATTTTAAGCTGCTCATGCTTGTAGAGGTACTGCTGCATTAATTACTATTTTAACAAGTAAATTCTTGTAATGGACCATATTAGTATGACTTATGGACAAGTACTGTACATAGTAACTTATTAGGTCATTTATCAAACTGGTGTCAAGTAGAACTGGCTTAGTTGCCCATGGAAACCAATCAGATTCCACCTTTCATTTTCCAAAGGAGCTGTCAAAAATGAAAGGTGAAATCTGATTGCTATTGGCAACTAAGCCAGTTCTACTTTAATTCAGTTTGTAAGGCTGAAAGAAGACATACATCTATCCAGTTCAGCCTGTGATCCTGCAAAGTTGATCCACAGGAAGCAAAATCCCCTATGAGGCAAATGCCAAATTTCCTCATTTTAGGAAAAAAAATTATTCTTGACAAATATCAGAAAAAGATAAGGCTCACTCACTGTGGTGTGCCTTATGGATCCTGGGAAGAAAGGGAAGGAAATGAGCTCTTAACAAGCTCTGCCTCTAGCATGTATGGCCTATAAGTCTCCTCACTCCGATTAAGGCACTCTCTCCCCAAGGAGGGATAGTACCCCCAAATTATAGATCCTGTGCACACCATGGACCATTTGCTCAGGTCAATGTATAATATAAAAGAAAAGTCCTTGTCCAGCATGAAGGATAAAAGCCAATTTGTTTTTGCTGGACAAGGTTTTTTTGGGAAATTAGACTAAATCCTTGGACCAACATCCCATTTTCAGTACTTTAGTAGCCATAGCTTCTAATATTATTATTCAAGAAAGCCATCCATCCTTGAACTCTTTTAGTGAATTCACCATGATGACTTCCTCTTGCAGAGAGGTCCATAATCTCACTGCTCTTCCAGTTAAAAATTCACTTTTTTGTTGACTTACAAACCTTCTTTTAAGGAAAATAGCTTAGAGGAGAGATCTTTATATAGACCTTTGATATACATAGATATTAGATCCCCCCTAAATAAAAAAAAATTCTAAAACAGATAGCCCTAATTTTGATTTTTATGAGTACTGTGGTCCACCCATTCCATATATTACTTTAGTTGCCTCTGAACCCACTCAAGGTCTAGTATAGCTTTCTTGTGAACCGATTGTCTTGATAACTTGTACCTACCGGAATACCCCTTTAAGGCACCTGACCACCTGATATTCAAATAAGCTCCAGAAAGCATTAAACCTAAATAGATACAGGGAACACACAATTCACAGAGCACGAGAGTAAGAAGACTACAGGCAGTACACACCACACAAGCAACCAACATACATGGGAACGTCAACCGCAGCCAGTACGCAAGAGAGCAAGCAGCCAGCCTACATGGCACTGAGTGTCACAGTGAAGCATACTGTAACGCCAGTACCCAAAATTGTACACAATATACAATCCAAGTTCCATCTGACTGGTGATTTGTAAAGAATGATTTATATTGATTACCAGCTTTATCATGCATTTAGAGTTTTCATTTTGTCCATAAAAAAGGTTGTCAACTCTGACTCTGTCTTGACCTAAGACTAGACCAAAAGGAACAGTATAAATGTATAGTAGAATTGAATGACTTAAGCCCATTGAGCCTGTCATTTTCCCATGAGCAGACAATGTGCCTAATACTTTTATTTGATATGCAGAGGGAAGCCTTATGTCTGTCATTTTTAATTGCCTTCCTGCATTGGCCTCCGCCACCTTTGCTTGGACACTATTCAATCATTGAACATCCCTTTTAATAGGACATTCCCTTATTTTTTCTGACTTGGTCATCTGAAATTCAGCTTTGTATAGTGACCCTGTGATCTGGCATTTGTCATTCCATGAAATGTGCTTCTCTAGAACTTTTTATTTCTTTCATGACAGCTCCAACAATGTCATTCTTTTCTTGATATTTTCATATTAATTCCAGATTTTCATTCGTTTGACCTAGCAACTGGATTCTTCACTTGCATACCTCAATAATTTCTAATTTGTTTTAAGTCATCCATTAGGAAATGAATGGCACCACAAGTTTGACTTTTCTTTGATACAATTTTCCCATGTCAAGGATGAGAAGATGATAACAGATTTGTGATTCAGATATTTTTTGCCAAATAATTGTCCAGAGAAGCAACCACTCTCACTTCTATTCATGTGAAGAGGCCACAGGATTGATTGATGTGACTGGGAAACGTAAGTTCATGTGCAACTCACAAGGTCATTAGTTCACATCTCTGCCCTGGATTACCCTTCAGTGGCCAAGAGATCGACCTCTATCATTCACAGAGCAAGCTCCTTGGAAGAAACCTAGTCAATCATGATTGCAAAGAAAATTTTAGTTTTTCCGTAGAAAGTTTATTGATGTACTCATCCTACATAGGTGGCAATAGAAACTCATTTTAATTCTAAAACCGTTTTTATCAAACATTTTTTGTAAAAGTTCTTCTAGCTGACTCTAACTCATCATAAGCATGTTCAGCTTTATGATGTCATTTGTTTAAGGGTCTAATCATAGTCATTTTATTTAAAAAAAACAGTGCCTAATTCCCCCAGATAGAAGCAAAGACTAGAAAATGTTCAGGAAGCCTTTTTCTTTGGCTCATTTATAAGGAAACTACACTTCTAGGAAAGGAAATTCAGCTTTTCAGTATCGTTTTTGATGCACTTGATAGGTATCTGAACTGCAAGGCAATTGAATTCACCATTGACATCCTTCTTTTAGTTGATGATTCCGCTCTTTAGCGTAGAGAAAATTGCTTTAGCATTACACTTACTATTTTTAGTTTACATTTACGCATACATTGAGACTTTAGTACTTTCAGTACAAAAGCCACAATGCTCTGCTGGATATAATGTATTACCAAGGACAGAAGTTGCAAGACTAACCTGATTTGTTTTTATGACGAGGTGAGTAGAAGCCTGGACAGAGGGGCGTCTGTGAATGTAGTGTTTCTGGGTTTTGCTAAGGCTTTTGATGCTGTCCCTTTTAGAAGTTTAATAGGTTAAGTTCTATAGGCTTGGAAAGTATAGTTTGTAATTGGATTGAAAACTGTCTGAAGGACCGTGTCCAGAGAGTTGTGGTCAATGATTCCTATTCAGAATGGTCCCAGGTTATAAGTGGTGTACCCCAAGGTTCTGTGCTGTGTCATCTATTATTAAATGTATTTATTAATGATATTGAGGATGGGATTAATAGCACCATTTCTATTTTTGCTGATGACACTAAGCTATGAAGTACTGTGAAGTCTATGGAAGATGTCCATAAACTACAAGCTGACTTGAACACTCTGATTGGGCATCAACTTGGCAAATGAGGATCAATGTCGATAAATGCAGTTGTAAATCTTGGTAGTGATAATCTCTGTGCTTCATATGTCCTAGGTGATGTAACACTGGGAGAGTCACTTATAGAGAAAGATTTGGGTGACCTTGTGGATAGTAGATTAAATAACAGCATACAATGTCAATCAGCTGCTTCTAAGGCCACCAGGATATAGTCATGCATTAAACGAGGCATGGACTCACAGGACAGGGATGTAATATTACTACTTTACAAAGCGTTGGTGCGGCCTCATCTGAAATATGCAGTTCAGTTCTGGGCACCAGTCCTTAGAAAGAACGCACTGCAGCTGGCAAAAGTACAGAGGAGAACGACTAAACTGATAAGGGGCCTGGAGGGTCTTAGTTATGAAGAAAGATTACAATTATTAAATTTATTTAGTCTTGAGATGTCTAAGGGGGGACATAAGGACATGATTAACCTATACAAATATATAAATGTGGTCAAGCATTTTTTGTTTCCATAAAGCCAATATTTATTTATGGTGCCTTGTTTATAGAAAAGTGTCTTTAATTCCCACAGCCGTTCCATGTTCTACAAAGTGAATGGCCATTTAAGCATCAATTTACATGGAATTACTCTACAAGAAAACTGGGAAATGTGTTATATTACTTATGCTGCCTGCAGGCTCCAGACCAGAAATTCCCCAGCATTACTTGCGGGATAAATGTCTGCATGTACTTCTGAGAAGGCAAGTTAAAGTACAATAGTCTGATGCACAAAAAAAACTAATGTTCCATAGCATTATAACTGAACATCTACGGTCATGGATTATGTTCAAATGTGCACCAGTTTCTCCACATAAATGTTCTGTTCTAGGAACAGAAAAATGAAGAAAAAAAATGGCTCTTCCAAATCCATCATATGATGGAAACGAAAGGAGCCTATGAACATAATCTTATGGATATGCCAACTAAAAAGCTAGTTGACTGTGCATTAACAACAGCAGAACTGTAAATACAGCTCTTAGCCAGTGGCGTACCTACCATATTGGCAGACTATGCAGCTGCTATGGGGCCCGTGAGGAAGAGGGGCCCGCAGTGGAGGAGAGGCCCCGCCCCCTAATTGCTCCTGTCTATCTTTCTAAAGCTAAAGGACCTTTGATGATGTCATCACAGGTCCTGTTAGGGAACTGCACAGTGTAAAGAGTAGTTCTCAGGTCAGAACAGTGCATCTGCCAGGACCTGTGATGACATCATCTTCAACATCACAGGTCCTGCAGGATCTAGCAAAGGAACTGCACCAAAAATGGTGTAGTTCCTATGTTTGAAAGGTACATCTGCCAGGACCTGTGATGACATCATCACAGGTCCTTCAACCCCCTAACAGCAAGTATTAGAAGTTCGCAATCAGCTCTGCATTGATCCATACAGACTGGAATGGAGTGGTAAGAGGAGGTCCTCCACTTCCTGTCATTTACCCCTTCCCCATGCCCTGTTTTTACTCATTGCTCACTCATTGCTCACTCATGTATAATACTTCAGACACTTACAGACCTCATGTTCCTCACACACACATTGATTCTGTGTAATTGAATCACTAATTGAAAGGGGGCATGTTCAAAATAATAGCAGTGTGGAGTTCAATGAGTGAGGTCATTCATTCTTTGAAAAACATGTGGCAATTATTGCCCTTATTTAAGGAAGGAAGGCAGCAAATGTTGTACATGCTGGTTACGGTGCATTTCTCTCTGAAATTCTGAGGAAAATGGGTCGTTCCAGACATTGTTTAGAAGAACAGTGTACCTTGATTAAAAAGTTGATTGGAGAGGGGAAAACATATAATGAAGTGCAGAAAATGATAGGCTGCTCATCTAAAATGGCAACCAAAACCTGAAAGACGTGGAAGAAAGCAAAAAACTACCATTCAAATGGATAGAAGAATGGCAAGGACTCAGTCAACAAACAGCTCCAGGAAGATCAAAGAAGGTCTAAAGTTACCTGTGAGTACTGTTACAATTAGAAGATGCCTATGTGAAGCCAAGCTATCTGCAAGAAGCCCCCGCAAAGTCCCACTGTTGAAAAAAAGACGTGCTGAAGAGGTTACAATTTGGCAAAGAGCACATTGACTAGCCAAAAGAGACATTTTGTGGACTGATGAAAGTAAGATTGTTCTTTTTGGGTCTAGTGGCCGGAGACAGTTTGTCAGACGACCACCAAACACTGAATTCGAGCCACAGTACACTGTGAAGACAGTGAAGCATGGTGAACCAAGCATCATGATATGGGGATGTTTCTCATACTACGGTGTTGGGCCTATTTATCGCATACCAGGGAAAATGGATCAGTTTGAATACATCTGAATACTTGAAGAGGAAATGCCCTTGAAATGGGTGTTCCAACAAGACAAGACCCCAAACACACCAGTAAATGTGCAACATCTTGGTTCCAGACCAATAAGATTGACGTTATGGAGTGGCCAGCCAAATCCCTGGATCTTAATCGAATAGAAAACTTGTGGGGTGACATAAAAAATGTAGTTTCTGAGGCAAAATCAAGAAATAGAGAAGAACTGCAGAATGTAGTCCAATCATCCTGGGCTGGAATACCTGTTTACAGCTGCCAAAAGTTGGTTGACTCCATGCAACACAGATGCACAGCAGTTCTCAGAAACATGCTTATACAACTAAATATTAGTTAAGTGATTCAAAGGAAAGCAAAATCTTCAAACATTTTTCAGTTTATATAGGGAATGTTTGAGTTTGTAAAGAAGAATACAAACACTGCAATTTTTTTGAACAGTCTAATATTCACTTTTCTTCCATTTTTTTTAGAGGAACAACACACATTTGATATATTTTTCTTCATGTTTTGATTTGGAATATAATGTGTAGTGTTCCCAATGCATTTGTGTGTATGGAAATAAAAGCTTTTAGAAGGATTTTGAGCTTTATTTACCTTTTTAAACACTGCTATTATTTTGAACACAACTGTATAACTGACCACACAATTCTGTAAACACTACAGCTACAGTATTATACCTTGTATGTCTCACATCAATATACTGCTCTGTATATATATTTTTACACACACACGCTGCATATATTACACAGTATTATAGATGCAATATGTACAAATATATAGTATATACAGCAGTGTACTCATATTTGAGGTACGAGGTATAATATATGCAGTGTGTACAGATATATAGTATATACAGCAGTGTACTGATATGTGAGGTACAGGGTATAATAGATGTAGTGTGTACAGATATATAATATAAACAGCAGTGTACTGATAGTGATATGTGAGGTACAAGGCATAATATATGCAGTGTGTATAGATATATAGTATATCCAGCAGTGTACTGATATGTTAGGTACAAGGTATAATAGATGAAGTGTGTACAGATATATTGTATATACAGCAGTGTACTGATATGTGAGGTACAAGGTATAATAGATGCAGTTTGCAGATGTATAGTATATACAGCAGTGTACTGTTATGTGTACAGATATATTGCAGTGTGTACAGATATATTGTATATACAGAAGTGGACTGATATGTGAGGTACGAGCTATAATTTATACCTCATATCTCATGTCAATACATTGCTATATTTACTATATACCTGTACACACTGCATCTATTATACCTCGTGCCTCATATGTCAACACCTGCTGTATATACAATATATCTGTACACACTGCATCTATTATACCCCGTACGTCACATATTACACTACTGTATATACTATATACCTGTACGCACTGCATATGTTATACCCTTTACCTAACATAACAGTACACTACGATATATACTATACACCTGTACACAGTGCATATATTATACACAGGGCCGGATTTAGGGGGGGCAAACTGGGTAATTGCCCAGGGCCCCCGTCACCAAAGGAACCCCTATCCAGTCAGTGGCAGATTACAATAAGGAAGTTCAGGACAGCAGCCCCGGGCCCTGCACCGCTGGGGGGCCCAACACCGACCCGAACGCCCACATACTGTGGCGGGGCACGGGAGCACATATTTCCCTGCCCCGCTGCCAATCACCGCCATAGGCTTCAGGCCTAGAAGGCCTAAGGCCTATGCGGTAGTGAAATCCCGGCGCAGGAGTACGTGATGATGTCATCGCGCATGCCTGTGCCGGGACACAGCACAGTGAAGTGTGCGTGTCTGCCATCGCGCCCCTGGACATAGGTGAGTATTTAGCTTTTTTTATTTATTTATTTTCATTTTATGTGCCAACTTTGGGGGACATGGGGGGGGACACAGGAGGATATGTGAAGGGAGGGATTACTATGTGGGGGCAAATTAATATGGGAGGGATTACTATGTGGGGGCAAATTACTATATGGGGCAATTTGGGGGAAACTACTGTGTGGGGCAGTGTCGGGGAAACTACTGTGTGGGGGCAATGTGGGGGAAACTGCAGTGTGGGGGAAACTACTGTGTGGGGGGAATTACTGTGTGTGGGAAATTACTGTGTGGGGGAAACTACTGTGTGGGGGCAGTGTGGGAGAAACTACTGTGTGGGGCAGTGTGGGGGAAACTACTGTGTGGGGCAGTGTGGGGGAAACTACTGTGTGAGGGCACTGTGGGGGAAACTACTGTGTGGGGCAGTGTGGGGGAAACTACTGTGTGAGGGCAGTGTGGGTGAAACTACTATGTAGGGGAAATTACTGTGTGTGGGAAATTACTGTGTGTGGGAAATTACTGTGTGGGGCACTGTGGGGGAAACTACTGTGTGGGGGCAGTGTGGGGGAAACTACTGTGTGGGGGCAGTGTGGGGTAAACTACTGTGTGGGGGCAGTGCGGGGTAAACTACTGTGTGGGGCAGTGTGGGAGAAACTACTGTGTGGGGCAGTGTGGGGGAAACTACTGTGTGGGGCAGTGTGGGGCAGTGTGGGGGAAACTACTGTGTGAGGGCAGTGTGGGGGAAACTACTGTGTGGGGCAGTGTGGGGGAAACTACTGTGTGGGGCACTGTGGGGGAAACTACTGTGTGGGGCAGTGTGGGGGAAACTACTGTGTGAGGGCAGTGTGGGTGAAACTACTATGTAGGGGAAATTACTGTGTGTGGGAAATTACTGTGTGTGGCACTGTGGGGGAAACTACTGTGTGGGGGCAGTGTGGGGGAAACTACTGTGTGGGGGCAGTGTGGGGGAAACTACTGTGTGGGGGCAGTGCGGGGTAAACTACTGTGTGGGGGCAGAGTGGGGTAAACTACTGTGTGGGGGCAGTGTGGGGAAACTACTGTGTGGGGGCAGTGTGGGGAAACTACTGTGTGGGGCAGTGTGGGGGAAACTACTATGTAGGGGAAATTACTATGTGGGGGAAATTACTGTGTGGGGGAAACTACTGTGTGGGGGCAGTGTGGGGGAAACTACTGTGTGGGGGCAGTGTGGGGAAACTACTGTGTGGGGCAGTGTGGGGGAAATTACTATGTGGGGGAAATTACTGTGTGGGGGAAACTACTGTGTGGGGGCAGTGTGGGGGAAACTACTGTGTGGGGTAAACTACTGTGTGGGGGCAGCACGGGGTAAACTACTGTGTGGGGCAGTGTGGGGGGAACTTCTGTGTGAGGGCAAACTACTATATGGGGGCAGTGTGGTGGAAATTACTATGTGGGGCAGTGTGGGCAAATTGCTATGTGGGGGAAATTACTGTTTGGGGGGGGCAAATTACTATGGGAGATTACTATATGGGGGCAGCGTGGGGGGGCCTTGCTATTGGGGAGGCACTGTAGGGAAAATGCTATTATTTTTGGGGACACTATACAAGGATTATTACCTGGAGCACAAGATAGAGTGTTATTTTTATTACTGGGACACTCTAGGGGACATTATAGCTGCTGTGGACACTATAGGGACATTTGGGGTAATGTATCAAACTAGAACTGGCTTAGTTGCCCATAGCAGCCAATCAGATCTCACCTTTCATTTTTGACAGCTCTTTTGGAAATCCAGTTCTACTTTACACCAGTTTGATAAATGACCCCAATTATGTCTATTAGGGTCACAATTTTTTTTTACAGTATAGTACCTGGGGCATTGGGGAGCACCACAGGCACAGTATTGGGAGTGGCAGCAGGATGACACTGTGGGGACACTAGGAAGGGGAGGTTGATGGAAAAATTTAGAAATATAACGTGTCTGTGTTACAAACTCTGTAGAGACGAGATGCGGGTGAAACTTATCATGGCGTTCTGGGTCAAACGGAGGAGAAGAGGAAAGAGGAGGTCTACATGACAGGAGATGTCACTGGATGTAAGAGGTATGTGGTCACTATGACACGTAGAAAGTGTTTTTAAAGGAGAATTACACTTTAAAGGATATATTTGTTTGTCTTTCAAATCTGCTTCTTCTTTTTTTTCAGTTAAAAGGTTTACCTGGGAATTTGATATGGATGGTCTATCCTCAGGATAGGTCATCAGTATCAGATCAGTGGGGATCCGACTCCTGACACCCCTGCTGATCAGCTGTTTGAAGAGGCTACTGCACTCACAAGAGATCCGGTGAGCACTGCGGTCTCTTTATAGTTTAGCAAGCACAACGCCGTACATTAGACAGCAGTGGTGCTTGGTATTGCAGCTCATCTCCTTTCACCTGAATGGGACTAAACTGCAACTAGGCCATGTGACTGATATGCAGTGACATCACTGGCCTCCCAACAGTTGATCGGCAGGTGTCCCCAGAGATGGACGCCAGCCGATCTGATATTGATGACCTATTCTAAAGATAATCTTATACACCTTGCTGGTACTGTATTACACTGCAGTTTCTCTGCACGAAAATCTGTGTGCAAAAAACATGTGTAATCCGCAATCACTGCAGGTAGGCTATGTGTGAATGTGTTGTTTGTGCAATATTTCTTTTGGGGCCCCACTTAAAATTTTGCCCAGGGCCACACTTTGTCTAAAACCGGTCCTGATTATACCTCGTACCTCACATATCAATCCACTGCTGTATATACAATATATCTGTACACACTGCATCTATTATACCTTGTACCTCACATATCAGTACACTGCTGTATATACTATATATCTGTACACACTGCATCTATTATACCTTGTACCTCACATATCAGTCCACTGCTGTATATACTATATATACTATATACCTGTACACACTGCATCTATTATACCTTGTACCTCACATATCAGTACACTGCTGTATATAGTATATATCTGTACGCACTGCGTCTATTATACCTTGTACCTCACATATCAGTACACTGCTGTATATACTATATATCTGTACACACTGCGTCTATTATACCTCGTACCACACATATCAGTGCACTGCTGTATATACTATATATCTGTACACACTGCATCTATTATACCTCCTACCTCACATATCAGTACACTGCTGTATATACTATATATCTGTACACACTGCGTCTATTATACCTCGTACCACACATATCAGTACACTGCTGTATATACTATATATCTGTACACACTGCATCTATTATACCTCCTACCTCACATATCAGTACACTGCTGTATATACTATATATCTGTACACACTGCATCTATTATACCTCCTACCTCACATATCAGTACACTGCTGTATATACTATATATCTGTACACACTGCATCTATTATACCTTGTACCTCACATATCAGTGCACTGCTGTATATATTATATACCTGTACACACTGCATCTATTATTGCTCGTACCTCAGATATAAGTATACTGCTGTATATATTATATACCTGTACACACTGCATCTATTATACCTCCTACCTCACATATCAGTACACTGCTGTATATACTATATATCTGTACACACTGCATCTATTATACCCCGTACCTCACATATCAGTACACTGCTGTATATACTATATATCTGTACACACTGCATCTATTATTGCTCGTACCACACATATCAGTACACTGCTGGATATACTATACATCTGTACAAACTGCATCTATTATACCTTGTACCTCACATATCAGTACTCTGCTGTATATACTATATATCTGTACACACTGCATCTATTATACCTTGTACCTCACATATCAATGCACTGCTGTATATATTATATACCTGTACACACTGCATCTATTATACCTTGTATCTCACATCAGTACACTGCTGGATATACTATACATCTGTACACACTGCATCTATTATACCTCGTACCACACATAACAGTACACTGCTGTATATACTATATATCTGTACACACTGCATCTATTATACCTTGTACCTCACATATCAGTGCACTGCTGTATATATTATATACCTGTACACACTGCATCTATTATTGCTCGTACCTCACATATAAGTATACTGCTGTATATACTATATATCTGTACACACTGCATCTATTATACCTCCTACCTCACATATCAGTACACTGCTGTATATACTATATATCTGTACACACTGCATGTATTATACCTCGTACCACACATAACAGTACACTGCTGTATATACTATACATTTGCACACACTGCATTTATTATACCTCTTTTGTGTGCCAGGGCTGTTTTGTAATCCCAATCCAGCCCTAATGGCATAAATTATAAAACACAGCAGCACGCATAGTTCATGAAGCAAAGGGAGAGGCCTGAAATGGGTAGTGGGAGGGGCTATAAACGGGGAATGGGGGCCCAATTTGGATTCTTGCTATTGGGCCCAGTGATTTCTATGTACGGCCCTGCTCTTAACTATCATTATACATAGCATTGATCAGCAACCTCCAGCACGCAAGCTGTTGTTAAACTACTATTCCCAGCATGCGCCATTCACATCTACGAGAGTGAGTGTGCATGCTGGGAATTGTAGTTTCAGAGCAGCTGGAGTGCCAAAGGTTGCTGATCCCTGTTACATAGTATAAAATGGTGTTCAAAGGTGGAAAAAAGGAGAATATAATACTTCATTTTTCTATATGTTGACTATCCACTATAATCATTTCTTCATTTACGGCCCTGTATTCTTAGAGTTCTGTTTTTGTACTATTTTTGTTCAACAGCATTTCTTAGTAGCCATGTTTTGTTGCCAGCTTTTTAAATCAAGTACATATTTGTAAATCATCTAGTCTTTATGACAAGGTAATAACAGACTGACCTTTAAAGGGGTAATCTGCTTTTGATAACACTCTGATTTCCAGGCTCCTCACAGTGATGATCCTCAGGATAGGCCATTAATAGTCAATCTGTAAGGAGGATCCAACACCCTGAACACCTACCGATCAGCTGTTCCTTGAAGCCTCTGGCGCTGAAACTAGCACTTTGAATGGAACAGGAAGCACAGCTCTGTTCAAAGCGTAGTGGCCGTAACTGGTTACTGCAGCTCAGGTGCCATTTACTTCAGTGGGAGCTCAGCTGCAGTACCCTAGAACGGCCACTACACTTTGAACAGAGCTGTGCTTACTGATCCATTCAAAGCGCTAGTTTCAGCGCCAGAGGCTGCAGGGAACAGATAAGGGGTAGGGATGTGGCATGTCAGACCCAAAATGATAGGATATTGATGACCCATCCTGAGGATAAGTCATTAATGTCAGGAGCCTGGAAACCCATTTTAAGCTGATAACAGGGTGTTCTGTGGCTGGTACCCCCATTTACCAGCTGTCATCTGTAAGAGAACCTGACAGCAAGTCTTCTATTCCCCTGCAGTTCCAACACATGAAAAATGACGCATTACAGGTCATTACAGATGCTCTTAGCTAATAATTATGTCAAACTTCAGCACTTCTCCTTGTAATTGCCTCTTAACAAGTGACAACGTAACATAGTAGACAGAAGGCGAGTCCAACTAAGGTTGCTAGATGCTGCTACACTTTTTGTCATACTTTAAGAACTTGCCCAGGATGTTGATACTAATGGCCTAACCTCAGGATCAGCCATTAGCTTGGGTGACGGACATCGGCGCTGGAGCTACACACCTCCGGCCATTGTATAGCGGATGGAGGTGGTAACTGCAGTGCTGCTCCCATTTAAGTGAATGGGAGCCGCACCGGAGTTCCCATTTCTGGATGTAGATGTGTAGTTCCGATGCTGACCTCCAGTGCAGGAGCCACACTGAGACATCTGATCGGTGGCAGTGCAGGGTGACACAGGAATAGAGAATACCTAGTCAGCATCAATTTGAAACTAAATTTGTTAGCAAATTTTCTTTCTAAACTAATTCTTGGTTTATTTTGGAATAATATCTATGATAATGAATATAAAATCCCTAATGTAGAAAACTACTACTCCCATATGAAATTCTGAAGAAGTACTGTATTTGTAAAAACCTGTTCTAAATATATTCCTCTCTGGATGCAATCTTATAACTAGCATCATACGTTACTAATTCAAACTATTCATGTAAACAAATGAAGCTTCAGTTTTAGTCATTTTAGTGCTGCATCGCCTCCCTGTTCAGCATCAGTTCTGGTTTCTCATGATGATGGTGGTCTGTTTTAATTACATTCAGAGCAGCATTACAGATCAGATGTAGGCACACAACACAAAGCTGCTGTTATTTATGAAGTCCCCAATGGCCAGAGAATAATGTCGGTGTGAGTCACTGTCTTGCCATTTGCTTTGTGTTGCCTATTCTGTTTGGCATTCTTTCTGGAAGCCACGGCGCATCCGAAACATAAGAGATTGCAAGGGTGTGACCTCCACTAACGGGACGTAGTCCTAAATAGAAAATAACATGCATAGCATCATCCTTTTAATGTGGGCAATCCATATAGTTTAAAGTCCTCCGACAAGAATACAGTGTTACCGGCCAGAAGTGAAAGAAGAAAATGTCCATGTGCAAGCTGTTTGTGGCTTCCTGAAATGAAAGAGCCTTTCTTCAGGGTGAAATTCGAAATTTATGTTTTTTAACCATTTCAGTGCAAGATTACAATACTTCTGTGGCTAGTACAAAATGCTTACATTTCCTAATCTTGGGCTGGTTAGGATGGTGCCTATAGACATGAGCAGCATATATTAAATCATTTTCTCATTGCTGTCCCCAATATACAGGAATCTGTCATCAGATTTTGCTGTCTTAACTAAGTTGATAAATCCCCATAGCAAAACGTTGGGTCATGGTTTAATTGCCCCAGCTGTTTTCCTAAAATCATGTAAAGTCAGTGGTCTACTGCCAATATAGGCAGACCACGCAGCTGCTATGGGGCCCATGGCACAGTAGCACAAGGAAGGCCCCACCCACTTTTCTTCTGTTCCAGGCCCTGCTTGCTTCCCCTATGCTAAGTCAGGGCCCCAGAGTGGGGAATTTCCCAGCTTAGGAGTCCCTGCTCTGACTACATATATGGAGTCAGTGTTATTCCCAAGCATGGTCACTATGCTTGGGGGACACCCTGTGTATACAAGTCTAATTTAGACTCTATTTTTGAAATGTTTCTGTTAGGATTCAAACCCACAACCATCTATATTGAAGGCAATAGCCCAGTGGTTAAGGCAAGAGCCTTAACCACTGGGCTATAGAGCTTAATGCTAAGTCATTCCTGAAAAACCTCATAGAAGTTTCTCTTCTATGAGGTTTTTAATATAAGAGAAACTTATTTGAGGTTATCAAAGCAATAACTTAGCATTAAGCTCTATAGTCCAGTGGTTAAGATTCTTGCCTTTAAAGTAGATGGTCGTGAGTTCAAATCCCCACAGAATCATTTTAAAAATAGAGTCTAAATAAAACTTAAATACACAGGACTCACTTCATAAAAAATGATTTATTTCTTTTCATCGCAATATCCTGACCCTCATAATTTTTTATAGTTATATCTACGGAGATGTATGGGGGCTCGTTTTTTGTGGGACGATTTGTCATTTTTGCAATACCATTTTGTGATGTGTAAGACTTGATCACTTTTTATTCAATTTTCTTGGGCAATGAAGTGATGAAAAAAATGCGAGTCAACCTTTTTAAAAAAATATTTTTCTGTTACGCCATTCATCATATGGGCTAACTTTTTAAAATATTTTAATAGTATAGGCGTTTTCGTATGCGGCGATGCCCATAATGCAATTTTTTTTGTATCTTTTTATTTAGCGGAATGGGATGGGGGTGATTAGAATTTTTACTTTTTTTATATTTTCAAAACTTTTTTTTTATATTTTTTTTACTTTTTGTTAGGTCCCCCAAGTGGACCACAACTTACAATCATCAGATGTAAATTGCTCCATTAGTCTGTATATAAATCATTATATCACAGTTCAGGGCTGCCAACTGGCGGCCTAAACTGGGATATACTAATAATGAGCCTGGAAGCCTAGTACAGGCTGTGGCTTATTTATAGAACATGGTGCTTTTCCCGATCTCCGCTGGGGGAAAGCGCGCCTGAAGAGGAAGCCCACACTTCTGGTTTTTAACACTCTCAGATGCTGTGAGTGATGGGAACTTATTGCTGTGAGGGAAGGAGGCATGTGGCATATTCTGGGGCCATAAGGGTGAAGAACTGTAGCATTTTGGGGGGCATAATAGGGGTTGGATAACCCTTTTAACCATTAAGATACCAGATGTTTTTGCATTTTTGCATTTTAATTTGTCTTCCCTATCTTTCTTGAGCCATAACATCTTTATTTTTCCATTCGCATATTCATATGAGGGCCTATTTTTTGCGGTACAAGTTGTACATTAACCCCTTAAGGACTCAGCCCTATTTCACCTTAAGGACTTGGCCATTTTTTGCAAATCTGACCAGTGTCCCTTTAAGTGCTCCTAACTTTAAAACGCTTTGACTTACCCAGGCCGTTCTGAGATTGTTTTTTCGTCACATATTGTACTTCATGACACTGCTAAAATTGGGTCAAAAAAGTTAATTTTTTTGCACAAAAAAATACAATTTTTACCAATTTTGTTGAAAAATTAGCAAATTTCAAAGTTTCAGTTTCTCTACTTCTGTAATACATAGTAATACCCCCAACAATTGTGATGGCTTTACATTCCCCATATGTCTACTTCATGTGTGTAGCATTTTGGGAATGATATTTTATTTTTTGGGGATGTTACAAGGCTTAGAAGTTTAGAAGCAAATTTTGAAATTTTTCAGAAATCTTCAAAATCCCACTTTTTATGGACCAGTTCAGGTTTGCAGTCATATTGTGAGGCTTAGATAATAGAAACCTCCCAAAAATGACCCCATTCTAGAAACTACACCCCTCAAGGTATTCAAAACAGTTTTTTCAAACTTTATTAACCCTTTAGGTCTTCCACAAGAGTTAATGGCAGATGGAGAAACAATTTAGAAATTTCTATTTTTTGGAAAATTTTCCAATATAATCAATTTTTTCCAGGAGTAAAACAAGGGTTAACTGCCAAACAAAACTCAAAATGGGTTGCCCTGATTCTGTAGTTTGCAGAAACACCCCATATGTGGTCGTAAACTACTGTTTGGCCAAACGGCAGGACATAGAAGGAGGGGAACACCATATGGGTTTTGGAAGGCAGATTTTGCAGGACTGGTTTTGTTTATACCATGTCCCATTTGAAGCCCCCTGTTGCACCCCTAGAATAGAAATTTCAAAAAAGTGACTCCATCTAAGAAAGTACACCCCTCAAGGTATTCAAAACTGGGTTTACAAACTTTGTTAACCCTTTAGGTGTTCCACAAGAGTTAATGGCAGATGGAGAAACAATTTAGAAATTTCTATTTTTTGGAAAATTTTCCAATATAATCATTTTTTTCCAGGAGTAAAACAAGGGTTAACTGCCAAACAAAACTCAAAATGGGTTGCCCTGATTCTGTAGTTTGCAGAAACACCCCATATGTGGTCGTAAACTACTGTTTGGCCAAACGGCAGGACATAGAAGGAGGGGAACACCATATGGGTTTTGGAAGGCAGATTTTGCAGGACTGGTTTTGTTTATACCATGTCCCATTTGAAGCCCCCTGTTGCACCCCTAGAATAGAAATTTCAAAAAAGTGACTCCATCTAAGAAAGTACACCCCTCAAGGTATTCAAAACTGGGTTTACAAACTTTGTTAACCCTTTAAGTGTTCCACAAGAGTTAATGGCAGATGGAGAAACAATTTAGAAATTTCAATTTTTTGGAAAAATTTCCAATATAATCAATTTTTTACAGGAGTAAAACAAGGGTTAACTGCCAAACAAAACTCAAAATTGGTTGCCCTGATTCTGTAGTTTGCAGAAACACCCCATTTGTGGTCGTAAACTACTGTTTGGCCAAACGGCAGGACATAGAAGGAGGGGAACGTCATATGGTTTTTGGAAGGCAGATTTTGCTGGACTGGTTTATTTACACCATGTACCCTTTCAAGCCCCCTGATGCACCCCTAGAGTAGAAACTCCATAAAAGTGACCCCATCTAGGAAACTACAGGATAAGGTGGTTGTTGTTTTGGGACTATTTTAGGGGTAAATATGATTTTTGGTTGCTCTATATTACTCTTTTTTGAGGCAATGTAACAAAAAAATTAAATTCTAAAAATGTTTCTACATTCGCTATTTAGTTTTGTGGAACACCTAAAGGGTTAACATAGTTTGTAAAGTAACTTTTGAATACCTTGAGGGGTGTAGTTTCTTAGATGGGGTCACTTTTTTGGAGTTTTTAGTCTAGGCTACATCAGGGGGGCTTCTAATGGGACATGGTGTAAAAAAAAAAAAACTGTCCATCAAAATCTGCCTTCCAGAAACCGTATGGAGTTCCCTTCGTTCTATGCCCTGCCGTGCGGCTATATAGCCATTTACGACCACATATGGGGTGTTTCTGCAAACTACAGAATCAGGGCCATAAATATTGAGTTTTGTTTGGCTGTTAACCCTTGCTTTATTTCTGGCAAAAGGGATTCAAATTGAAATTTTTGGCACCGTTTTTGTTTTATATTTTTAACACCGTTCATTCGAGGCGTTTGGTCAAATGTTATTTTTATAGCGACGACTTTTACGCACGCGACGATGCCCAATATGTATGGCTCTCAGACTTTGGAGACACTAAGCAGGCATCCTAAAAAACTGCGGCCCTCCAGATGTTGTAAAACTACAATTCCCACCATGCCCTGCTGATGGCTGTAGGTTGTCTGGGCATGCTGGGAGTTATAGTTTTACAACATCTGGAGGGCCGCAGTTTGAGGATGCCTGCTCTAAAACTAATATTTTTTTGGGGAAAAAAAATTGTTTCTGTGTCTCCAAAGTCTAAGAGCCATAGTGTTTTATGTTCTCTAGTGGACTGTTGGGGATTATAAAAATTTAGTACTCCATGGAAGTGTGATACTCCCTGAAGCAATCGATAACGCAGAGGCCCGGATGATCGGGGCACGTGTCACATTGAGTGGTGGTGTCCTTCCGTATCCCCCTTTTGTGACACACGCTGCATCTTTTTTGGGTTCGTCCCTTCTTTCCAGTATGGGGGACCACACCTGGAAAGTGTTGGCCAGGGACGATCCGGGCGCCTCCAGTTCCCGAGGTACTCCGGCCTGCTCTTTCCCGGTCCGAAAAGATCAGGTCTTTGAGGACTGCCTCATAGAATTGGAGGAATGTCCCTGTGCTGCCAGCGCTTCGGGATAGTACAAAAGAGTTGTACATGGCAACCTGCACCATGTAGACCGCAACTTTTTTGTACCATGCCCGGGTTTTGCGCATGGCATTATATGGCGTGAGGACTTGATCAGAGAGATCAACTCCTCCCATATACCGATTGTAGTCGACGATACAATCGGGCTTGAGGACCGTTGCCGTGGTACCTCACACAGGGACTGGGGTGGTGCTGTTACTGTGGATTGTGGACAGCATAAGGACATCCCTCTTGTCCTTATACCTGACCAGCAACAGGTTTCCACTGGTAAGTGCACGGGTCTCACCCCTGGGGATAGGTACCTGGAGGGGGTGGGCAGGGAGGCCGCGCAGATTTTTCCGCACGGTCCCACAAGCGAACGTGGATCTGGCGGCAAGGGACCTGAACAAGGGAATGCTGGTATAAAAGTTATCCACGTACAAGTGGTAACCCTTATCCAGCAGTGGGTGCATAAGGTCCCACACGAGTTTCCCGCTAACACCCAGAGTGGGGGGACATTCTGGGGGTTGAATACGGGAATCTCGCCCCTCGTACACACGAAATTTGTAAGTGTACCCTGAGGTACTCTCACAAATTTTGTATAGCTTCACGCCATACCTCGCCCGCTTTGTGGGAATGTATTGGCGGAAACTGAGTCTCCCCTTGAACGCAACGAGAGACTCATCAACCGCGACCTCCCTTCCAGGTACGTAGGCCTGCTGAAATGTGGCCCCAAAGTGATCGATGACCGGCCGTATCTTATACAGCCGGTCATAGGCAGGATCACCTCGGGGTGGACATGCTGCATTATCGGAATAATGCAGACATTTCCGGATGGCCTCAAACCGGGGACGTGTCATGGCCATACTGTACAGTGGGGTCTGGTATAGGACGTCCCCACTCCAGTATTGCCTGACACTGGGTTTTTGGACTAGACCCATATGCAGCACGAGGCCCCAAAATGTCCTCATTTCGGCTGCACTGACCGGCGTCCAGCCACCGGGTCTAGCCAAAAATGAGCCTGGGTTTTGAGCGACGAACTGTTGGGCGTACAGATTCGTCTGCTCCACCATCAAATTCACCAGTGGGTTACTGAAAAAAAAACTAAAAAAGTCTATTTCAGTAAACCCCACTGTGGGAATCTGGATTCCAGGATTGCCAGCGAAATCCGGAATCTCAGGCTCAAAGTCCACTGGGGGACACCAGCTAAGTTCATCGGCAGGGGGCTCCGGTGAACTTATTTGGTGGGCCGGGAAACCAGTACGAACCCCAGGGCGGCTCGTACTAGGGTGGGCCACAGGATCCCTAGCATGTGTGGCCCCTGGCTCCGCCTGGCGGCGTCTCCGCCGCCTTGGTGGCTCATCGTCATCCGATGATGATGAGGAGGATGCAGATGACAAAAGGAACGTGGGGTCATCCTCATCCTCACTGGGGCTCTCGGAGTCGGAGGCAATCTGGGCGTATGCCTCCTCGGCCGAGAACACCCGGCGGGCCATGGTTGTGTGTGTGTGTGTGTGCGTGTAGGTGTGCGTGTGTGGAAACCTTTATTATATGTGCGTGTGTGTGGGGGCAACGGGTGTTCGCGTACTAAAAAAAGGAAAATAAAGGGGCAAGTGGTAGGAAAAAAAAAAAAAAGTTCAAAGTTGCTGATCAGCGGTACAACGCTGATCAGCGGTGGGGCGGGCGGGCGATGCGCTAACAGTGGACTGACGCTAAAGTGCCGACCAGTCAGCGAACGCAGAAAAAAAAAAAAAGTGGTGGTAAGGGGGCTAGTGGTGAGGGGGGGGGGGAGGGCTGGTGGGGGGGGCTGGTAGTGGTGGGGGGCTGGTAGGGGGGGGCAAGTGGCAGGAGGGGCTCTGGGGTCTGATAGATGGATCAAAAAAGTTTTGTGTAAAAGTTCTTTTTTTTTTTTTTTTCCTAACTAACTTTTCCCTTCTTTCCCTTCCTAATGGTGCCTCTCCCTCACTGACCTTAACCTACCTGAGTGGCGATGGGTGCAGGAGGGTGATGGATGCCGATTAGGGGGACACAGGAGCTGGTGCTGGACGATGCTGCACGGTCAGGGTGCTGGACAGGAAGAGGAGGGGAGAGAGGAGCGCAGGAAGTTTGAATCTCGCGCCTCTCTCCCCTGCACCAATCAGCACCCTGGACAGCAGTGTTCAGCACCAGGGCCAGCACCGCCTCCTCAAATCCTCGGACTGCGATTGGTGGTGTAAAATTACGCCACCGATCGCAGTCTTTTTCCGGTTCATCGGGTCACAGGACACCCGAATGGACCGGAAACGCAGAAAACCGCAGGTCTGAATGGACCTGCGGTTTTCTGCGATCGTCTATACGGGGGGTCAAATGACCCCCCCTGCATTGTTACGGGATGCCGGCTGAATGATTTCAGCCGGCATCCCGTTCCGATTAACCCCCGCGGCGCCGGAATCGCGAATTAAAGCCATGACGTACCGGTACGTCATGGGTCCTTGAGGATTCGGGAAACATGCCGTACCGATACGTCATGGGTCCCTAAGGGGTTAATATGACATACAATGTAGTGGGTAGCAGGCAAAATGTTCCAAATGGGGTGGAATTGAAAAAAAAGAATAAATTCCTACGCTGTTCCCTTTGTGGCAAAACTGACCTATGCCCTTCATTCTCTGGGTCAGTAGGAATACAACAGGGGTATGGCAGGGGAGGGGCCAGGGCAGGTGGTGGGATGGGCCAGGGTGGGTAGTGGGTGGAGTTAGGGGGCCCAATTCAGATTCTTGCTATGGGGCCCACTGATTTCTATGTACGCCCCTGGCTCAAGTACATGCCAATGAGTTCTGATATTCATGAGATCCCAGCTCCCTGCTGACTTAAAAAAAAACAAGTTGTATATCAGCAGCTGGTAAGCTAGCATAGCCTGGAGCTCATGAATATTAGGACTCTTTGGCATGTGCTGGAGCTGTTAGGACTTAGAAATTAGGGTAGCCTAAAACTGGTGACAGATTCACTTTAAAGTGTAACTGTCATTTCAATTTTAAAAAAGTGCAGGGACAGTGTTTTTAAAACTTTCCGAATATACCGTACTTTGTTAGGTATTTTTGTGTCATTTTATTTAAAACTGTCTTTAAAGTATCCCCAACATACACTAACTGTGTAAATATATAAAATGTTATATGTATGTAGAGAGACAGTAGCTGGAACAGGGAGAGGAGAGGCAGGCTGAAAAGCCTCCATGTGCATATATCTGTGGCATACAGTACATGCTGGAGCGGGATTCTCCTTAGGTACAGCGTTGTTATGGGGGTCCTTTAAAAAACAACATATTGGGAAATCGCCTTTAAGAAGTGCTTAATGCATATTAGAAAATGTGAATATACTATACTAATTTGTTGTTAAACCCATGGGGAAAGAGAAGCTAAAATGTTATAACTATAACCTCTTATAGCGCAGGGAAAACCTGTCATATTGAACGTGGACGTTAATAGAAGCTGAACAGATTTAAATATAATGTTGGTAGGGAAATTCAGTATAACTTGTAATTTATTGATTTAGATGCTGGGGGTGGGTTCATGAGTCCAGGGGGTGGTCTTGCTCAGTGATTGACAGCTATCTCTGTATCCACACTCTAACAAGATCACAAGGTAATCAAGGTATACTACCCTGTTTCCCCGAAAATAAGACAGTGTCTTATACTAATTTTTGCTCCCAAAGATGCGCTAGGTCTTATTTTCAGGGATGTCTTATTTTTCCATGACACAGGGGGATCAGAGGGGGGGAATCAAAATGACACAGGAGAATCAGAGGGGGATTACCATTTTAGTACCCCCTTCTTATCCTCCAGTGTCATTTTGATTCCCCCCTCTGATCCCCCTGTGTGATTTTAAGTGATCCTCTTCCCCTGTGCCAGCGGACAGTGGATTATTTAGTCTCTCCCCCCCTCCCACCTTCACCAGACATCCTCCAACCACTCTATCAGACATTCCCCCCCCCCCAACTACCTCAGTCACCCCTGTGTGTCCGTGCCGGCCAGATTCCACACAATGTGCCCGACTCCTGCCCTGCGCGACTCACTCACTGTCTAATTGTGAGTCAGCCAGACTCCGTCAGGGCAGAGCGAGCAGCTGGCGGCAGCTTGTCCTGGTGGCGGCGCCGGCTCCCTGATTTAAAGAGACCTCGCACCGCCTGAACAGCTCTGGCTGCGCTGCGGCCAATCAGTGAGCTGCGCGGCGGTGCCCGCCGCTACGGTCCAGAGGAGTCAGACGCCTTACAGTAGCTTTTGGGGCCTTATATTCCGGGGGGGCCTTATTATCGGGGAGGCCTTATTATCGGGGAGGTGTTATTTTCGGGGGGATGCCTTATTTGCAGTGAGAGGCAAAACTGGAAGTAGGTCTTATTTTCAGGGGATGTCTTATTTTCGGGGAAACACAGTATATATTTTCCCTCAAACTATGCACCAGTCTGATCAGTTCCTCCTTCTATATAATATGAAGCCCACAGAAAGAACAGTATGTTCATTGTGAAGGGTTTACATTAGCGGGAGGACTCTGGTCTGTCTTCTACATACAGTGGACAGATGACCACATTTTGAGAGCATAAATATAATAAAGCACATCTCTACAGAGTGAGAGGGACAGAAAGTGAGCTACCTAATTGTGATTCACTTTTTTAACTGCTTAACTTTGTATGGAGAATTACTGTATATTCTACTATGCTATTCCATACAGCAAAACAAGGTCCAGAGAAACACTGTGCGTTTCATAGTGTTCCCTTATCTGGGTTTTTACTGCGCTAAATAATAAAGGTCTATACTTTTCTTGGAGGCTGGATTCATCTCCTTGTTAAGCAAGGTATACCAACCTATACTGGCTTGCCAGAGGCTTAAAGGACACTTTTTTGTACTCTCTTAAGTTAATGGAGCCCTATGAATACATATGGCATATATATGCTGATTCACCAAACGTAGGGTTAAGACCACACGGTCAGGTTTCCTGGTGCAGTTTTGGAAGCCAAAGCCAGGAGTGAATAAAAAAAAAGAGGAGAAGTCATATCTGTCCAAACCTGAGCATGTGGCCGTACCCTGAGGTGGCCTACACACTGAAGGTGGTAGATGTACAGAGAACATTACTACAGTTCCTGCACATTAAGTATTCAGGAATGCAATTAAGTTTTAATTCTTGGCCAGAGGTTCTCTTAGTGTCGTAATGTATGGTTTGTGGACTATGTCTTGAAATTTTTTCACACCAGAATTTGGCTCCCCTCAAAACACAAGCTGCTTTTATTTAGAGCAGTGTGAATAGTGAGATTTTACTGCTTTTTTTAGGCTTTCTAAGGGGTAACATTTTATTTATCTTTTTAATAGCATGGTAACGCCAGTGAAACAACTTCAGAATGCTACAGGTTATGCATTGCTGGAGAAAGGCAATGTTACTCGAATGCCACTGCACACAGCAACGGTTGTGGCCTTTTTCTCACTGTGAGAAATCTAACCAAGACACAGCTGGTATGAGCGGCATTGGCTCGGTGCCTTGGCAGACACAGTAAGAACCTTATCTAAATCAGACTTAACTAAATCAAGTCCTCCTGCTGACTCAAGCCTTGGCTGTCATCACGAGTTCAGACAAGAAAGTTGACCGAGACAGTGCAGAGCAAGTCATGTTACTTCAGGAACTGTGGAACAGCCAGAACCCATCAACACCAAAAGGGAAGCTTCACTCTGCAGAACAGACCTATCGCAGGAAAATGCTAACTTCTTGTGTGCCAACATTTCACAATACAAGCGTTGATGCTTTTATGCATAATTTATCGAGAAATAAAGATAACAATAAGCTCACCAGCAACTGGTATAACTTTAGCGAAATTTCTGAAAGGTATTCTGCGTTCAGGCTTTATGAAATAGCAACTTCTAGTATAACTGTGGATCAAAAGTGCTGCCGTCAGCTTGAATCAGGGGCAGAATTTAAGAGGGGAACAGGTTACAGTCAGTTGGGCCTTATGGTCTGTGAAAGCCAAAAACTTTTCTGCCACATAAAGGAAGTGCAGGTGTTTATTCTCAGCACTGTGACATCACTGTTTATTACTGTACTGTGACATCACAGTGTTTATTAGCCCAGCACTGTGACATCACTGTGTTTATTCTCAGCACTGTGACATCACTGTTTATTACTGTACTGTGACATCACAGTGTTTATTAGCCATGCACTGTGACATCACTGTGTTTATCAGCCCTGTACTGTGACATCACTGTGTTTATCAGCCCTGTACTGTGACATCACTGTGTTTATTAGCCCTGTACTGTGACATCACAGTGTTTATCAGCCCTGTACTGTAACATCACTGTGTTTATTAGCCCTGTACTGTGACATCACTGTGTTTATTAGCCATGTACTGTGACATCACAGTGTTTATCAGCCCTGTACTGTGACATCACTGTGTTTATTAGCCCTGCACTGTGACATCGCTGTGTTTATTAGCCTTGTACTGTGACATCACTGTGTTTATCAGCCCTGCACTGTGACATCACTGTGTTTATTAGCCCTGTACTCTGACATCACTGTGTTTATTAGCATTGTACTGTAACTTCACTGCATTTATTAGCCCTGTACTGTGACATCACTGTTTATTAGCCCTGTACTGTGACATCACTGTTTATTAGCCCTGTTCTGTGACATCACTGTTTATTAGCCATGTACTGTGACATCACTGTGTTTATTAGCCCTGCACTGTGACATCACTGTGTTTATTAGCCTTGTACTGTGACATCACTGTCTTTATTAGTCCTGTACTGTGACATCACTGTGTTTATTAGCCATGTACTGTGACATCACTGTGTTTATTAGTCCTGTACTGTGACATCACTGTGTTTATTAGCCCTGACATTCAACATATGCACTATTTAAATACTGTGATCACTATATGTGACATAACTTTTTCTTTACCCTGTACTGTGACATTACTGTATTTATTAAGCCTGCCTGGACTGTGACATCACTGTGTTTATTAGCCATAGACTGTGACATTACTCTATTCATTTCTTCTATACTGTGACAAGACTTTTTATTAGCCTTGTACTGTGACAGTGTATCCTTTATTTATATACTGTGACATCACAATTTGCGATGACTCTTTCCTATGACTTTTCAATGTATATAATCCAGGGGCGTTGCTAGGGTCTCAAAAGATCCAGGGCCCAAGCCACAATGCATATGGCCCAATTCTCTAAGTCGATCAACCGACCCCTAAGCCCTCTCTAGCTATACAGCTATACAGCAGCACGTACCTCTCACATCCAGTTCCTCCCAGGTGACATCTCCTCTGATGTAGAGCGTCTCTGTCATCATCTTCTCCATTCCGTCCGGACAACTTCTCTTAGCCGCGCCTCGTTTCTACAGAGTGTCACACAGACATCTTAGCTTCCTCATTTTTCTGTACCCCCAAATACTATCCTGAAGAAAAATGAGTGCCTCCCATAGTAATAGTGCTCCTCATAGTCCCACCAATAGCAATACCCTTATACAATGCCCTCATTAGTAATACTGCCCCCTACAGTGCCCCCAACAGTGATAATGCTCCCCAAGAGTGCCCCCATTAGTTGAAGAGCACTCCAGTATTAATAATGCCCTTATAGGGCCCCTAGTATAAAATAAGGCCCCCCTATTGTTCCCCCAGTGGTAATAAAGCTATCTACTGACCCCTCAGTAATAATAAGACCACCACAGTGCTCTTAGTAGAAATAATGCAGATTTATAAGTCCCTCCTATAGAGCCCCCAGTAGTAATAAGAACGCCTAATGTCTCCTGGATTTAAAATGCCCCCACAGTGCCCCCAGTATTTATATTGCCCCCTACTGTTATAATGCTTGCCCTGAAGCCCTACCAGTATTAATAATGCCCCCTGCAGTGCCCCCTGTAGTTATATTCCTCTGTTTACTGTCCTCAAAAATTATAATTCCTCAGCCCCTCCACCATACAGTCCCATGTAAATAGCATTATTTCCCTTCTCTGCCATAGAGTGCCATGTACATACTATCACACCATCTCTCCAGCCCCCTCCAATATACAGTCCCATGTAAATAACATCCCTTTTCATCTACAGCCCCCTCTAAAATACAGTCCCATGTAAATAACATCACACCATCTCTCCTGCCCCCCCCCTCAATATACAGTCCCACGTAAATAACATTACCTCATCCCCAGCCGCCTTCAATATACAGTCTCATGTAAAGAACATAACCCCCTCCCCTGGATGTCAAGCCTGGATGCCTGTGCAAGAAGCTGCCAAAGCAGAGCAGCAGCTCGATGGGCGGGGGGAAGGAGAGAGCTCACTCTGTTATGATCGATCGGGACGCTGCCACAGCAGCGCAGCGACCAATGGGGGAATTAGGGTGTGTGTGTGTGAGTGTGTGTGAGTGTGAGTCAGTGTGTGAGTGTGTAATTTATCTTGTGATTTTTGCTAATTTTACAGTGTAATAAATTTGCACATCTTATTAGTTGCACAATAATTTGCAACTTTTCTTGCACCTTGGCAATTTGTTTAAAATATGGGTTCAGCAGAAGTGGGTGTAGCAAAAACAACTTTTCTGCAAACTGAATACATACTTAGCCATAAAATGGTGTAAAAAGTGGCATCAATCTACGTATTCCTGATCATCAAAGGGTCAGCTGGTAGTGTGTAGCCCTTGATCCTATCATAGTGCCAAGGATGGGACAGTAATGGAGGCAGACACAATACAGTAATGGCACACAGTTATGTGGTTGCAGTCTATAATGGGCACACAGCTTGACAGTTAAGGTCTTTTAATGGGCACACTGCCTGGCAGTAACAATAGCTAAGGGTCACACAGCTTGGTGCTTACACATACGGTATAGGCACATAGCTTCTCTGTACAGGCTCTGTTATTCTTACAGAGTAACTCATGGTATAGGTGCACACAATGCCCTCGTCTCGGTCTCTGGTCACTTTTACAGACAGGGGTGGCACGACGTTCATACTGCTCTAGCATCACTCTTTTAAAGTAACAATGTAACACCCTTGTTAGGGGATCAGAGATTTAAAAATGTGGCCTATGATTATTATGGTGCAGTAACTCAACAAGGTTAAAAAAGAACAATGATTTACCCTAACTTAGGCAATTAGTATAAAGTTACAGTCTCTTAAAGAGGGCACACACAATATTGAGGCACAGATTTGGCAGATGTGCGCACACAGACATGAGGCAAAGAGCGCGGGGGTTATCAATAGCAACAGAAAAATCTCCCCCAGTGTGCTGTAACATCTCACATTGCAACAAGGTAATTATTTTAAATATATTACAATTACTCTTACTTAGTAAATTCCCATTGATCAGCACAATCAACATTTAAACCAAGGGAGAATTTTGGGAACTATAGGTTTCACACTTTAGTCCCTCGTGGCTTAAATGGGTTTCGTTATGAAGTGTATCTCTGTTTCAAAATGTATTTATTTTTTCCATTTACAATATCTGTGATGGTTAACCTCTGGCACTCCAGCTGTGGTAAAACTACAACACCCAAGATGCACATTTGCTTGGCTCTTCTCAGAACTCCACAGAAATGAATGGAGCATGCTAGGAATCATAGTTTCACCCCAGCTGGAGGTTTGCCATCACTAGCATATATGAATTTATTGTGTGTTTTACAGCGGTTCATATACTGTAATGTAACAATAATAGAATACTACGGCGCACATTGTGGTTCACATAATGTAACAAGTGCAAAGTATTGTCTTACTTTAAAGGAACACGACCTATTAGCCTATATATTTCATTTAGTGTTTGCGTGTGTTGTTAAAAGATATCGACAGTATCCACTATACCCGTGAAATCTACAGTACCCCACCACCTTAACAGTGACCTCTACACCCCCCACCCCTTAAAACTGCCGCCCCCCACAGTGCCCCGTCTCCTTAAAATGGGACCCTCACAGCAGCCCACCCCCTTAAATTTAACCTTCAAAGCAGCCTGCCCCTTTAACAGTGAGTTCCACAGCACCCCACCTCCTTTACAGTGAACTCCACAGGGGCCCACCCCTTAACACTGACCATAGGTTACACTTCCCTTAACTGACCTCCACCATTCCCATCCCTCTTAACAGATGTCCATAGCGACTGCCCCTTTAACAGTGACTGCCACAGTACACCGCTCCCTTAACATTGACCTCCACTGTACCCCACTGTCTTAACAATGACCTCACAGTACCCCTCTGCCCCTTTAATAGTGGCCCCCACAGTACCCTCCTCCCTAGACAGTGACCTCCACAGTGCCCACCCCTTTAACAGTGACCTCCACAGTGACCTGCCCCCTTAACAGTAATATCCACAGCGCCCTCCGCCTTTAACAGTGACCTCCACAGCGACTGCCCATTTATTAGTGACCTCCACAGCATCCTGCCCCCTTAATAGTGACCTTCACAGCAGCCCATGGCCTCTACAGCAATCTGCCCGTTAACACTGACCTCCATAGCGGACCGTCCCCTTAACTGTGACCTCAACAGCAGTTTGCCCCTAAGGTGGCCAGAGGTCTGGTTTTAAGCCAGACAGTCCAGCTTTCAGATTCCCTGTCCTCCATCCTGGGCAGGGCTTGGACGGACACAGGGATGTACTTTTCAACAGCTCACTCTCAGACAGCAGCACTGTGCTGTTTGAGAGTGAGCTGCAGGGAGAAAGTAAATCTCCTTCCCATCCCTGTAGCTAACAGAAGTTGATTTTTACCTTCATTTTTTCAATCCCTGTCAGCTGTGGAGTGGGAGGGGCATGGCTTAACCGGGTGGGGCATGGTTTAGCGGGACCTGCCCCCTTAACTGTGACCTCCATAGCAATCCGCTCCCTTAACTGTGTCATCCACAGTACCCTGCCCCTTTATAGCTGATCTCAAGCAGTGAAGAAAAATGTCTGGGTTGTTATAGAAACCTGGTGTAAAACTATGTGTATGTGGAGACTAATGGCCTGAGAGCTTCTATTGGCTGATAAGGGACATGTGACCGTGTGTATGGCATTTATGATAAGAGGAGAAAGACCTATAGGCTTCTATTGGCTAATGCATTTTTTGGGAATATCTCAGGAATGGTATGTCCTAGAGGACCTAGAGAGATGAGACCCAGTCTTCCCGGAGATCAATTAGACAGAAGAGTTGAACGGCACACCTCTAGAGTGAAACTGGTGCTCAGTGGTACATTAAAGCTTCATAAATTTAGAATAAACCAAGGCTCTCTAAGTTCTGTTCTATGAACTTCTTATTTTACTTTGTTGTAGTTTTTAGCCATCCTGCAGGCCTCCTTCCACAAATGTCTAAGGCCGTGAACAAGTGTCACGGCTGAGGATGGGGAAAATCCTCAGCTGTGCGTTGACTGAAGATGGTCGCTGCTCGACCAGGACAACAGGATTAGGGAGCAGGTCACCTCCTATCCCGTCCCTAACCTGACCCTAACTCCTAGCTGCATGGGCCGACCTTTAAGGTAGGAGGACCCATGCTCAGGAACCTCGGATCCCTAACTCACCCTCCGACCGGTCCCTGGACTAGGAGTCAGGGTAAGACGGCCTGTTCCTTCTGGACATGGAGGAACAGGAGTCTCACTGGCCAAGCTGCAGGGAAGGGAGAACAAATGCAACCTATGGCAATGGCAGGTACTTGCCACAAACATAACACTCACCTGCCACAGACACAAAGCCTGGAACCCATGTGGAAGTACTGCTATCCACAAACAAAAGGACTCAGCACACAACACACGTCACACGGGAAACCAGGACCATAGGTGCAATAAAGACAAACACATCAACTAAACACCAAACGACATTATATTTGCTATGACCAGAAGGATGGCCCCAACTGGCAGTTGGTAAGTAACCAGGAGGATGTCTCCAGCAAGCATGGCTGAAGCACCCTCTCTGACTACTGCCTACAACTGAGGCTTTATAGAGCCAAGAGGCCACACCCATCAGTCAGACACACCCCGTGACTCACACACACAGAAAGGGAGTTAACCCTTCCAAAACCACAGAAGGGAAAACACAACTTAAAGGGGAAGTGTCCAAACAACAAACACACTGTGGCTGTTGCCGCAGGCAACGACATGGGTGGCACTCATGTCCTGGGAGTCAGCCCGAAGGCCGGGACACTGCCACCACATGTACACAACGACCAAACGTTGCCACGGGCAACCACAGTGAGGGGAAGATGTAAGTGCACACCACACATAACACAGAGTGCACACAGACATACGAAAGTGCTTACAAACACGCACACAACTCCAAGGGGACCGCACACATAGCTGTTGTCCGCGGCAACCGCACTTGAGGCTAACAACATTATGCCTCCAGCTGCAGTTGACACTACAACCCAAACCGCGGGCAACTGTATGCGGCTCCCAAGGAGTCACGGCCATAAACATGGTCGTGACACTCCCACCCCTCATACCCCCCCCCCCCCACCAAAAAAAAACTTGTGAGGGACTCAGACAAGGGGATAGGGGAAGGGAACGTCCACTCTCAGGACATGGTTCCCAGGAAGTCTCTGCCAGCTGCATCCTCTCCCAGCACACAACTCAGCCAGTCCAGCGAGGCCTGCAGCCCGACACAGCGACACAGGGGAGAGAACCACTAAGAATGGATGAGGGGACTCTCCACTCACGTCCCCACTCCAGTCGCTGCCAGCAGACACTCCTAACCAGCACGCAGCCGGACCACTAACGGAGTGCTGCCAGCAAACGACCAGAGATGGGAACATGGAGAGGGACGAGGGATCATCAACACGGACACGGAAGGTAAGGTGGCAGGGAAAAAGCCACCAACCGTGCCGCTAACGGTGATCCCCCCGGAACGCTCTCCCTCCGGAGAACGCGCATGCAGGCCACAAGGGAATGGCACTGCATGCTGCACCCTCTTTCGAAGGTGTGCAAACCGCACACCAAACAAACACCACAAGTGCAAGATAAAATTAGGGGACGCCAAACTACGCAACCGTGAAGGGATGGGGGAGAACGCCACTCACCGCGCTGTCAGCGGCGAAACCCCCATAACGCTCTCCCTCCAAAGAGCGCGCATGCACCCCATCAACCTATGGCGATGCATGCTTTACCCTCTTTCGAGGGAGACCAGGTGAGGAGCCGTTCAGGTCATACTGTCACGGCTGAGGATGGGGAAAACCCTCAGCTGTGCGATGCTGGAAGGTGGTCGCTGCTCGACCAGGACAACAGGATTAGGGAGCAGGTCACCTCCTATCACGTCCCTAACCTGACCCTAACTCCTAGCTGCATGGGCCGACCTTTAAGGTAGGAGGACCCATGCTCAGGAACCTCGGATCCCTAACTCACCCTCCGACCGGTCCCTGGACTAGGAGTCAGGGTAAGACGGTCTGTTCCTTCTGGACATGGAGGAACAGGAGTCTCACTGGCCAAGCTGCAAGGAAGGGAGAACAAATGCAACCTATGGCAATGGCAGGTACTTGCCACAAACATAACACTCACCTGCCACAGACACAAAGCCTGGAACCCATGTGGAAGTACTGCTATCCACAAACAAAAGGACTCAGCACACAACACACGTCACACAGGAAACCAGGACCATAGGTGCAATAAAGACAAACACATCAACTAAACACCAAACGACATTATATTTGCTATGACCAGAAGGATGGCCCCAACTGGCAGTTGGTAAGTAACCAGGAGGATGTCTCCAGCAAGCATGGCTGAAGCACCCTCTCTGACTACTGCCTACAACTGAGGATTTATAGAGCCAAGAGGCCACACCCATCAGTCAGACACACCCCGTGACTCACACACACAGAAAGGGAGTTAACCCTTCCAAAACCACAGAAGGGAAAACACAACTTAAAGGGGAAGTGTCCAAACAACAAACACACTGTGGCTGTTGCCGCAGGCAACGACATGGGTGGCACTCATGTCCTGGGAGTCAGCCCGAAGGCCGGGACACTGCCACCACATGTACACAACGACCAAACGTTGCCACGGGCAACCACAGTGAGGGGAAGATGTAAGTGCACACCACACATAACACAGAGTGCACACAGACATACGAAAGTGCTTACAAACACGCACACAACTCCAAGGGGACCGCACACATAGCTGTTGTCCGCAGCAACCGCACTTGAGGCTAACAACATTATGCCTCCAGCTGCGGTTGACACTACAACCCAAACCGCGGGCAACTGTATGCGGCTCCCAAGGAGTCACGGCCATAAACATGGTCGTGACAACAAGGTCCAGGTTGGACCAAAACGTTGGCCAATGACTAAACATTACTTCTTTTGGATGGATTAAAAAAATTACAACAAAATAAAATAAGAAGTTCATACAACAGAACTTAGAGTTCCATGGTTTATTTGGAATTTATAAAACCTTCCTGGACACCTGGTGTCCCTGTGTGCCAAATTTCGTGATTGTAAATGCGATGGTGCAGATTCCTTTAGCGGACATACACACATACACTCAGCTTTATATATTAGATATACAGTGGGATGCGAATGTTTGGGCAACCTTGTTAATCATCATGATTTTCCTGTATAAATCGTTGGTTGTTGCGATAAAAAATGTCAGTTAAATATATCATATAGGAGACACACACAGTGATATTTGAGAAGTGAAATGAAGTTTATTGGATTTACAGAAAGTGTGCTATAATTGTTTCAACTAAATTAGGCAGGTGCATAAATTTGGGTGCTGTTGTCATTTTATTGATTCCAAAACCTTTAGAACTAATTATTGAAACTCAAATTGGCTTGGTAAGCTCAGTGACCCCTGACCTACATACACAGGTGAATCCAATTATGAGAAAGAGTATTTAAGGGGGTCAATTGTAAGTTTCCCTCCTCTTTTAATTTTCTCTGAAGAGTAGCAACATGGGGGTCTCAAAACAACTCTCAAATGACCTGAAGACAAAGATTGTTCACCATCATGGTTTAGGGGAAGGATACAGAAAGCTGTCTCAGAGATTTCAGCTGTCTGTTTCCACAGTTAGGAACATATTGAGGAAATGGAAGACCACAGGCTCAGTTCAAGTTAAGGCTCGAAGTGGAAGACCAAGAAACATCTCGGATAGACAGAAGCGACGAATGGTGAGAACAGTCAGAGTCAACACACAGACCAGCACTAAAGACCTACAACATCATCTTGCTGCAGATGGAGTCACTGTGCATCGTTCAACCATTCGGCGCACTTTACACAAGGAGATGCTGTATGCGAGAGTGGTGCAGAGGAAGCCTTTTTTCCGCCCACAGCACAAAAAGTGCCGCTTGAGGTGGGCTTAAGTACATTTGGACAAGCCAGCTTCATTTTGGAATAAGGTGCTGTGGACTGATGAAACTAAAATTTAGTTATTTGGCCATAACAAGGGGCGTTATGCATGGAGGAAAAAGAACACAGCATTCCAAGAAAAACACCTGCTACCTACAGTAAAATATGGTGGTGGTTCCATCATGCTGTGGGGCTGTGTGGCCAGTGCAGGGACTGGAAATCTTGTCAAAGTTGAGGAACGCATGGATTCCACTCAGTATCAGCAGATTCTGGAGACCAATGTCCAGATATCAGTGACAAAGCTAAAGCTGTGCCGGGGCTGGATCTTTCAACAAGACAACGACCCTAAACACTGCTCAAAATGCACTAAGGCATTTATGCAGAGGAACAAGTACAACGTTCTGGAATGGTCATCTCAGTCCCCAGACCTGAATATAATTGATAATCTGTGGTGTGACTTAAAGAGAACTGTCCATGCTCAGAAGCCATCAAACCTGAATGAACTAAAGATGTTTTGTAAAGAGGAATGGTCCAAAATACCTTCAACCAGAATCCAGACTCTCATTGGAACCTACAGGAAGCGTTTAGAGGCTGTAATTTCTGCAAAAGGAGGATCTACTAAATATTGATTTCATTTCTTTTGTGTGATGCCCAAATTTATGCACCTGCCTAATTTTGTTTAAACAATTGCAGAACACTGTCTGCAAATCCAATAAACTTAATTTCACTTCTCAAATATCACTGTGTGTGTCTCCTATATGATATATTTAACTGACATTTTTTATTGTAGCAACCAACGATTTATACAGGAAAATCATGACGATTAACAAGGTTGCCCAAACTTTCGCATCCCACTGTATTACATAAAAATAGTAAATGTGTTTCTGGATTAACATTTTTAAATTTACTCCGTGTCTTCTACTTCCCGCTGTGGCTCTTTAACTTCCTCCTTTGTTTGGTCTTCGAGCACAGAAAACAGCTCCATTTCACTTTCTCAGTCAGACCATTCACTGTGACCAGAAAAGGAAGGGGGTGAGTGACTCAAAGCATTACACATTGCAATGCTCTTCTGTGGTCATTTTTATCTAGGCCGCCCAAGAGAACAATAGAAATGTTACACTGTTATCCCAATTCTACCAATCTACTATCTTACTAAAAAGGTGATAACAATAGGTTACCTACAGTATGTGAGTTCCGACTGCTAAAGAAGAGTAATATTTTATATTAAATTTTTGCTGGTATAGTACTGCCAAAATAAAAATTTAAAAGTAAAATTCTTTAAAGAGGACCTGTCACCAAAAAAATGCAATGTAATCTGAAATCAGCATGTTATAGAGCAGGAGGAGCTAAGCAGATTGATATATATTTTTGTGGGAAAAGATTCAGTGAAGTGCTATCGGTACAGGAGTAAGGGGTTATCAGTGACTGACAGCTATCTCTTATGCAATGCCAAGCCCCTGTTCTCCGTTGCACAGAAGACCCGTGCAGCGCTTAGACTGGGACGCCGTAAAAAGCCGGTGGCCCAGCCTAAGGCCCCTTAGTGACTGCCGTTATATGGCATATTGGTGGTCACTAAGGGGTTCATGGTAGCCATTGTAACCAGTATGTACAGAAAATCCACGGCGACAAACAGTTTATTAAGATGGGAAAGTGGCCATCCAACAGCTCTCAAAAGAGGCATCCCTAAGGGCCAGTATTTAAGAGCCCGTAGGAACTGTTCCCAACTGTCAGATTTCAGAAAGGCCGCGGCTGACCTTCAAGAGAGATTTCGATCTCGAGGATATCAGCCCAACTTACTCAAACAGGCCTACCAACATTCATTGAGCCTCAACAGTGATTCGCTATTATCCCCTAAACAAAACCTTCAAGGGAGTGACAATTTGCGGATCATTGGCACTTTTGATAGTGCTCATGACCAAGTACGTCAGGTACTGTCTGAACATTGGGATATTCTCAGATCCAAATCGGATATAGGTCACCTCATTCCTGATAAACCAGCAATCACTTTCCGTCGTAGCCAGAATTTACGTGATATTCTAGTTCACAGTCTGTACCAGAGCCCCAGACAACAAACCTGGTTACACAATCCGGTCTCAGGTACTTTTCCCTGTGGGAATTGTAAGTTCTGTGTCTACATCAATAAAAACAAATCATTCACCGGATATATATCTGACAGAACTTTTTTCATTAGACCATTTGTGAACTGCAAATCGACTGGCGTGGTCTATTTGATGACTTGTATATGTGGCCTCAAATATATCGGTAAAACGATACGGGAGCTAAGACGGCGTATTGGGGAACATGTATCTGACATCAACAAGTCCCAAGATACCCCGATTGACCGTCATGTATGAATGCCACAGTGGCAATGCTTCTTGTATTAAATTTCAGGGCATTGACATGGTTAAGAGAACCCCGCGAGGAGGTGATTTAGACCGCATTCTCCTACAAAAGGAGGCACAATGGATCTTTAGATTGGGGACCACTAAACCTAATGGTCTCAATGATGCAATTTCTTTTGTTCCGTTTATTTAATATATCCAGGATCCATTTGCGTGCTTTGGTGTCATCCCTTTCCTCCGATTATTTTGGACCACATAGGGTCATGGTTGTCAGATTAAATTTTGATATATGAAGCGGTTTTTCATTATCTAGACCAGCTTCATATGTTACTGAGTTGCTGATCATTTATTTGATTAGCATTACACGCTAGTGTTCTTGTAAATATATATGCTGAGAGGCGGGATGATGTACTATATACGGGCTGCTGCACATATATACTCACTTTTGACCGATATGTGATCAGATGGAAATGTGTGCATTTTTATGTGTACATTATCCTGCAACTCAGTTGCCACTTTGCATTTCCATATGTACATTAGCTTGCAACTCAGTTGCCAAGTTTTACATTGTGTCACATGTGATCGATTTATTATTTGCCTCTCCTCGATCCCCCTCTTTCTTGCTCTTTGATACTGCTGCCTATTTATTGATAAGGCCGCCGTTTATATTCCCGGTTACCTTGTCATTTTTCAGCGTGTGTGCGCTGACCTCCTGGATACATCCCTATTCCTCCTTTGTCGGCAGCGAACCAGCCCAATATGAATGACTCATGCGGCGGATTGGCTGCTGATAGGAGGTGTGTCCATGGGGGCGGGGTGTCTGCCCTTTAAATTGCGGCATCTGGCTGGCAGTGCCGAGGTTTTGTTGGTCAAAAGCAGTGCATCGTGTTCCACACCAGGACTCGGTGTCACTAACTAACATTATTGTGAAATACGCCAATCCCCAGACTAGGGTATCGGGTTAGGCAGTGTAGGTGTAGTTACTTACTACGCAGGCTCCTGATGAAGTGCACTGTTAATGTGCACGGAAACGCGTAGAGCCGCAGTGGAGTACGTGCAGGGGGGCTGTCTGCTGAATGTACCCACGTCAGTAGCAGCATCCACTTGCGCCATTGATGCACCCACTTGTGGTTAGTGTTGGAAAGACGGCATAGTGTACTGCCGCTTCCTGCACTAGCCGTTACTGCCCAGTGACATCACGGTTCACTGGCCACTTGTAACTGTTTGCTGCGGGTGGTATTTCCTATATGGATGTTGATCTTCAACATTGACACAATCGGATAGGACATACCACTCTCATTATACCCCACCAGCACAGATTTAATATATTGATAGGTAGCACCTATCTTTTGGGAGGATCACATCCGAATTATAGTGCGGTGGTGATATATACGTATTTTATATATTAGTCCGTCTGTCTGGTTGGTACACCTTAGCAGACCTCCAACATACCCTAGGTGGAAGGTATTTTGCTAACACGTGCATAGGTGGTACAATCTGGACAGACGGTTTTGATTCAGTGTCCTATGATTTTTGTAGGTTTTCACCCCTATTCCCTTTAGAGCACCAATAAACATTTTATTATTTTTGCTCCCTTTTAACGTCCTTTTTCATAATATTTGTTCTGTTTGATAATTAGTAGTGTTGAGCGCGAATATTCGAAAAGCAAATTTTTTTCGCGAATATCGCAACTTCGCGATTTCGCGAATATTTCGAATATAGTGCTATATATTCGTAAAAACGAATATTCTTTTTTTTTTTTGTTTTTTTTTTTTTTCCACAAAATTACAGTACACATATAATTGATTGTTTCCCAAAGGTCCAAAAGCTCAGATCTTACTCACATTGCCTAGAAAGTGATTGAGGCGCGAATCTTCGTAAGGCGATTTTATTAGCGCAAATGCGAATATCGGCACTTGTCCCAGAACAGAGGCAAAGGGCTTTGCATTCATACATTAGTGAATTGAGTTGCGAATCTTCGTAAGGCGATTTTATTAGCGCACATGCGAATATCTACACTTGTCCCCAGAACAGAGGCAAAGGCCTGTGCATGTGCATTCATATAGTATAGCACCATATTCGCGAATACTTCGAACTTCGTAAAATTCGATTTACGAATATTCGTATTTTTTATTTTAGTTTCCACCTTACAGATTACATTGATCTGTACTCTGTCAACTACTGTCATCACCCCCCACTGTTTCTCGATTGATTCCCAAAAGTCCAAAAGCTCAGATCTTACTCACATTGCCTAGAAAGTGATTGAGGCGCAAATCTTTGTAAGGCGATTTTATTAGCGCACAGGCGAATATCGGCACTTGTCCCAGAACAGAGGCAAAGGGCTTTGCATTCTTACATTAGTGATTGAATTGAGTTGCGAATCTTCGTAAGGCGATTTCATTAGCGCACATGCGAATTTTGCATCTCATAATATGTATTATGCGATGCGAAAATTCGAATTATCGCATATGCGAAATAATAACGAATTCGAATATTCGCGAATATTTTACGAATATTCTTTCGAATATTCGCAAAATTTTGCGAATTTGAATATGGCTCAACACTAATAATTAGGGACGTGTACCTTTGATACCTTGTTGTAGTATTTTGTTACTAGAAATATATTAATTTTGTAAGATATTTTCTGTGAAGTTAATGTTTCTCTGTCTTTTTTGTATGTCTATAGTTCCTTCTTTTTTTTTACGATTAATTGCCATAAAGAGAGCGGGTCCTTGGGAACACCAGTGGAAATTATTCCCATGGCCCAATCCCTATAAAGTTTAATAGGCTTTGAATTAAAAGAAATATACCCTAGTGGCAAGTGATTATCTCTAAAGGCAGTCAAATGTTTTTTTTTTTCTGCTGGACCTTTAAGGCCCATTATTGTATCAGAGTCTGGGTCCAACGGACTATCTTCTGGTCCTCTGGTCGGCCAGTCCAACTCCACCTGAAGAAGGGACTAGTACTCGTGTAGTAGATTGGAAATAAATTATTTCAACTAAACCTAGTCTTCTTCCAATCTGGTCCTATTCCAGAGCAGCTTGCGATTGTTGTTGATCCATATCTGTTATCATTGTTTTTATTATACCTTTTCTGTGACATTGCTTTTCACATAACTTCTATACTGTGACATCACTGTGTGCAATAACACTTTACTATGTCTTTTAAATGTTTATTATCCTTGCAATGTGACATCCCTTTGTGTTGTATTCCTGTTTTGTGACATCACTTTGTACGTTTCCCTGCATACACTGTGTGCAATATCCCTGGTTTGTCACATCACCATGACCATTATTCTCATGCTGGTACTTCACTTTATTTATCACACTGTTTTGTGTGAGAACAGTCCATTGTGTAAGCATGCAGCATAAGTACACCTTTTATTCTCTCCTGATACCTACCGTACCTATGTAACGATCCCCTTTTTCCTCCATTCCTTGTATTTGTACATATTTATGTAACAGACTCTAAGGATGAATCATGCCAATCAAGGTATAACTATCAGCATCCCCCCATGGTGAAATCACATAATATTTGATTTGACCCTATTATCTGGTGATTTATAAATGTTCTCCATAACTCAAAAAGAGCTCAGTAACTTTTCCTTTATTCATGCAATCCATTTTGAATAAAACTTTGAAGGCACAAGTAACTTTTCAATTCACCTTTATTAGCCACCTCTCAAAGGTTTTTTTTTGCTCAAAGCATTCTGTAGGTACAAGCCTAAACTATATATTTAATAGTTTTTGAAGGATTAACTGCCATTCTGGAGAGTGTGCAGGGACATATGTAAATTACCACCATGTCAAGTCACAGATACATACATGTATGGATTGCATACAGAGTCAAATTGGCCCACTACAGTACCAGAGGACCCTACCAGTGAAACGAAACACAATTCTGAGCTTCCACAATACAACAGGAGCTTGTAGGGTCCGCTTAAGACAACTCAAATCAGAAGGGAGGTTATAACTCACAAATATAGTCACTGGTAATAAAATTACCGCCACTTAAGTTGACATCATGTACCTTTCTAACAGGTCACAGAATAAAAATTTTATGTGGGAGTGCTCCTTTAAAGTAATATCTACTGAACCTGCTGATTTAGCCAAAACTGAACAACGATCTCCTGACGACAGTTCTCTAGAGTAGAAGGGTGGAGTATGTTGGATTTTTATAAAGAGATAAATTATGACCAGACACCCCTAACCCTAATGAAAACACACACTCGGCTGAGCGTGTGTACAGAGGGTAGAAAGCAATAGTCAAACACTGCAGCAATTTCTTTCCAATTTTACATGAACTTGGCTAGAGGGATACCATGGATGGAGATGCAACCTACTGCTTATTTGTCTGACAATGGCCACCACACCATATTTTCTACTGCAGAAATTCATAAAATGAAAATAAGAGCCATATTGTCAAGTTGACGTCTTATAAATGTAACTGTATTCCCTTAGACTTTTTGTACATAATATACAAAACTTTTCTTACTATTTTTGTTCAAACCAAGAAAAAGAAGTTCTTATATCTTATGATCTAATATTAATACTAATATTCCAGGGAAAAGATTAAAACCATAAAACCAGATGTTAAGCTTTGAAATAATTCTTGGGTGGCCATTTAGTGAGATTTTTTGATCCCATGTTTGATTTCAGTTTCAAAACTACTGCCCACAACAAGCACCTGTTTAAACAAATCATTCCTTTTCTTTTTTGAGTCATATGTAGGGTAAGTTATAACTTAAGCTGCTGGAAGAGAATAAGGAAAAGCAATCTAAGCTACAGAATAAGTCTTTGTTGCAGAGAAAAGACCTTCCACCAGGGCTGGACACTGCTCGCGGCTTTTGTTCAGCTAAATGAGGAAACAGTGCCGTCCCTAAAGACCTATATCTCGAATTCACCGTGGTTGATTAAAATGTGTTGCTTGTAGTTTCCAAGGAGGACATTGCAAAATGTATCTAGGTATAGTCTCTGCAGGCTGAAAAAGCAATTAAAGTCTATTTTTAAGTCAATTTATATTCTGAAACAATATTTATAACAAAATAGGCTGAAATTGTTGACTTTGGACTGAATTTACTAATTCATAGGAAATCTGTGATTCTTGGCAAGAAACATTGAAGTGACGTGCAGTGTCCAGTGGATGTTCCTCATCAATCATTTTTACAATAGACTGAAGTAGGAGACAGTAGAAAGTCAGCAAGTATATGAGAGGAAGTACATTTGTCAGATGGGCACTTAGGATGCATATCATGCTCGAGCCATTGCACCATACCCCTTCAGTTCTTTGTGGCAGGATGGAGCTCTGTTACAACCAACACCACAATGGGACAGAGATAAAAAGAACTATTGTACAAAAAATTGTGGCTTCACATTGAAGGGGGAAATTAAGAAGAACAGAACTGCAGAGTGGTTGGATAATAAAGTAGAGGTTGCACACATACTGATATCTCTGGTGTTTATACTGTCAGTTACTCCTACAGTACAGACCAAAAGTTTGGACACACCTTCTCATTCAAAGAGTTTTCTTTATTTTCATGACTATGAAAATTGTAGATTAACACTGAAGGCATCAAAACTATGAATTAACACGTGGAATTATATACATAACAAAAAAGTGTGAAACAACTGAAAATATGTCATATTCGAGGTTTTTCTAAGTAGCCACCTTTTGCTTTGATTACTGCTTTGCACACTCTTGGCATTCTCTTGATGAGCTTCAAGAGGTAGTCACCTGAAATGGTCTTCCAACAGTCTTGAAGGAGTTCCCGGAGATGCTTAGCACTTGTTGGCCCTTTTGCCTTCACTCTGCGGTCCAGCTCACCCCAAACCATCTCGATTGGGTTCAGGTCCGGTGACTGTGGAGGCCAGGTCATCTGGCGCAGCACCCCATCACTCTCCTTCATGGTCAAATAGCCCTTACACAGCCTGGAGGTGTGTTTGGGGTCATTGTCCTGTTGAAAAATAAATGATGGTCCAACTAAACGCAAACTGGATGGAATAGCATGCCGCTGCAAGATGCTGTGGTAGCCATGCTGGGTCAGTATGCCTTCAATTTTGAATAAATCCCCAACAGTGTCACCAGCAAAGCACCCCCACACCATCACACCTCCTCCTCCATGCTTCACGGTGGGAACCAGGCATGTAGATTCCATCCGTTCACCTTTTCTGAGTCACACAAAGACATGGTGGTTGGAACCAAAGACAAATTTGGACTCATCAGACCAAACCACTGGTCTAATGTCCATTCCTTGTGTTCTTTAGCCCAAACAAGTCTCTTCTGCTCTTTGCCTGTCCTTAGCAGTGGTTTCCTAGCAGATATTCTACCATGAAGGCCTGATTCACACAGTCTCCTCTTAACAGTTGTTCCAGAGATGTGTCTGCTGCTAGAACTCTGTGTGGCATTGACCTGGTCTCTAATCTGAACTGCTGTTAACCTGCGATTTCTGAGGCTGGTGACTCTGATGAACTTATCCTCCGCAGCAGAGGTGACTCTTGGTCTTCCTTGTGAGCCAGTTTCTTTGTAGCGCTTGATGGTTTTTGTGACTGCACTTGGGGACACTTTCAACGTTTTCCCAATTTTTCGGACTGACTGACCTTCATTTCTTAAAGTAATGATGGCCACTCGTTTTTCTTTACTTAGCTGCTTTTTTCTTGCCATAATACAAATTCTAACAGTCTATTCAGTAGGACTATCAGCTGTGTATCTACCTGACTTCTCCACAATGCAACTGATGGTCCCAACCCCATTTATAAGGCAAGAAATCCCACTTATTAAACCTGACAGGGCACACCTGTGAAGTGAAAACCATTTCAGTTGACTACCTCTTGAAGCTCATCAAGAGAATGCCAAGAGTGTGCAAAGCAGTAATCAAAGCAAAAGGTGGCTACTTTGAAGAACCTAGAATATGACATATTTTAAGTTGTTTCACACTTTTTTGTTATGTATATAATTCCACATGTGTTAATTCATAGTTTTGATGCCTTCAGTGTGAATCTACAATTTTCATAGTCATGAAAATAAAGAAAACTCTTTGAATGAGAAGGTGTGTCCAAACTTTTGGTCTGTACTGTATAATAACTCCATATGGAAAACTGAGCTGTTTCATCACCGGGTATAAGAAAAAAGTGAAAGTTGTGTTAAAGAGGTTGCTTGGCTTAGAAAACACATTTTCATCTGTGTCATCAGGACAATATGAGTTAATAAAGGGGTGAACAGCTACAAACAGTGGAGCAGCTATAGGGATGCAGGGGTTGCAGTCGCTAGTTGGCCCAGGAGGAGCCATAGACCGTTCTGCCACATAAGAAGACTCCAGTATTATAGAAACACATTGTACAGGGTGGGCCATTCATATGGATACACCTTAATAAAATGGGAATGGTTGGTGATATTACTTCCTGTTTGTGGCACATTAGTACATTAGTATATGTGAGGGGGGGAAACTTTTCAAGATGGGTGGTGACCATGGCGGCCATTTTGAAGTCGGCCATTTTGAATCCAACTTTTGTTTTTTCAATAGGGAGATGGTCATGTGACACATCAAATTTATTGGGAATTTCACAAGAAAAACAGTGGTGTGCTTGGTTTTAACATAACTTTATTCTTTCATGAGTTATTTACAAGTTTCTGACCACTTAAAAAAAATGTGTTCAATGTGCTGCCCATTGTGTTGGATTGTCAATGCAACCCTCTTCTCCCACTCTTCACACACTGATAGCAACACTGCAGGAGAAATGCTAGCACAGGGCATTGACAATCCAACACAATAGGCAGCACATTGAACACATTTTTTTTAAGTGGTCAGAAACTTGTAAATAACTCATGAAAGAATAAAGTTACGTTAAAACCAAGCACACCATTGTTTTTCTTGTGAAATTCCCAATAAGTTTTATGTGTCACATGACCCTCTTCCTATTGAAAAAACAAAAGTTGGATTCAAAATGTCTGACTTCAAAATGGCCGCCATGGTCACCACCCATCTTGAAAAGTTTCCCCCCTCACATATACTAATGTGCCACAAACAGGAAGTTTATATCACCAACCATTCCCATTTTATTAAGGTGTATCCATATAAATGGCCCACCCTGTAGTTGGGGAGCCCTGTTACAGACTTTAAACTGGAGTCCAGGATATCCATGTTATGTTATTGGCTACAAAAAGTGTCTCTCTCTAGTCTCAGGAAGACCCAGCACATCAGTACATTCCAAGGATCTAGTCTGAGAAAGAACCAGCACATCAGTACATTCCAATGATCTAGTCTCAGAAAGAACCAGCACATCAGTACACTCCAAGGATCTAGTATGAGAAAGAACCAGCACATCAGTACATACCAAGGATCTAGTTTCAGAAAGAACCAGCACATCAGTACATTCCAAGAATCTAGTCTCAGAAAGAACCAGCACATCAGTACACTCCAAGGATCTAGTCTCAGAAAGAACCAGCACATCAGTACATTCCAAGGATCTAGTCTCAGAAAGAACCAGCACATCAGTATACTCCAAGGATCTAGTCTCAGGAAGAACCAGCACATCAGTACATTCCAAGGATCTAGTCTCAGAAAGAACCAGCACATCAGTACATTCCAAGGATCTAGTCTCAAGAAGAACCAGCACATCAGGACACTCCAAGGATCAAGTCTCAGAAAGAACCAGCACATCAGTACATTCCAAGATCTAGTCTCAGGAAGACCCAGCACATCAGGACATTCCAAGGATCGCCCATTGATTCCTATGGACATGCTGCATTTTGCCTGTAGTTACACTGCAGGAAAATTGCACAATTGCCCTTGTGGTTCCCCACAGATTACAGGTCATGTGTGATCAGCTGAGTTTTTGGGGAACTCTTCCTAGAAAAGAGAAGCAACTCCATCAAGTCTTATTTACAATAAGGGAGACATTTTGGAGCAGATTTCTTAATCAAAATGGTGCCAAAATTGCACCAAAAAGACATACTTGCAATATGCTTGTATAGTGGTGTATAATGTGTTTAAAGGGCTTCTGTCACCCCACTAAAGTGATTTTTTTTTTTTGGGCTAGTGAAATTAGTTATATTGCTATATATCACAATATAATTGTGTTACTTACTTTGATCCAGCAGTTTCTTCAAAAAACGAAGTTTTATCATATGTAAATTCGGTCTCTAACAGCAAGTAGGGCGGCTACTTGCTGCTAGCTGCTGCAGAAATCCGCCCCCTCGTCGTGTTGATTGACAGGGCCAGCCGGGATCTCCTCCTCCGGCCAGCCCTGTCGGCATTTCAAAAATCGCGCGCCTCTGTTGATTCGGCGCAGGCGCTCTGAGATGAGGAGGCTCGTCTCCTCAGCACTCCCTCAGTGCGCCTGCGCCGATGACGTCTTCTATTTCGGGATGTCATCGGCGCAGGCGCACTGAGGGAGTGCTGAGGAGACGAGCCTCCTCATCTCAGAGCGCCTGCGCCGAATCAACAGAGGCGCGCGATTTTTGAAATGCCGACAGGGCTGGCCGGAGGAGGAGATCCCGGCTGGCCCTGTCAATCAACACGACGAGGGGGCGGATTTCTGCAGCAGCTAGCAGCAAGTAGCCGCCCTACTTGCTGTTAGAGACCGAATTTACATATGATAAAACTTCGTTTTTTGAAGAAACTGCTGGATCAAAGTAAGTAACACAATTATATTGTGATATATCGCAATATAACTAATTTCACCAGCCCAAAAAAAAAATATCACTTTAGTGGGGTGACAGAAGCCCTTTAAGACAGTTTTTCTTTCTCCCTAGACATTTAAAAAAAAATGTCTAGAAAAGGACTAATGCCTCTTTCACACGGGCAAGATTTACACGCGGGTGCAATATGTGAGGTGAACGCATTGCACCCGCACTGAATCCGGACCCATTCATTTCTATGGAGCTGTGCACATGAGTGGTGATTTTCACGCATCACTTGTGCGTTGCATGAAAATCACAGCATGCTCTATTTTGTGCTTTTTTTACGCAATGCAGGCCCCATAGAAGTGAATGGGGTTGCTTGAAAATCACAAACATCCACAAGCAAGTGCGGATGCTGTGCGATTTTCACACATGGTTGCTAGGAGATGATCGGGATGGGGACCCGATCATTATTATTTTCCCTTATAACATGGTTATAATGGAAAATAATAGCATTCTTAATACAGAATGCATAGTACAATAGGGCTGGAGGGGTTAAAAAAATTAAAATTGAACTCACCTTAATCCACTTGTTCGCGCAGTTGGCATCTCTTCTGTCTTCTTCTTTGCTGTGCAGGAAGAAAAGGACCTGTGGTGACGCCATGTGATGAGCGCAGTGATGTCATCAAAGGTCCTTTACCCAGGTTCTGAAGAAAGAAGAGAAGCCGGGCTGCGCGAACAAGTGGATTAAGGTGAGTTAATTAATTATAATTTTTTTAACCCCTCCATCCCTATTACTAAGCATTCTGTATTAAGAATGCTACTATTTTCTCTTATAATCATCCCGATCATCTCCTAGCAACCATGCGTGAAAATCGCACTGCATCCGCACTTGCTTGCGGATGCTTGTGATTTTCACGCAGCCCCATTCACTTCTATGGGGCCTGCGTTGCGTGAAAAACGCACAAAATAGAGCATGCTGCGATTGAAAATGAATAGGTGAATGGGTCCGGATTCAGTGCGGGTGCAATGCGTTCACCTCACTCATTGCACCCGCGCGGAAATCTCGCCCGTGTGAAAGAGGCCTTAGAAAAATTACATGTCTATCAAGGTATGCGCCACAGCGATAAATTTGAAATATATTCTACATGTGTACTCTAGATTTACTCTGTTTTCATTTTAGACACAATTAATAAATCTGCCCCATTGATGATTTCTGTCCTGTTTCACACCAGAAGTGACATTCCAACCATATCCCAGGCTGGTAAGCTGGCAAAAGATGTGGCAAACCAATCCAAAAGATGGATTTCCAGAAGAGAAGCATAGAGTGACAGGGTTCCGTGAGGGGCAGATCCACACAACTTTTGTGTTCTGTGTAATTAACCCCTTGAGAACATCAGCTGTACTTGTATAAAGGATGTCCTCACTTTACATAGCAGACACCAAAATCTTATGTCTGTGATCAGCGATAACACAGATTACCAGGTAAGGAACGTTGTAAAAATAAAACCCATAAAACTAAGGTAGAATAGCTTTTTTTTCGAATTCCAACCTATTTGGAATTTTTTTCCAGCTTCCCACTACATTATATGCAATATTAAATGGTGCCATTATAAAGTATAACTTGTCCTGCAAAAACCTAGCCCCGTATGGCTATGTGAACAGAAAAAAAAAAAAGTAGGACTCCATGATGGCCGTGAGCAAAATACAGAAACGCAAAAACGGAAAATCACTCTGTCCTCAAGGGGTTAATGTGGGTTTATGGGAACTGCTGGGTCCCAGAAAACCTGTTTAACAATATTTTTTAATATTACCAAAAAAAGAATTGTTGACTGACAGAGTAACATTGTGACACTTGTTAAAGCTTAGGAGATTTTAACAGAAGGATGTAAAGACATTTTGGTAACGACGACTGATTCAGGTTCGTTGAATATGCAGCATCACAGACAAGCATTTGCATCTTTACTGCACCAGCCACTTTCTGTCAATGGCAAGATGGATGGCTGAAGGATCATCTGCTGTCTCTAGTTGACTGACAGCTCAGCCATAGTCCAGTCAGGACCTACTGTGGAATGAATGAGAGGTCTGCTGCAGATGGGCTTATGCAATCATGCTGGGGTGTGTGGGTGGACTTCAGGTTGGGAAGTGGGTGGATGGATATCAGAATGCTTTCAAAGGAAATCTGAATGACAGAGCCAATCGCTTCCTAAAGACAAATAACAAACACTAATTTCATTAAGTCCCAGGCGCCCATTGTTTCAAAGCAGCAACATGCTCAGTAAATACTTCCTAACATGCCTCTATCTATGCAGGCACAATGCCCAGCATGTGTATTCTACTGTACAATGTCCCCATGTGCTATATAGTAGGCTACAAACCACATGGCTTATTTGTTCATCAGTACAAATCTTAATTCTGTTTGATGAGATTTTTCGTAATGTAAATGTTACTAGATGTACAAATCATATCTATCATGTTTATCTCTATTCCACGGGAAGCTTAGTGACAACCAACGTGGTCACCTTTACATCTTATGCAGAGATTGTCACACCACTTCCCCATACTTTTTAATCTGCACAGTTATGCAGAAATCTAAGTGTATCATTACTCGGTGGATTTGACATTAAAAGCGTTATGATGCATGTGGGACATGACCTGCATTAAACCAGATGTTGACGCAGGGAGACTCATGATCTGCAGCCACAGCGGGGATCAGGCAAGTATGGTTCCCTCTGCAGGTCTGACCATGCTGGAGGGTCTTCCTGAGAGGCCTAAGGGGGTGAACAACAACTTTAAGGAAAGCCAGATGACTCTGGGAGGTGTATTACGGAAATATTTTTGTCAACCAGCTTGTCCACAAATGGTTATATAAGAACTGC